>NC_061087.1:60003253-60055753 GCF_015104395.2 Macrobrachium nipponense | reverse complement strand
CGTGTGGATCCAGAGAGATGTCTTGGTGGTACTATGTGCCAGTGGGAGGTGCTGTGAGACGTGTTGAATGTCTCCCAGTCGTCAGCCATGCGGCAAGCTTCCGCAAGTGTCTTGGGTTGATTGTCATTAAGGTGCACTGCAAGTGGTCCAGGTACACACTGGTAGAGGTCCTCCAGCATGATCCTGTTAACCCTGGATAGGTTAGCAGGGTTGAACACGACCCGAGGGGCGCTTAAAAAAACATGTTTTTTTCCCATAAATCATCGTCTATCTCAAATCTGGGTGTGATCGATCTGCAAGAGGATAGAACACACACTACAATCATGTCAAAACTTGAGTTTGCCTTGCCTTTGTCCTTTCCCCTTTTCTGAGTAATAGTTTGTTTTAAACATGTGTGGGATACAAAGGCAAAGTTATCAAGTAGTGATTCCCTGTCTAACACTGTTGACTCTGGGATAGTTTTATATTGCTGGAAACTCTAGGTATGTGGTGTGTGCACATTATATATGCCATTGGTTGTGGCTGAGAAGACTTATATTGTCAATTATTCCAATTTCTTTCAAATGCCAATTTCTCAGCTTTTGCATTTTTTTTTTTTTTTTTTTGCAGTTTTCATCAACAATGGCCAGCAGGCAGTATTCTCTGGGGACGGATGTCATCAACTTACTTCTACTGGAGTTATAAAGTGATTTTGATGATAATTTACAGGTTGCTGACAACTCTATATGGCAAGAAGCCAAGTTTGGGTAGCAATAGCTGGACACCTGGGGGATGACCTTGAAACATTATGACACAATAGGGGGAGAGAGGGGGTGGGACTCTGCCTTTTCTGGTGACAGATTACATGATCATATGTCAATAAATCATGACACACTGTAGAGAGAGAGAGAAAAGAGAGAGAGAGAGAGAGAATAACATTTCTGATATGAGAGTAAATTACATCTTAGTGCAGATCATTTTACATAATTCCATTCTAGGATAATATGAGTTTATTCTATCAAACAATTAGCCTTTTCCTATTTAATTTAGGTACCAAAATAATTCGTGAAATTTTGACAATTTGTTTGGCCAATAAAAACTTACCCCTTTATTTTCTTTTTTTAGTTTTACCTCTATGGGTCTGACACCTTTCCTGGCAGTTACATATTATAAATAGTAGTTTTAGGAAGTATTCCTTCAATTTTTGTGTGTATATAGCATATTTTGTATTTTTTGTAAATATTTTTGTAAATTATTGTTTGAGACAGAGAGAGAGAGAGAGAATAATATTTCTGATATAACAGTAAAATACATTAGTGCAGATCTTTTTACAAAATTCTGTTTTAGGATAATATGAATTTATTCTATAAAAAAGTATCCACTTCCTATTTCATTTAGGTACCAAAATAAATTTGTGAAATTTTGGCTTTTTTGGGGGGGGGCCATAAAAATCTCACCCTTTTTTTTTCTCGTTTCAGATTTTGACCTCTATGGGTCCAACACCTTTTCTGGCAATCGCATATTGTAAATAATAGTTTTAGGAAGGATTCCTTCAATTTTTGTGTGTATATAGCGTGTTTTGTATTTTTTGTAAATATTTTCATAAATTATTTTTATATACTTATTTTTTCAATATATTTGTAATAAATATTTAATTTGTAGATGGGTATGATTTATCTTATCAGTAGTGTTCGGCAATGGTGAAATTGATTTTAGAAATTAAAATGTGCAGCATAGCTGCAGTTTTTGAATTTTCACAAATTTTTCTGGGCGCTTGGGTCGAGCTCGACCCCACAAACCTTTAAAGGGGCACCAAACTAGCGATACCTGTCCTTAAACAGGTCCTGAAATTCGGTGCACAACATGGCATTAAGTCAGTGCTGTCCGGCTTGGGTCTTGTGATAGGAGAAGTCGCTCCAGGCCCAACCAACTTCCTTGGCCTGACCTCGGAAACATTGTCTCCATCTCTCCGGGGTTATCTCGTAAGCCTTCGTAATGACCCGGCAAACTTCCACCATGTCCCCTCGCTGACCCTGATCCAGTGAGCGAAGAGCAGTCTTAGCCTTGCATCCAGGTGCTTGGCAAGCAGGGCAGCCCTCTCTATCTCAGTGGTAGCATAATTCTTGCCCAGAGTCATGAGGGCTTGGAGCCTCTCTAGCTCCATGGATAAAGTTTGGTGGGAAGCAGGGGAAGACATTTTCTTTAGGCTGCAGTAGGGGCTGTCAGATACATTTGAAAAGGATGGCCAGAAATAGTACTGGATGGGAGTGGCTATTCGGTAAGTTGGCACTCACCTAGGAATGGGTTTTGCAAATGAGGTAATGTTTCAGGATGAACAATGCAATGTGTCTGAGAAGACTGGGTGCTCTGTGGCACTTGGGAAGTGTCCCGTAAGTTGGTGGCACTTCGTGAATGACACCCTGTAATGAGGTGAGAATATAATGGAGTGTGCCGTGTAGAGGTCACCCTGATGGGCATTCCTAAATTGGGAATACGCAGATAATTGGGCGATCGTAAATTGGGGATATGCAATAGAATGGGTAACCTGTAGGTCTTATACAGGTGCACGGCACTTATGGAGGTGTTCCTTGGCAGCACTATTAGAGTGCTGATGTAGTGGCACTTATGGAGGCGTTCCTTTGTTGAGTGATCCGGAATAGCAGATACACAGTTGAATGGCTACCTGTACACCTATACAGGTGCACAGCACTTATGGAGGCATTCCTTTGTTGAGTGATCCGAAGGAGTACTAATCCTTGTACACGGAAACACTAATGAAATGGGCGTCCCGTAATGGTGGATACGCGGTTGAATGGCTACCTGTACATCCTATACAGCTGCACGGCACTTATGGAGGTGTTCCTTTGACAGCACTAGTAGAGTGCTAGTATAGCGGCATTTATGGAGGCGTTCCTTTGGTGAGTGATCCGGAAGGATAAGAATCCTTACGCACGGAAACACTAGTGAATGATTGTTTTGGAATGATGGATACACAGGTAATTAGCTACCTGTACATTACATCTGATACAAGTGCAGTGGCACTTACGGAGAGAAAGTAAAAGGGTGAGTACTTCAGAAGCCAGTCAATGGACAGCATCACGGATTAGTGGCACTGTAAAATGGTAGGGCCTGATGTGCACTGGTGTGGCCAGTCCCAGACTGGTAGTGGCTTCCTTGTATGAAAGTAATGAGGTTGCATTGGCACTCTATGTGCAGTTTGTGCTTGTGGTATACGCAAGTCTTTTGTAACAAAAAATGGAAGAGACCACTCAGGCAACGACAGGCACCGGTAAATTAAAGTGTTCAGTCCTCAGCTGAAGTACTCGGTGAATGAAATTATGGTTGCAAGACTGGAATGGACACAGGTGCGTATGTATGACGCTCAGTGTAAATGAAAGTCACGAGACTAAAAAAATGTCAATGATGCATGTGTAATGGTAATAAATGTAGTACTCTTGTTCTCTCTCTCTCTCTCTCTCTCTCTCTCTGAGAGCGTAAAATGATATAGGACGAACTCCTTTGTATTTATTTGAACTAATGATTTTAGTTTAATATGACGCAATTGGCGTTGAATGATTTCCTTACATTAAGTTTTGGTGAAAGAATTGTTTTTGAATAGGTTTTTGGTAAATAGAATGCACTAGCGATGAATGATTTTTACGTTACTGGTAAATGGATTTGCGCACCAGAACAATTAGTGATTTACAACGCATTTATGTTAACAATTCTTTTAATGTAATTTACTTTTAAGATTTGCGTTAATTTACTTTACATAAGTACCTAGCTCCCTATGACAAGTGAAATGGCAGTAAGGATTTTAAAGATGTTAGCAAAACATTTGTAAATGAAAAAGATTACGTTAAGATAAGGGTGAAGTGAAATTAAAACTTTCGCTCAGCGAGCGAATGATGGTAAATGAAACGTGTGGGAGGGCGAGCATGAACGGTGGTGGCAAACAGCTGATCTAATTTGTTATTAAAAGCAAAAGAGCAAGAAATGTTCTGGCAGAATGATAGATGCTAGTATGGAGATTGATATGATTTACGTTAAAACATAAAGATTTACGTTATTTGACTTAAATCATTAACATAAAGTTTAGGTGATAGCTTGCCTTGCCGTGAGTCTGCGCACGCGCTGGAAAGCTAAGCAAGCGAGCTGTGGTTACCAATGTAAGGACAACGCTTATTCACAATTTTCTCTGTATGTAGTTCATCATTCGCGTTGTTCTTACTTCTCTCCGCGAGAGCGTTCAGCGGGCTTTCCGCCAGTGTATATAGCTTGTATAATCAGATTTTGTGTACTTTTATATTTTGTATTATATGTCTCTCAATAAACACAAATCGGGTCTCGCCGACCCACTTTTATTCTCTCGCGGGTCGGTAACCACATTTCCGTCCGCATGCTGTATATATATATATATATATATATATATATAGTATATATATATATATATATATATATATATATATATATATATATATATACATATATATATATAGTATATAGTATATATATATATATATATATATATATATGATATATATATATACTATATATATATATATATTTATATATATATATATATATATATATATATATATATGTGTGTGTATATGTACGATATATATTATATATTATATATATATATATATATATATATATAATATTATAAATATATAATATAGATATATATTATATATATATATTATATATTGTATTATATAGTACATATATATATATATATATATATATATATATATATATATATATATATTATATTTGTTTTTTTATTGCTTCGTCTCCCCAGGATCATTCATTTCACTTATTCTCTCTCTCTCTCTATCTACTCTCTCTCTCTCTCTCTCTCTCTCTCTCTCTCTATCATATATATATATATATATATTATATATATATATATACATATATATATATATATATCTATATATATATATATATATATATCTATATATATATAGATATACACTCACAGACCAACCCAACACTGCCCGGGAAAACTCTAAATGACATTTTTACGTAAAGGGAGGGAAAAGTGAACGGGGATAGTGGGAGGAAAACCACAAGATAGATAGATGACACAAATTCTCTCGCATTGTCCTCTTTCATGTATTATTATCATTTTGTACATGCTAACTTTTTGATAATGTATTTATAATTGTCAGTTGGATATTTTATATCTATCTATATGTAAATTTATGTCTGTGAAGAAACACAAATGTTTATATCAAATCCCTTCCTCGATCTGTCAATAGGTTGGGACTACTTTGTGGCTCACATGAGCTATTGATCTGTGTGCAGTTTTGTAAATAAATCAGTAAACACCAGACTCAATACCTCATTAGTACCTCCCTCACTTTGGTGACCACTGGAGAGATACCTGATCAAGCCACCAACAGTAACCCCAACACCATCAATGAAAACCTCGCACCCACCTCCATACACCTGCCACCCGTTATGCCCCACCACCAAGAGGTATGGTTCTTTAGGGCAAAAACGATTTCCCATACAAAAGAATCACCTCGCCAACAAAGAAAGCAGATGTCTTCCTCAAATTACTACCAGACAAAGTCTTTGAGCAGATAGCGAGATGGCACCAGCAACTGGAATCCCCTGTTACTTACGACATACTGAAGGACCTGCTGAATTCATCCTTCAGCATGCCGCCCACCCAGAAAGTCAAGAAGTTCATCAACCACGTCGGGACTCGATAGGAGACGAGAGACCGTTGCATGTGTACAAGCAACTACGGCAGTTCTTCACACTGCCCACCACGGGAAAACAATCCAAGTCAACCTTGGAAGTACTCCTCACAAAAGTACCCTCCCAGACAGTAGCAGCCATACACAAAGCCTCCAGCCAGCCCTTAGAGGAGTTCCTGAAAATGGACGATGAAATCCACGCATCCCACAAAGCAGAAGGCCCTTTGCAGCCAGCAGCAGCAGTAGTAGCATTACTATGTTGGACCAAACAAGATTCAGATATGGAATCAGACAGTGATCCAGATGAGCCAGCCACCACCATTTACAAAAGAAGCTTTCCCAGACAGAATAACAAAGGGAAGCCTAAACAGAGAAATAAGAACCTCTAGAGGGCATATGCTTTTTTTCTGGAACAAAGCTAGTTAATGTGACAAGGGTTGCCTATTATAAAAAAAAAACAGTTAGTACGGTCACAAACACGACCCATTGATAACAAAGTCAAAGGTGAGCAGGCGGGTTGCCTTGTAAGAGAAATCGCTCCTGCTCAACGCTGTTTCCCTTTCAGATACAAAAGAACAGGACAAACATATTTCTTCCTAAAAAATAAAAGATCTTACATAGAATTTTTTGTGGACACCAGAACATGTATATATATATATATATATATATATATATATATATATATATATATATATATTATATATATATATATGCATGTGGGGTGTGTGTGTGTTAGTGTGTATGTATATATGTACATATCGGCTACAGATATAGTGCTTTTGTTTGGTTGGCTGTTTGTTTGTGTAATTATATCTGGAAAGCAATATCTCTCACCAAACATACATGCCTTCGAAATCTCAATACAAGTTCATAAAAATAATAACAATGACATGAAGAAGAAGAAGAAGAGGAAGAAGGAGAAGAAGAAGAATAAGAAAATGGATGGAATCTGCTATGCAGTTATTATCAAGTCAAAGAGAGTCGAGCATTTATTGTTTTTCGTGATATTTTTTACCTATGAAATCGCATTGTAACAATAATACCTTCGCATAATCAAATGGTCAGGGAGTCACTATTGAAAGAACTTTGTAATCTATGTTGTGTTACTTTTAACCTGGCTCATAAAGTGATTGTCAGATAGCATTTTGATTTTTTAAGATGATATGCTCTATACTAAAAAATGATCTCTAGGTACAGATATCATTTTTTCTTCAAATATTTTCAAGATTCAGTGTCAGTATGAATTTCATCAGTGTTAGTAACATAAAATTACATTCTTATCAGCAATAATGACGAAAACCCTGAGAAAATGCTTTAAACTTGATTTTTTTTTTAAACAGTACAAAAAGCAATCCCAAGTTGTTTCTTTATAATGGAGTCCACGCTGTTAACGGTTATGTTATCATTTCAGCAATGAAACTTAAGGCTGCAATACCGTCTGAGCTTTTTTATGTTCGCTAAGTCCTCATTCACAGAGGTGTATTTTGATTTATTTATGGGTATTTTCTCAATGTCGAAACTCTGGCCATGATTTTTCCTACTCCTACAAACCCTGAACTTTAAACAAAGAATACTAGATGAGGCCAAAAAGAAAAAATAATCACTGTGAATATGAAAAACGTAAACCGAATAATAATAATAATAATAATCTTCTTCTTCTTCTTCTTCTTCTTCCCAGCTTGTTCCCATTTTTATATGGGGTCGCCGTTTCGGATGAGCCGTTTCCATCTATTTCTATCTTGTGCTTCTGCCTCATCAATTCCCTTCTCATGTAAGTCTCCTCTCACACAGTCCTTCCATGTCTTTCTTGGTCTCCCTCTTTTAATTTCTTCCTTCTTGCACCTCCACCCCCATAGTATGTCTCCCAGCGTGGTCCTCATCTCTCCTCAACAGGTGTCCATACCATCTCAGCCTCCCCTCCTGCACTTTCTTTGATACTTCCACCACCTTAGTTGACCCCCTTATGTAGTCATTTCTGATCCTATCCACTCTTGTTACCCCAGACATCCACCTAAGCATTCTCATTTCTGCCACATCCATCTTCTTCTGCTCTGCTTTTCTCATGCTTGCTGTTTCCGTACCATACAGCATTGCTGTTCTTACCACCGTCTTGTGAAATTTCCTTTTAACCTAAGCGGCACTCTTTTGTCACAAAGAACTCCCGAGGCCGCTCTCCAGTTGTTCCAGCCTGCCTGTACCCGATGTTTTACTTCTTCTTCCATACTTCCTCCAGTGTTAACAAAAGATCCCAAATACTTAAACTTATCAACTCTCCTTATTTGCTCTCCACCAAGCTGAATACTTTCTCTATCATCCCCTCAGTGGTGGTACACATATTCTGTCTTGGATCTACTTATTCTCATTCCTCTGTCCTCCAGTACTTGTCTCCATCTTTCCAATTTCACTTCCAGATCTTCCCTGCTCTCTGCACACAGAACAATATCATCCGCATACAATATGTTCCATGGTACTGTCTCCCTTACTTCCTCTATTATAACATCCATCACTATGTTAAAGATAAATGGGCTCAGAGCCGACCCCTGGTGTAATCCTACTCTCACCTCAAAACCTTCTGTCTCCCCAACACTGCTCTTCACTCTGGTAAATACATTCCGGTACATCTCTTGTATCAATCGCACATACTTCTCTGGCACCACTTCTCCCTCAGGCTCCTTCCATACCTCTGGCTCGGGACTCGGTCATAAGCCTTTTCAAGGTCAATGAATACCATATGTAGTCCCTTTGTCTTTTCCCGAATTTCTCCATTATTTGCCTCAGACAAAATATACCATCTGTTGTTCCCCTTCCCTTCATAAATCCCATCTGCTCTTTACCTATTTGTACTTCTTCTCTCAGTCTAGCATCTATCATCCTTTCCAGTATCTTCAAAGTGTGGGACATCAATTTAATGCCCCTATAATTACCACACTCTTGGACATCGCCTTTCCCTTTAAAAAATTATTGGGATCAATATACTCCCACGCCACTCATTTGGTATCTTTTCGTGTTCAAGGATCTTTATCATAAGATCGTACAGTATATCCACTCCTTCCTCTCCTAATGCTTTCCATGCCTCCACGGGATCATGTCTGGTCCGGTTGCCTTCCTCATTCTTCATCTTCTTCAGTGCATTTAGTACCTCTTGCCTAGAAAACCTCATTACCATGCCAATGTTCACTTGCCCATCCTCTCTTATTAGTCTATTATTTTCTTCATTTAACAACTGTTCGAAATTCTTTCCATCTCTTCACAATGTCTTCCTCCTTTCTAAGCACTACACCCTCTTGATCCTTTATTTGTTTGATATGTGTTATATCTTTGGTGCTCTTATTTCTAGCCTTTGATAGCTTGATCATCTTCTTTAATCCTTCCTTTGTCCCCAGCTCATTATACACATCATCATACGACTTTGCTTTAGCTTGGGCTACCACCTTTTTCACCACCTTGTTTTCCTCTCTGTACCTATTTCTGTCTTCCACTGACTGTGACTCTTCCCATCTTTTCTTTGCCCCCTTCTTATCTTTTACTACTTTTCTCAATGTCTTCATCCCACCACCAACTCTCCTTTTCTTCCCATATGATACCAGATGTCTCTCCTAGCAGCTCCTTTCCATGCCTTCTTATTACTGCTGCATTTCGTGCCCACCATTCTTGAACATCTTATAATAATAATAATAATAATAATAATAATAATAATAATGAATATAATAATAATAATAATAATAATAATAATAATAATATAATTAATTATTATTATTATTATTATTATTTTTTTTTTTTTTTTTTTTTTTTTTTTTTCGCTCTATCACAGTCCTCCAATTCGACTGGGTGGTATTTATAGTGTGGGGTTCCGGGTTGCATCCTGCCTCCTTAAAGAGTCCACCAACTTGTTTCTACTATGTGTGCCGTTTCTCTAGGTCTCACTCTTCTGCCTGAGTCCTGGAGCTACTTCAGCCTCTAGTTTTTCTAGATTCCTTTTCAGGGATCTTGGGATCGTGCCTAGTGCTCCTATGATTATGGGTACGATTTCCACTGGCATATCCATATCCTTATTCTATTTTCAGATCTTGATACTTATCCATTTTTCCCTCTCTTTCTTTCTTCAACTCTGGTGTCCCATGGTATTGCAACATCAAATGAGTGATACTTTCTTCTTGACTTTGTCAATCAACGTCACGTCTGGTATTTATTCGCGTATCACCCTATCCGTTCTGATACCATAGTCCCAGAGGATCTTTGCCTGATCGTTTTCTATCACTCCCTCAGGTTGGTGCTCGTACCCACTTATTACTGCCAAGGTATCTGATGTTTCTTGCACAGGCTCCAGTGGAGGGCTTTTGCCACTGAATCATGCCTCTTTTGTACTGGTTCTGTGCAAGTGCCGGGCATTCACTTGCTATGTGGTTTATGGTTTCATTTTTCGTATTGCACTTCCTACATATGGGAGAGATGTTATTTCCGTCTATCGTACTTGAACATATCTGGTTCTTAGGGCCTGATCTTGTGCCGCGGTTATCGCCATTCCTTCAGTTTCCTTCTTTAGCTCTCCCTCGTAGCCACTGCCAATTGTCATTGCTGGCTAGTTCTTTAGTCTGTCTCATGTATTGTCCGTGCATTGGTTTGTTGTGCCAGTCCTCCGTTCTTTCTGTCTTCTCCTGTCTCTGTATATTTCTGGGTCTTCGTCTACTTTTATTAGTCCTTCTTCCCATGCACTCTTTAGCACTCGTCTTCACTGGTTTCAGATATTGCCCCAGTGCTCTGTTTTCGATGTTGACGCAGTCCTCTATACTTAGTAGTCCTCTCCCTCCTTCCTTTCGTGTTATGTATAGTCTGTCCGTATTTGCTCTTGGGTGTAGTGCTTTGTGTATTGTCATTTGTTTCCTGGTTTTCTGATCTATGCTGCGGAGTTCTGCCTTCGTCCATTCCCACATATACCTGCGCTGTATCTGATTATCTTTGGTTTTTTCCTTTTTGATTACATCTGGTATTCCCTTGACTTTGGGTGGTTACTGATAACTTTTCCTCTCCAACTGCATTTCATTCGTTCTTGAACATGCCTTGTAAAGACGAAGGGCGCTGGATTTTCTGCCTATCATTTTCCAGGCGTTGAGTTTTGACTTGAGTATCGCCTTGAGTCTCTGCATATATTCTTTCCTGATCGTATCCTTCATCTCTTGGTGTTTATATCTCCTCCTTCCATTATTCCCAGGTATTTGTATCCTGTCTCATCTATGTGTTTGATGTTGCTCCCATCTGGTAGCTTTATCCCTTCAGTTCTCGTTACTTTGCCTTTTTGTATGTTGACTAAGGCGCATTTTTCTATTCCAAACTCCATCCTTACAGTCTGGATTAGGGTATCTATTTCCTTCATGCTCTTACCATACAGCTTGATGTCGTCCTGTGGTATACGCTTATTCAATGAAGTCACGTGCATCTTCTGTGATTTTTTAAGCATATATATATATATATATATATATATATATATATATATATATATATATATATATATATATATATATATATATATATATATATATATATATATATATATATATATATATATATATATAGATACAGATACAGACACACAGATATATATATATATATATATATATATATATATATATATATATATATATATATATACATATATATGTGTGTGTTACATAAAAGATGGATTTGCTATATTTTAAATACAGTTGCAATGTGATGTGCTATGAGTTTCTTAGAATGTGGAGAAGTCATCATTTAGTTTCTCCTTATAGACAGTGCTCGAGGTGACGAGCTTAGGAATGCTGGCATGTCTTTTTGAGTGGTGTGCATGTCCTGTTGCTATGAGCGCTTGATACGGAGGTGACTTATTTAACTAGTTCTAGGCAGTTACCTGGGGTGTGGACATTGTGTGTGAGTTCGTACGTGCGTGCGAGCTTTTCCTTTACATATGTTTAGTAACCAAGAAGGATAGATCTGTACAAAACAGGGAGAAGCCAAGATGACTTCTTCAAACAGTATCTTTGTTATTAAGTGATAGTGCATATTGCGTTGAATGGGCGATTCTGGAGAAAGGGAATTGATCTGGAGAAAAGGGAACTGATCTGAGATAAGGGGTATTGAATATGGTGACTTACTATGGTGTACTGACTGTGTTGACTGTGCCTAATGTTATGGCTTAACTAATGTTAGTTATTTGATTAATTACCGAGGGTTATCTGAGTTATTTGGACTTTGAGTTTAATATTTCATTTAATCTTTTTGTTAAGATCCTGAGTTATTCAGTTTACACTTTATTTTAAATAAATGCATATTTTTGTAAGTTCCGTGTCTGATTTGATGGCCTTGGATAATTGAGGGGGGTGGGGCATGTCGAGAGAGAGAGAGAGAGAGAGAGAGAGAGAGAGAGAGAGAGAGAGAGAGAGAGAATGTGTTACCAGTTGCCTTAGGCGCCGGATCCATTGCTACCTTTTAAAATAGAAGAACGAGGTTTAGAATCTCTTTATTATATATATATATATATATATATATATATATATATATATATATATATATATATATATATATATCTATAGAGTGATAGGTATTCCAACACCAAATCCCACATGCCCCTGACCACAACCAAGAGACAGATAATTTCTGTTCGTCCTTAGTACTGTTTGCACTCTACCGGAAGAAGATATGTAGTGAAGTATCTTTGTTACTCTCTATATTTGAACTCTGACTTACTTTATGGCAGACAGTCTGACTGACTGCTGACTTTTGTTGAGTGAAAGGAGAAATAATTCGCAGAGAAACAGCAGACCTGCATAGCCAATATCGTAAGCCTAAGATTTGTCAAACCCACTGAACATACCTCATCATTCGTCAGCATGATATATATTTAGAAATAGGAAAGTGCTGTTAGAAACACATAGTTATAACAAACTAAAGTAGTGTTACATCATATAACATGAATAATTCAAAAAAGGTATATAAAACTATACAGGATAACATGAATAATAAAAATAATATTCTGACCTTCGTGACAAAAAGTCCCCTTTTAGAATCTCATTCATTCATAACTAAAAGTAAAAGTCTCACGTGATATTAAAGCCTGGCTCAATATTAAATAGCAGGTTCTTTTTTTATAAAAGATGAAAATGTGTAAATATTAGATAGGTTTATAAGTCAAGTGTGGACAGTTCTATGTATTTCACAAGAATAACATTTTCTTTCTTTATTTATATATTTCTTTCTTTCTTTATTTATTTATTCATTTATTTATTTTAGAGTACTCAACTGTTTTCACGTTGACTTGGCATGAACGTGAAAATTTATAAATATTGTAGAATAGGCTGTTTTTTATTCTAAACAGTATGGCTCTCTTAAAAATACCTTCAGTGAACGCTGGAGTTGCGGTCAAGTGAAGTTTTATAGTACAAAAATTACTAATATATATATATATATATATAATCTGTAAAACATGTATAATATATATACATACACACATAATTTGTATGATCTTAACTTTTTTGAGGCCTGCCTCCCTAACAAAGATGCACAACTGCTCTATATTACAATCTTCACCGAAAATTGTCGCAAGAATGAAAGTCTTCTTCTGTCCCGTCCCCAAGAGAGGAACCTACTTATCTCTCAGATTCCCAAGACTAGGGCATTCAACCAGCAAACGTCTCCAGTCAAGGGCACAATGCAGTCATCACACAATGGAGGATTTTCATGAGACATCAAGAACCCATTAGTAAGTCTTGTATGTTTAATCTTCAAACTGCTACCCATGGTGTCTTGTCTCTTTAGCATATAAGGATATGACCAAGGAGACACCAATGGCGTCATACAGCTCATTTTTGGCTTCGTTAAAATATTTTCTAAAAGGGACTGCCAACGCTTTCATTTTCTGATCTAATAGCGGATATATATCCCGATATGGTAGTAGATATCTGGGTTCTGGGGAGGTGACTGCTGACTTTACAAGTTGGTCACCTTCCTTGTTCCCAACCATCCCGAACATGAGAAGGCGGATTTGCGTCAATGCGTATTGCCAAGGACACCAAGTTGTGTCATCCACGCAGATCTGAAAAAAAAAAAATCCCCCTTATTTGAAGTTAACTACTCAGTGCGTAAGGAACCTCTGAGAGAGTGGAGAGCTTTATTGTAATTTCTTACTATGTTACCCACATTTTAATCCTCAGATTTCAGAACATTCTCCAAATATTTATTAATAAACAGCGGTTCAACTATTTGATTGCTGAAAGTTCTATTATATATTGATCAACGTTTATACAGAAGGAAGATATTTAACCTCTATGTTTTAAAGGTTATTATTGCTAAACCAATGTGAATAGGTCAAATCTCTTAAACTCTGAGCTATTCAGCTAATCACCTGATGTGGCATTCAGAGGAGAAGGATGCTGTGTAATCCTCGAAGACTCTGTCATCACAAAATGGGTTGATGAATCCTGCATTAAAAATAGATTAGTAACGCGGGTTGGGCAATTCTCAAATAACAAAAGATACTTTCTCATCTTTTCGTGATATTATTACCTTTAAGAAGGGGCTGTTTGGTTCATTTCTAAAATTTGTTCTTATTGCCACCAGATTTTGTATAAATACTAATACTTTTGTTTTCAAAGTAAAAAGACCTATACTAGTGGTAGTCCATGCCGATATCTAGCCAGACATGAAGAGAATCTGGGGAGGACAGAATGATAAGAAGAGTAGGACTCAATCATGAAAGCACCAGTATACTTGCCTTTTAAAAGAAGACAGGTTATAAGAGTATGGAAAAGCAGAGGTAAGAAGAGAACTCCAAAGTTTGGGATCAAAAGAAAAGAACAGCCTGTTCTGAGGATCACTGAGATCAGCGGAATATATAATTGAAACGAGGACGAAGGAATCATCCTTTGTATGCTGCTTAGCGATTCGTTCTTTATGTAAATGTCTTCTAAGTGTGCATCCATCACCTTTCTTCGATTAAGAAATAAGTATATTGCTATTTTCTTGGTTCATCCATACTCTTCTTATCTCGTTTTGTGTTCCGGTAATGAGAAAAACTTAATTTCTATGCTACAACGGTTTACTAAATCAACCTTTGTAAGATGAGTTCTTCTAGTAAATGTTAAAAATTATGCTTGCTAAAATACCGTCTTCAAAAATAGGACCAATTATTTAAGCAATTTCTATTTATGTGAAACATTAGAGACGTTCAAGATATACCAATCACTTTAGATGTCAAGCAATGAAGGAAGGCTGAACAACATTCGATGAATACTCCCAAGTAAATTACAATATGATAGGAGTCAGGGGTATAGGAAGGAAGTGTTCACCTTTGTTCGGATGTGAAGCCAGTAGTTAGTTTAGCTTTACTAAATTATGAAAAAATAGACGTTAGGAATTCCTTCATTTAGGCTGTATAGTATGATCTACAATGCTGAAGCAATAAATCTTTTCTAATTGCTAACCTAGTCGTTATTATTAAGATGTGCTTTACTTGTGGAATAGTAATTTTTCTACTTTATTATTTTTCTTTAAACAGCCCCATGATAATGGTATTACAAATATTCAGAAATTCTTAGGTCTTCAGCCTGAAAAAAGTTAATTCAGAGCTTGAGTTGATTATGATTTAATATTTGAAAGAAAACAAAATCTGATCATCATAGTAAAAAAATAAGTTGTATAAATGGTTCCATCAACGCTCGCTCGTTGAGTATTGCGTTTAGCTTATTACAAAACATCCTTTTTTTTAAAAAGGCTGATAACAGCGCAGGGTACGAAAATTACTGCACTTCATTAAGAAAATTCTATTGTATTATGGAGGAGTCAAACGGCAATGATTCGTGTCATTAAGAGGCTCTAATTCTTAAGCTGAAAACTTTGTTGCCTTTGAAAAGTTACACAAAAACTGTCTCCAGATTTCCGGAGGCTGCTTTGGAGACTGAAATAAAGTTGAATGAGAAATCTTTTATCAAACATTTGAGGAAAAACTTCCTGGAGATCAAGCAAAGACATATTATATTAAATATTAAAGATCTCTTCTACGACGCCCTCTGTGTTGTGCATGAGACGCATTCTCTCTCCTCGCAATGACTTTATTATACATAAATTTCCGGTAATAGTTGTCTCAGAAAATTCTTGCAAACATAAATTTCATGTCATTAAGAGTATATACGAAGATATCATATTTCTCCGAAGAACTGAATTTTGAGAAGGAATGCAATACAGTTGAAATTGTCGTCGCAATGCTTATCATTCATATTCATTGTTGCTAAAGGAAATCTTAATCGGGTGAGGGACTGCAACGCTAAAACAAACCTCAACATTCGTTTCTCTCCTTTAACCAAGCTCTGTGCAAGTTCTGTAGAAATTAAGAATCAACGCATTTATATAAAAAATAACATTAATACAATCAACATACTGAAAATAATGAAAACGAATCTCGACTCCTCTTAGCTTTGTTTCAAATCAAGCTTTTACATAAATTACTAAAATAAGAACAAAATTATGAATAAAAATCAACGTTGCACAAACCGTGACAATGTTCTCTTATGGAGGACTGAGGTGTTTTACCGAGAGGTAAAGGGCCCTTGAACGTATGCCTGCGCTCTAAAGTTGTGATAGACAACAATTTCGTTGACCTACTGATATATTCCGAAATACACTTCGGACACGAATTTATATACAATCACTGAACACAGTTCACTAGACAATGTCTCTTTTGGCTTGAACAGATTACCCATTTAAAAATTATTCAAAAACACCATTCGAATCTCTATATCTTGGAGTTATGTTTTAGTCAACTGTTTTATTTTTGTTCCTATTAAACCTTTGATTTTATTTGATACATGAGGAAATTTGAAATGTAATACTTGGTCTTTTGTTACTTTTACCCCATGGCAATTTCTGATGACATTGAAGTAACCGTTATTATAGTGTCTCCAAGAACGTTTCATCTTTGTGAAAATTGAAGTAATCGAGAAAATCCTGTTGGCTTTGAAAAGTGCTGATACTGTTATTCTATGTTGCAGTCAATTTTCGTTGTCAAGGGATCTAACTACGGCATCTTAAATCAATTGCCTCCTCCTGAATAAATTTAATATTGGCATGTTTTGAATTTAAATAGTCAAAGAATTTCGTGTCGTCACTCTTTTTGTCTAGAAATATTTCATGGACATACCGCAAATATTAGTTAGCTTTAAAACTTAAAGAACTGTTGATAACCCTTCCGTCTCATGAAAACAAGAAAACATTAGCAAGAGTGGCCGATATCGGTTTACCCATTGGTGGTCTATATTGCTGTCAATCCAAACGCCACTCAAGTTAGTTGGCATAATTGATGCTATTTGAAGGACAATTGACCTAGAACACGAGGACAATACCGAGAACGAATATTCTACAATACGCGGCTTCGCTGCTCTTGATACGGTACTAATCCGCCAGATGGCAACATGGTTGAATCCAGAAGACATGGCGCTCTCCATTGAAGTACCTCGGCGCTACTTTGAAATTAAATTGTAAAACAATGGGATTACACACAGATTTGAGCAATGGCTAATTTTTTAGCTTATTAAAAGTTCTGTTTGACGAAATTTAATGGCTATTAACCATAAGTTCCCCTCTAAGGCTCGACTAAGGCGGCGTTTTCAGTCTCTTATTTTGGCGCCTTTAGCCTTGTTGCATTAAAAATAAATAAATAAAAAACTAAACCCTTTTCTTTCCAGTTGAGCACTTCCACGAAAACGGTTTTAAATATTATTATTTTTTTATTAACTGGGATACGGAGCCAGATTTTGAACATGAACGCAGAAGGCTTCATGAGGAGTTAATTATATAATTAGTTTGTTTTTCTTTTCTTTTTAACTACCGTCGTACCTCCTACGTTCTGCGGAGTACATAATACTTTATTAATAACATTTTTCACAAACGTTCTTTCATTCCGTACTAAGCTAACCAAACTTCATTGCATTACAACTGTAAAACTGTATACATACCTGAAAAAAACTGACAACAAAGTAATATTTTGAATGAGGAAAGCTTCATAAAAATTTTATCCTGCCAGTATTATTGAATACCGAACAATGAACACAGCAGGAATTTCAAAATACAAAACCCCAAGAACTGGTCATATGTGAAAAGGTGTTACTTAGTAATTTTTTCATTGGAATGGCCAGCTTTTTACAAGTTCATACCCGTAACTTTTATGATAAGTATGTTTTCAGTATGATACAAGAAAAATGTTACCCATCAGATCACAAAAATCATTAAATTACTTATCAGATTGCCAGAAACCTATTAACCTAAATCACAAAGACGCTGAACTAGTAGTTGTGTGTATTTTAATTAGTCTGCTAATTAAAATACACATACAATGCTGTTATTATGGCTTGGTAACTTTGTCTGCCTACACGGTCTAATTCGTCCTCTTACTAATTCATCCTCCTGATTGACGCCGCCCATTATTACCAACATTAGCCCCACTACTAAACAATCTTTTTGGGGATGAGGATGTGTTGATTTTATCCACAATACTACATCATTTTTTGTGCAAAATGGATGAAATACAATGTAAGTAGAGTTATTTCAAAGTTATTTCTTGATAAATATGTATACTACCTTACATACAAATGCAAAATACCATGTAAATACTATTTTCTGTGTTTATTTATTTTTTCTAATTAGTGATCCTTTTAGTCCAGTTGGGGACATCTGAGCCTTGATAATCATAGGCATAATTACCCAAACTGGGCATAGCAAATAAAGACCTTGTTTTGTTACATTATATAACTTGCTATACTCAAATAAATAGAGATTGTTATGTATACAAATTATTGTTTGAAATCATTGCCAACATCTCTACTACCACTATCACCACTGCCAAAGCCAAAACTACCACCACCACCGCAGCAACCACCACATACTAACCATCATCACTATCATCACATATTTTTTCCACTATTATACTTTTTATGAGTATGTACATCACCTCTCTTTCTAGATATTCAAAAATCTATTTTCTATGGAAGAAGACATTATGGACACTATTGTAGTACAGTGTGCAATTAAAAAATCCGAACAAACCTCTAAATGTAATGAATTAGAACAATAGCTGGGTTTGAGTGTATATTTTCCAATAAGTAAACTTCCTAATATTAAAATGCATTGGTCAACCCTCTTAGAGAAATTGCTGCAAATGTTGAGTCGTAACAGATGGGAAGAAATAAAATCCAAATTTCATGTGGCTGATAATTCAATCCTCTATTCAAACCCCAAAGGAAACAGGGACAAATTATTCAAAGTCCACCTCTTTGATGATAAACTGGGAAGCAAGTTTCAGCAAATCCCAGTGACTCAAAATCTTTGCATTGATGAACAACTTACTCCTCTCAAGGGCGATAGTAGTTTCAAACAGTATATACCTAGTAAACCACATAAATATGGGTCTAAGTTTATGGTTCTTGCAGACAGTCAGGGTATGACCTATGATTTTATACCTTACACAGGGAAAATTGATCCAGTCGATAACCAAAATGTTCCTGACCTCGGTGCTAGTGCCAATGTATGTTACATTTGGCTCAAGTAATCCCTACAAACTGCAACTATTTTTTTATTCTTTGATAATTGGTTTACCTCTATGCCACTAATGCAGCAACTATCAACCAGGGGTATTTGGTGTTGCAGAACACAGCGTGTTCCTCGCTTGCCAGGAATAAAGACTTCGAAGGATGCTGAGAAAGTTTCAATGAGCAAAGGTAAAGGTTCGTATGAAGGGCTCAGAAGTACAGGCCAAGAGTGTGAGGTTACCTATGTCAAGTGGGATTATACTAAAATTGTGAATATTGTGTCAGTCTTCACAAAAGCCAATCCTATCAGTAAGGTGTGACAGAAAACTCAAGTGTAGGATTGTTGTAAATTGCCCTGACATTATTATACATTATAACATGTCAGTGGGGGAGTAGACTTGGCAGACTGCTTTATTTCCATACACAGGATAACTATAAGGTCCAAAAAAATACTACCATCGTTTTATTTTCCACATGATTGATATGGTCATAGTAAATAGCTGGCTACTCTATCGACGGGATGCTGGAAATCTTTATATACCAAAGCCAGATATCCTTCTCCTTGCATTCTCCAAAATGGAAGTTGCATTTTCTTTCATGAAAAGAGGAGAGTCCTCAGGAAACCTAAAAAGAGGCAGGCCATCAAGCTTAGAGGGTAAAAGTAAAAAACGAAAGGTAGGACGGCCTCCACAACCAATTCCTGATAAACCCATTCGATCTGACTTTGTAGGACATTTCCCAAGTGTTGATGATATGGAAAGGATTTGCAAGAATCCCGTATGTAAAGGAAAAACAAATATTTTGTACATGAAATGTGAAGTAAACTTGTGTCCAATAAGAACAACAACTGTTTCCTAAAATTCCACACACCATAAGTAGGGAATGAGATGATGAGGATTTTTACATCTTGTATTAGTGCTCCATTCAAAGAAGAAGCACGTCAATTAAGACGTTAATCAGTATATATCATTACTAAAATTATTATTATAACATTTCTTTATTATTCAATCAAATTCTGATTTCAAAAAAATTACTAGGACAAAATTTGAAAGACTAAGTTACTAATTGATTATTTTCAGTCTTTTCTCTAAAATAATGATAAGTAAGCAGCAAGTTTTTGTTATTTATACATTTAATGCATGTATAAACTTTCTACAATAAAATAGTAAGCAAAATATAAAACAAGTAGTATGATAATAACCTATGTTTTTAGAATATTATTGCTAAAGCTGTAAAACGGATTGGCTTTTTTGATGCCCGACTAGACTAATTAGTCCACTAATTATAATTTTGTAATAATAACATACATAGAAAAATTATATGAATATATATTGATGCTATATGAAACTATTAAAAAGGGAGAGCATATTTTTTCTTCTACGCAAATAATTACAATAATAAAAGCCTATTGGGGAAAAATTGCATTTTTTCAAGAAATGAAAATAACTACTACATATTCTGGAGACATGTAAGAATCCGATATCTTTATATGAACTTTAATTTAATATTTTAAATTTCTTATTATAAAGATTTCTCTTTTCGTAACTTTTCCATCCACCAAGTCTTGATGGTCAGTCTATATTTTCTTCGTACTTCCTGTGGGAATATTAGGTAGGCTTGTCGCCCATAAACATATTAGAGTATGGTCCATCTTGTATCCTATATTCGTTCTTTATCGTACTGTTTTTCACACAGAAACTCGATGCTAAAGTTACTGAGAAGTTCTTATGTAATAAATAACAGATATCGACAGAGCATTCGCCAAGAAAAAGGACCATAGAAATCAAGATATATTGTCCCTTCCTGGCGAAGAGCCATAGACCCTTCTCGGCGTGGCATTAGAAACGCGTGTTAATCCCATAGAGAGAGAGAGAGAGAGAGACGAGACGAGAGAGAGAGAGAGATATATATATATATATATATATATATATATATATATATATATATATATATATATATATATACATATATATATATATATATATATGTATATATATATATATATATATATATATATATATATATACATACACACACACACACATATATATATATACATATTATATAATATATATATATATATATTATATATATATATATATATATACACACACACACACACATATATATATATATATATATATATATATATATATATATATATATATATATATGTCTTTATGTATGTATATTTGCATTGTGTGTATATATGTATGTGCACTGATAGAGTGATAGAGAGACACACAGACAGACAGACAGATACATGGAGAGGTTAATAATTAGATTTCAAATGTAAATCTGGTTGTAAATGCTACCCTTCTCTCATACATCATTAGTCATACTATAAATATAAATGTTCTCTGTGTATAGGAAAAAGAGCCAAATTAATTCTTTTTGGCTTCATGATATCTTGAAATGCTTTCCGTCAAATCCGATAAAGATTTCTTGCGTGAATACTCATCTTAGATGCAGTTCCTCCTCAGTTCGAGTATCTTGAGATCAGCAATCATCCTTTAGCTTTGCATGTTTTTATTTTTACAAGAATGAAATAGAAAAAAACAACAAGTATGTGATCCTATTTTTCAGAACAGTAAAAAAGCGAAATTAAGGGAAATGTTTGTTCTAATCATTGCGCTTATTTGGAAATCGACTCCCCTTATCCGCTGTTTAATTTAGATTTTAAACAATCTGAAATAGATGAATAATTTAGTCTTCTTCCTCGTACTCATTTTTTTCTCCCCCGGCTCTTCCCCTTTTCACACAAGACATTCTTCACTTCTGCTTCACTTCTTTACTTTCGCATATCCTTTCAATTCAGCTTCTTTTATTTTTCCTTTATGATGCGTTTCTTTTGTTATATCCTGTTCTAATGATCCATTGTGATTTCCCCTCCACTCTTCTTTAAGTTGCAAAATCATTCTTTGTGCAATTCATCTTTAATGAACCTTTTCATTCGCCCCAAAGTCACCTTGTCATTATTCTTTCCATCCTAATGTCTCATTAAAGGGTTTATGAGAGCAAAGGACAGGCGGATGACAGCGCAATCTCCAAAGGGTAGTTTTAGGATTCATTAACTAAAGCACCAGACATATATAGACTCTGTTATCATATTTTTAACTCTCCAAAGGAAAATCGGCGTTTTACTGACGCTCATATTTTGGGCAGAATTGCTTATCCTTATACAAAATGCAAGTATAAAGTACGCCCAAGTTTCTTATGCGCAATCGAGTTTTCTGTACAGCGTATCATCAAGGCCGCCAGAAGCACGATCATGGCTAACTTTAACCTCAAAGAAAATGAAAACTACTGAGGCTAAAGGGCTGCAATTTGGTATCTTTGATGATTGGAGGGTGGATTATCAATATACAAATTTGCAGCCTTCTAGCCTCAGCAGTTTTTTAAGATCTAAGGTCGGACAGAAAAGTGCGGACGGACAGACAAAACTATCTCAATAGTTTTTTTTTTATATACAGAAAACTAAATTATTATGTAACTAACTTCTCGGAAATGGAGGTGACAAACCATTGAGTCTTCATCGATGTCTTTGTTGGCGTTATAGATGAAAATTTCTTTGTAAGACGCGTTCATTTCTTTTGGTATAAAAGCTGATATTTCGAAATGAACGCTACCTTGAGGTAGAGGAGGCCATGTTATGAGAAGGCGACGAACTATAGAAAGGTGCTGTAAATAAGTAAACACAAATGAAATGTATATGTCAGCTACAGTATAGATACATAATTACAAATATTCTTTCCAACTGGGATCTGGCTCTGACAGTGTCTTGGTTCCACCAATAATTTTTCTCTTGCAAATTATATCTAATTTATTGAAGTAAAAATTCCCATTACATTAATATACTTAAGTTAATAACAATGAAAAGGTAAAAGGAGCTGTTTACGTAGTCACGAGCATGACTTAAAAACTTTTAATAAATGATCTCATGACAATTAATTTCCTTATGTTCTTTAAGTAAGAATAAAGGATTAAGGTGTTTGTATTATTTCGAAGTTAAATACCTTTGGAAGAGTTGAGGATATGTTTTGGCTCTTCCATTAAAAGGCATAAAATATATAGCTTTACTAAACTTCATTCATCGCAGAAAAATGGACATTTAACTCAATATAGTATTCGACTGACATTCCAAACTTCGACAATAACAGTCCAGGGAACTAGGAAGGGTCGCTCAAAACCCTCCAAAAACCCCCACCCCCATAGTATGCGGGGACCAACCTCCCCTTACGAAAACTTCGAAACTGCCAATTTAGAATGATTTCCAAGACAGCGCAGGTCTCATTTGATACCTGTCTTCGGTTATAGAGACGAGATTTCATTTTGTATTTTCACGTGATTCTCAGACATCCGTCGATCAACTGTCATGGACAGTTTTATCTCTCTCCAGCTTGAAATACCAAATGGACACCACATTATATATGCCCTTCTTTTCCGTACAGTGTTTATTTATCCTCCGTACGTAATCTTAATAAAATTACAATATTATGATATTTCAAGGCAGCTTTAGAGACATTGTGCATACTAAATCTAATTAAAGACCCCGTTAATTGTTACTAGGGTTACTATGGATAAGATACCGATAAATAGCGGAGAGAAGACATAGCAAAACTTAGACGACGCAGTCAGTTTTGGTTTATTTAGCCTTTTTCTAAATATGTGCTGTCAAAAGATTAAACAAGCCTGCAAACGTGTCTTGATGGTTGGAAATTTTTTTTATTTGTCCAATTAGTAATTTACTTATTTGATATGCTGATATTCTCTCTCTCTCTCTCTCTCTCTCTCTCTCTCTCTCTCTCTCTCTTTCATCTGGTGAAAAGTGGTATATCTCAAGTTTGTTATTAATTAACACTGTTTTGTTATCTCCAATATTTTTCTCTTCAAGAGAGAATCCAAAATATGTGACTTTGACTTCTTGATACTAACTTTTTCATATTTTGGATTTTCCAAACAAAAACTTCTTTCAGTTTTCTTCTGAAGATTGAAAAAGAAGCCCACAAAATCACTTTGTAACTTGTTTACTTCTAAGTATTTACATTTAATTTTTCTCCCCACTCGAGTACTTTCAGGCCCTATCTATGGCCCATTTCCAAGAGATGTTTGGAATGTCAGGCTGGGTCAAGGCCCAACCTGACATCCCAAACATCTCTTGGAAATGGGCCATAGATAAGGCCTGAAAGTACTCGAGTGGAGAGAAAAATTAAATGTAAATACTTAGAAGTAAACAAGTTACAAAGTGATTTTGTGGGTTTCTTTTTCAATCTTCAGAAGAAAACTGAAAGAAGTTTTTGTTTGGAGAATCCAAAATATGAAAAAGTTAGTATCAAGAAGTCAAAGTCACATATTTTGGATTCTCTCTTAAAGATAAAAATATTGGAGATAACTAACTCTTGTGATTAATAAACAACAACTTGAGATATACCACTTTTCACCAGATAAAAGAGAGAGAGAGAGAGAGAGACGAGAGAGAGAGAGAGGAAGAGAGAGAGAGAGAATATATATATATATATATATATATATATATATATATATATATATATATATATATATATATATATATATATATATGCTGTGAAAAGTTCAAACAAGTCTTCCCTGTAGCAATTTAACAAGAGAAAAGAGTTCGAATAATAAAAAAATGTTATCTGAAGGCCTTTTTTCAAGTAAACTAACCACACGTCAAACCAGATGCTTTGTAGTTCTAAAGCTGGACTGGTGAACTCATATGCATAAACTTCCACCAGTACCCCTCTCATTTTTATCATCTTTAGTTGTTCGTTAAAAGGACCATTTGCTTGCTTCTTTAATTAAAGCAAAGAAAGGTTTACACATTTCATTTATATTTCCTTTTCGTAACTACTCTAATCACCTGGATAGCACTTTCTGTTGCCAAGAATTAACGAATCAGAAAAAAGGCCTTCAGATAAAATTTATTATTATTCGAATTCTTTTCTCATGATAAATTGCTACAGGGAAGACTCAAGGACAACAATCTAAACAGATCTATTTTGGCTAAAGCAATTTCAAAAGTGAAAGGAATAATAATAATAATAATAATAATGATAATAATAATAATTCCATTTGACGATTTTTTTTAAGTAAACTAATCACACGTCACCTCAGACGTATTGTAGTTCTAAATCTGGTAAAGCCATGTGCCTAAAACAAACTCGCACCAGTCCCCTTTCATCTTATCATCTTTAGTTGTTCGTTCAAGAGCCATTTGCTGTATTCTTTAATCAAAGTAATGGAAAGTTGATAAGATAAGTATGATCTGTATTTCCTTTCCGTAACTTCCATAATCACTTATATAGCACTTTCTATAGCCGAGAACGAAGGAATCAGAAAAGTGAAAAACACAAACAAACTAACAAAAAATGAAGGAAATAAAAAATGTAGGAGGTAGTTAAGGTTTTGTTTGCCATTTTATTTTTTAGGAGCCTATTAAGGACTGCCGAACTGCTTTTCGAACGTTATCTCAGTATATCTAGCCAGAGAGGAGCTTCGTGCCTGTGGTATATCCCTATATGATGAAACTAGTGTTGCTGAAGCCCTCTTGCTTATTGGTGGTAGTTCGTTGCCTTCGCCAACTTCACAGACGTATCATAAATGGCGGACGCCGATCCCAATGAAGGTCAGCTTATTGAATTTTAGCAAGGTTTCCATTTCTTTGTGGTCATTATCATTGTTGGATTTAGTTCTGGAGTTTAATGCAGTTTGTTATCTGTTGTCTGACTCCGTCGCTCTCCCTTCTTTTAACGAATTCGTTATCAGGTGTTCAAGACTAGATACATAAAGCCAAGCTTTCGCATTTTCGTTGCTCCAGAATTCTGCCACTAGGCCTATATTATATATGATAAACCTAGGCATTTTATATAAGGATTTCGCATCGTTCATCCCCGCAAATACGACAGCCACCAGGAATTGGGGCGTCAAAAAATTTCGCCGTATTTAGTACGAGCCCCTGGGGGTTAATTACAGTCGTCCGAATAAATATTACTTAAATTTCTTGTTCAGGAGGTAAAACTGCATAGGAAAACCGCAACTGCCATAGTCTAGGCCGCCGCGGAATAGTAATGTAGATCTACCTAAACCTGTTTCGGCAAACTCAAGATAATAGTGTGGACTGATCCTCAAGGTCCCTTGGCATCAATTTGCCTGACACCTGATTTTCCATTAGTATAATAAAGGAAAGGGAAAGAAAGGACGGAATCCTAAATAGATTATTATTACTTGAAGTGGAAACATCAGGTGGAGCTTTGTATAAAAAAAAAAGAAAAAAAAAAAAAAGTCTGGATGAGGTGATAGCGTCTCGGAAGTCTGTAAATGAGGGGTGGATGTTAGAAGCTTTATTCCAGAATTTTCTGAAGAATTATAACACCTAGCTGATTTATTTCTAAGTAACACTGGTCCGATAGTCGTGCACCATCATTGATCCATTCTAATTTTACCTGCATATCCCTTATTGGATAAGTGTTAGGGTAACCTGATAGCTCATACAAACTATGAATGAAGAGCATCCGCAAATGTGACTAGTTCTTCTACATCATTTAACCTAGATTTTTGACTTATTAAAAACTGTGCTACTTGAAAATTTATTAAAAACTGTGCTACTTGAAAATTTATCCTACATTCAGAATACTGAAAATGTCGAAGTTTCCAATGCTTATTTGGATGTAATGCGATATTTGTGGAACTGAATATGAAGCCAGCCATAATAAGAGAAACAGGGATTTTGAATGAAAGGTAATGGATAAAAATTAAACCCATTGGTGCATTCCATCTTTCACTAACTTAAACCAGTTTTAGTATAATTAATGGTAGCGACTCAGATTTGAATGTATGCGTCAAGTGTCCTCAAACGGAGGTGAAGTGGGTAATGGCACTTAAAATTAGATATATTTTAATTCACTAATGTAAATCTAATTTAGGATGGCTGCCTATCTACCCCAGAGATTTTGAGCACCTGCTGGACCACCCCTTTTACCTTACTCAAATATCTTAAGCATTCAGACCTACACTCTTAACTGTTACTATAAATGTTGCATTGCCATCAAATTGCAATATGATGACAGAATTTGTTTGAGAGTCATATAGTACCAGTGGATAAGCAATTATAAATTTACAAGACAACTTGGCAGTGACATATGTAGTACCAGTAAATGTTCAGGAGAGGACTGCACCAGTTTTTTTAAGGTTTTAACGACGAAAAATGGTAGGAAACCACAAGATTGGTGTTGCAGAATGCATAGAAACATGAATTAACTCTTTAAAAAAAAGAAACTATCACTTACTCTTACACACAATCTAACCTTAAACCTACTACTAAAATTATAGGGGACCTCAGTGGGAACCTCAGATTTTGGGTGGGGGGAGCAGGAGAAAAGTGACTTGTGGGGCACTACCTAACCTAACACAACTGCCTAACCTAACCTAGGGCACTGTTACCCCTACCTAGGCCTAGCAGGGGCTTTGTCCCCCTGCAAACCCCCTTTTGTTGAAATCTACCCTATACACATCATGATAATTCGGACAAATTTTCTCTTAAAATTAAATTGTCTCAGGCACAAATCCATAAGTTGTTGTGCATTTCCAGAATACACTAGACAAAAATCACCATAACTTAAATAAGTCACTACAAGATGCTGAAATTTTGTCAACAGGATCTGGAATATTATCCTGTAAATGCTGCTCAGAAGTAGTGCTGTCTACCAGCTCAAGGTCTAAGAAGGAACTGAAATAACGTTGGTAGGATGATGTATTCTTGCGCCGAGAAAATTTTCGAAGTGCCATTGGCCAAAGTTTCTGAGGTGTCAAAAAATGAAACTGATTGGCCAAACGTGTAAGATGTCATAGTGTACTCGTTTTATTGTGGATTTTAGTGGTTACACAGCTCATTTGAGCTAAAACAAGACACGGTAAACAACAACAAAAGACTTAGAAAAAATCTGGGAGGAAGACAAGAGTAGCATGAGCTTGAACACCAATATTTCGAGTTTTACTGAATTTAACTACATTATCTCACTCATATACCACTATTTACATACATTCCAACACATTCTAGTAAAAAAAAACATTGAACATCACCGATATCTTCATGTGGCCCTCTCCTAAACATTTACCTACCTCTAGATATGAGAAGAAAACTACCTAGTATTTGTTTCAAATCCTTGTTGATCTTTCAAAAGCACCCAGCTTCTGTGAAGAGGTTAACCCAAAAATCTCTGGTAAATCTAAAACATCATGGCATAAAGTTAACTAGTTAGTTAAGCTACATAGTAATCCTTTTGACAATATGATGATTAAATCAAGGAAAAAAGTGTTGTGCTTTGCCCAGCAGGAAATATCTCAAATGCACAAAGCACAAGGACTCAGGTTAAGAAATATGTCATACTGTCACAGGTATGTTACTTGAAAACCTGTAAGTATTGCAATAGGGAATGTGCTTTTTCAAATTATGATTTGTGGAAATTTTGGCATTTAATAGTGAAATAAATGGGTACATTCTAGCCTATCTTTCCCTAAACTAGGTTGCTATGACCTAACTTACCAGAGAGAAAAGGAACTAACTTAAACTAAACAAGGGTTCATAGATCATTAAGAATGAATTTTTACTTACATAATCAAATGACTTATTGTCTTTAGTGCAATGTCCTTGCCCCTCACTCACCCAAATCACCAAAGGGTGTATATTGGTAATTCTAGGCAATAACTCCGCATGGACTGCAAGGAATGTACCCACGAATATGACAGCCATTAGGGATTGGGGCGTCAAATTTATTTTGCTATGTTTTGTACTAGCCCTAGGGCGTAAATTACATTCGACCCCCCCAAAATAACGGTAAATTCTAAGTAAACAACCCAAATACTATTGGAAACTATAATTTCCAAAGAAATACCCAACGCAAAGTTATTACCTAGATTTAACCATATATGTAATGAATTAGCCAAAACTTCCCACAAGTTAGATTTGATAAAACACTAATTTACATTTAAGTAATTTATCTCTTAAGCAGGAACGTCATTTGGGGGGGCGGGGGTGGCTGGGGGGTCAACTGTCCCCCAAGCCTCAACATCCCCCCACCCCAACCCGTCCAACTCCCCCCCAAGCCTCACTTCCCCCCCCCCCCCCACCCCCCCCCCTCCCAAGCCTCAACTTCCCCCCCCCTAACCCAAGCCTCAACTTGCCCCCCCAAAGCCAACCTCAACTGCCCCCCCCCTCAAGCCTCAACTCCCCCCCCCCCCTCAAGCCTCAACTTCCCCCCACCCTCAACTCATTTTGCCCCCAAGCCTCAACTTGCCCCTCCTAAGCCTAAACTTGGCCCCCACCCCAAGCCTCAACTTTCCTCCCTCACCCCTAAGCCCCAAGAAGTAACAGCGTGTTTTCTTTTTAAATGTGCTGTCATAAATATATAAGATTTCTGGGAAATATTATGTTTCTTGATTCTTGTCTGTCTACTAGCTACCAGTGATGATGAGGTAAACAAAAAGTAGTGGGAGTGTATAATTTTTGCTGAAATACCTTGCTCATGTGGCTTCAAAAACACCTAAAGTAGCTCAAAATAAAAAAACAGCTGATTAGGTTCATTTCTCTTCCCAACCCGTCTTTGCCACCCCCCCAACAAAAATCTGAAATGACACCCCTATTCTTAAGTAATCATTGTTTTTGGATTAGGCATCCGGGCAAAAATTTTGTCCATTCCTTCTCAAATTCATGCAAATTGATATTTCAAAATAACAACCCATTTTTACAAACACAAGTCTCCAAATACTTCATAAGATGTTAAGTCGAACCCTTTACCAGCCACCATTCATGTATACCTCACTAAACATGCATAAATTGCTTGCCTGCTGTATTGCCCCCAGAATGTAGTTGTATTGTTTTGATGTGTCCTGAGATAGGGCTCTACAGACATGACAGCTGCTGATATGTTGCCAGGTATGCAAATTGGAATCTTCATCAGTTCCAGTGACTTTACTTCCTTAATATCCCAGCATAGCAGGAATCAGTTATTCCTGAGCTTATTGGAAAATCCCAACCACAACCATGTAACTTACCCCATAATTAAATAGCTATAGTTTCTAACTAAATGGTAGATATAGCTAAAATTTGAAATCCAGGGTAGCGATTCTTTTTTGTTTTGGTGTGGTAATATCCCCGACCACTGTCAGGGGAGAGAGGAACAGCTCAGCAAAGAACTGACAATTTGCTTCTGCCAGTTGACGATGGAGGTTAACTGGTGTTTACTAATTGGTGAAATAAAGTTTACTATTGGTAGCTTTTCGCTTAGAATTTTGGATAAAAGCTCTTTCCTTCGTGTTTGGACTGAAAGATTTCTACTCTTTGACTTTGCTATTTTTCTGACATTGACAATGTCTGACACTAGTTCGTTGTCAACTCATTATTGCAGCAAAGGCTGTAATACGAGATTGTTGTCCTTAAAGTATGGCTTGCACACAATTTGCACTTAATGCAGGTGTCCAATTAGTTCACCATCATTATGGTGTGAGGAATGTATAGGTTGGGGTATTAAACAATGGAAAGTTCTGTATTCTCTTTTAAATAAACTAAAAAGGGATAGGAAAAGAAAGGCTAATCTTAGCCATGAAAAGAGAGGCTAATCTTTGACATGACTTGATGAATGCTAGTCAGGATAGTAGTTTTGACCTATGTTTCCGTATCTTTCATATCTCCTATTCCTTCCCCAGTCTTAAAACCTGAACCTTTACCTAACTACCTAGTTAATGCCCCAATGTCGTTGCCGAACAGAGTCGAAGTTGGAGTCTAAATTAGAACATTAATTTAGTAATATTTTAGAGTCTGAGCCACAATTAGATTCTTCATTTGAAACCCTAATAAAGTGAATAAACAAAGCATTGACAGTGCAAGTGAAGTGTTAGTGGAGGAGCTGGATATCCTTCCTGTTGATTCTCTAGGCAAAGGTCTCTGGCACACTCCCCCTGAACCTGGGATAGGCCACACCAGAAGCCCAAGGGAGGTCAGCGAGGTCTGCCCACCATATGGGGAAATTGATGAATTGGTTGCATTTGACAACATTCTCGAGGATTGCTAGAGAGAGAGAGAGAGAGAGAGAGAGAGAGAGCAGTTGGTTGTTTCATCTGTTGTCTAGTTGGGTGGTTTGCATTTGTCGAAAGCGATAGGAAGGGTCTTGAGTGTTTTACATATTTATTATATTGCACTTATATATTTATTATTATTGTTAAGATAGTGTGGGGAAGGTTTGTGTGTTTATCTATCGTTTTGAGAGAGAGAGAGAATGATGAATTGGTGGTTGATGAGTGAACTGCTTGTTTTGGCTTGTTGAGTGGCTCGGTTGCTGAGCATTTGGATTTAGTCAGGAGCAGTCATTCAATGAAGGCATTCGGAGTGAGAGGTGGTCAGTCAGAAGAGTCGTCTGTGTGCATTTCACAAAGTTTTTGGGGTATTCAGTAATAGAGTTCTGTTGTGATTGTGAACATCTGTGGTTGTTGAAATGGTGAGCGATTTGTCATGTCTGACGTTTGCGAATTGGTGTGTAGTCTTGGTGCTTGTTTTTTTTTTTTTTTTTTTTTTTTTGTATTCAGCGGTTTGTTGGTGACAGTTGGTTTGGTTTGGCAATTTGCTAATGGCAGTGAAGTTTGTTTTTCGATTGCCATACTGCGTTGAAAGCACAGCTTCTCGCCCTGATTGTGTTAAGTTACCTGGTGAGTAAATGTGTTTGAGATTTTGTTTTTTACTTTGCTGAACAAAGTGTCCTTTTAGTAATTAAAGTAACATAAAGGAAAAAGTGTGGCTGGGGGAAATTTGAGAGCCAGGATTGATTAACATCATGCTTGCTTGCTTAACTTATGATCCCGACAGGTAGTCGGTCCCTCAGGCACACCTGTTGCAACTTCACAGGGCATCTCAGACAGCCATTGGAAAGGAGTCTTTAAGGAAGTTTTGAAGCTTTCATTGAGCTCTGAAACTTCCAGCATGGAGATTAGGCACCAGTGGCGTTTTAAGGAGAAGTTTAGGCCACTGAAGAGGCCATTGTCGGGAGTGCCCGCTTCCACTCAGGTGCCTTCCAAGAAGTCTAAAGGTATTCCCATGGTGCAGGATCAACCTTCTTGCAGTTTCTGGGATTCTCCACAACGTTTTTTGTCTGTTTGCGAGGAGGACTTTAGACCTTTTTAAGAAGCTAAAAGAGCTGCTTCCGATAAACATAAGAATGATAGCACTTCTTGCATATTGACTGTTGAGCGCCCTTTGGTGCCCGTGTTTGTTGAACCTCATGAACTACCAGTTACTACTGGTCATTTTGTCCAGAGATGTATTAGCACCCGAATACATCTCTGGTTTGAAGCACCCAGCAGCGCCCATTAATTCCTTGGCTCAGGAGCAGCCTGTACTAAACCCCAAGTGCTAGAAGTTATTTAGTTATCTGTTGTGCATGGACCTTCTTCATCAGCAAATAAGTGCCCTTTGTCCGTGTCATCAATGGTAGATACTTTCTTTGATCCAATTAAGAAGAGGTTGGGCAACATTTTCGACTTTTTAAAGAAACCTACGGCTGCACCTCGCTCGAGTTTGGAGGCCATACTTTGCCCAACTTCAGACACTTCATATCTGACTACTTCATTCACTGCACCTAACACGACTTCTGAAGTACTTTTGTCTCTCGTTTCTTCAGCAGAGGAAGAAGCTCCTAAGGAAGCAGAAGAGGACTCTTCTTCCACAGCATACAGGTCGCTTCTCCACATCCTCCTTCGGACGTATCCTACCTTTTTTACTCCAGCAGCTCCTGCTTCTCCAGTCTACTTTTACGATGAGAAGTTAAACCCTGCATCAGAATAAGCTCCTGCCTAAGATGGTGCTTTCAACATCTGCTAAGAAGGCTATAAGAGAAACAATTATATTTTGTTAAACAGAGAGCAAGGAAAGAACTGCTTCACTTTTCCTCCAGCAAGAATCTCTCAAAGGAAATATTTTTCCTATGCCATGGGAGAAGCTCCCTCTTTGGTGTGGCTGCCTCAGCCTAACTGGACGTCTCAGAACTCTTAATCCTGCTAGGAGATGTCCGCAGCTAAAGTGATGTTTTCGTCTCTTGAAATATACCACTTATGACGTAACATGTTTAAGCTGTTTGAAATGATCAGTTTGTTCATGAAACTTACCTGTCAGATATATATATAGCTGTATTTTTCCGAATCCGACAGAAATTTAAACACTTACGACACACGCAGTGGGAGTCAGGTGGTTAGTACCCATTCCCGCCGCTGGGAGGCGGGTATCAGGAATCATTCCCATTTTCTATTCATAATTTTTCTGTCGCCGGTGCTGAAAACACCTGTTTTCAGTACCTCCGTCTTAGGATTTTGGAAACTTCATTGCCGCTAAGTATCCTAATTGTCTTTTGATTTATTTACTTGGATTTGTGGCTAGGCATACGCTATCTTAAATTGATTTGAATTTGATTCATTTTTGCATAAAATATCTGAATCTAGTTAGGCTAGTTTCAGACGGGGTTGTCTGCAAAGATAGGGTGTGGCTACCGAAAGCTTCGGTAGATTCGCACTTGGTATGTACGAGGGGTATGGGTCTTGCTTCTTTGTTGAGATTTGTCATGTAAGGAGTGTGAGACTTTGTCTATTCCGTAAGGAAGACGTATGATTCGTATGTACGCAATTAATCAGTAAACATGTCTAATTCCGTAAGGAAGACGTATGATTCGTATGTACGCAATTAATCGGTAACAAAAGTCAGGGTAGTGAACCTGCTAACCTTCCTGTAGACTTTATTTTGCATAACCCTGTAGTATGGCCTACGGGCTATGTATATGTCTACGAGAGGTGCTCGCTCTCCTTCATTGCTGTGAAGTGCTACTTCTGTAATTGTTACTCCTAACCCTGCAGTGTTGCCTTCGGGCCCTAAGCAGTGTCTGTAGAGAAATTGCCCTTTCTCTGATACTCTTTCGATTCGTAACTTAGAATCGAAAGTGCTTGCTTTAGAGAGTAAAAGTGAAGTGCAGAAGTGCAGTGATACCCCTTGTGTAGTGGAGGGTGCGTCAGATCGGCCTCGTTTCGCCTCTAGGCCGGGACCTCTGCTTGACTCCCAGAACCAGGGAGAGAGCATGTCGAAAGCCGAAGGAGGGTTACGAGGAACCCCCACCGATCTGGCGTGCCTTCGGCAGTTTCTGATGAAAATCCCCAGACTGCCTAAGTGCGTGCACGAATCCTGAAGGATTGCTTCTCGTCCTCCGAAGCGTCCTCCCCGCGCAGGGGTTGGAGCTTTCGGATGGACTCGCGCCCTCTAAATAGAAGCTTTACAGAAGAGGACGCTTCACGTCCTCTCTCTCTCTCTCTCTCGTTATGCGTTTCAGTGAGAAGTAAGAAGGCGAACGTCGCCTGAACTCGTGTCCGTCTTTCCACCGAGAAATACGTAAAAGAAGTCATAGTAGCAGTAAGCTTTTGAGAGCGGACGCCCAAGCCAGGGGCGCGCGGGTGCACGCCAAGCGCGCGCCAGTGGACGCCGAGCGTGCGCGCCAGTGGACGCCGAGCGCGCTCCAGTGGACGCCGAGCGTGCACCAGCGCACGCCAGGTGTGTCGCCTGGCTGAACGTTTCTGTTGAACTCTTCAAGCTCTTGTTTCAGATTTGGGCTTAAAGAATTTTTACCTCTACCTTCGATGATACCTTCTACCTCACCTGCAAAGAATGTGAAGTAGGCAGTGCTTCGGAGGAAGCTTAAAGTGAACAGACAACTTCTTCTTCGAAACCCAGCAAGACATCGGGTTTCGTGAATTCAAGAGGTCTCTGTCAATTAATATTGCTTTTCGCATAGGTGGATGGAGTTAAGGAAAGCTCAAGGGAAGTTCTCGTTTGCACTACCGCAAGCTTTGCCTTTCTGCCAATAAATTTAAGTTGCCACTACCGCAGTCAAGACTTTGCGATAAGGCAGTTACGGGTTATAAAGGCTCGATGTCCTGCACGTCAGGACTCTCGGCAACGTTCAGTAGGATTCTTGCAAAGGCACTCATCAAAAGTACGCTCTTCAGGAAAGTGCAAGACAGGACTTCCTTTGCCATACTGCAATAAATTTTAAGCTTTAGCAGGCATTAGTTGTGATACGGGAGAGGAAGCTGGTTGGAGAGTTTCTTCCTCTTCCCAGGATAATTTTGCCAGCTTTTTAGCCCATCTGAAAGGGCTTTTCAGATGATAGATTTTGTTAGTTCCTAGTCGGGACTACGCTGCCGAATTGAACATCGTCGTTCTACCTGACGTAAGCCCAGTCTCTTAACAGGATTCTTGCCCCTTCCTCGTTTGAGACGGGAATCGGAAAATAAAATGCTCGACTTCCTGGATTACGTTTTGTCAATTCAGTGACTTTCCCCCATTGACAATATACTATCGTTTTGTCAAGTAAGTGGGTATCCCCTCATTGACAAAATATCTCTTTGTCCCGTAAATGGGTTAGTTCTCATTGACAAACATCTCATTAACTTGATATTGCGTAAGCGAATAAGCTCTTATTGACAAGATTCGGAAGAGCTCTCATTCGTCATTCGCAGACTCGTACAAGAAATAGACTTGTAGACTACGTCAATGAACCCTTATGTCCAATAACATAAGAAGCTTGAGCTGACTGCTTCGATTCTCCTAAGTTTTGTTCATGAAACTTGCCTGTCAGATATGTATGTAGCTGTATTTCCGAATTCAGCTATATATATGTCTGCCATGTAAGTATGAACAAACTTTATTGTGATATAATTTCATATTTTGCCTTGCGTTATTTTATTTCTGGTTGGTTCAAGTCATATACGCTTGCTGTAGTTACCTCTTCGGATGGCAACCGAGAGGTCTATGGTCCATTTTAAGGACATTTAATCGTTACTCCCTGCAGCCTTCCAGGAGTTTCCGATTTATCTTTTACCGTTGTATGGTAGTGTTCTGACGACACAAACGCATCTATATATTTAGCATTTTCTGTTTCGCTTAAATATACCAGCTTGAGAGTCTCTTTATGCTAAAAATAACGGACCTTTTTCTTCATAGAATAGGGTAGCTGGCAACCCAGGCATAAAGTTAAGAGACGACGATGACGGACGATCGTAAGCTGCTGCTGTCACTGTCGACTCCTCTCCTCCAGTCCAAACGAGCCAGTACCAGCTCGTTCGCTGTCATGCGCGGTAGGTTACGTCTCTCTCTCCTGCGGGATTGACTGACTAACCGTATCTCTGTGCTGGCAGTTACGTCTCTCTCTCTCCTGCGGGATTGACTGACTAACTGTATCTCTGCCCTACAATCACGGACTTTAGCCTAAGATTGAGGGGATTTCTTACATGAATGAATAAACATTGCATTCGTTTGGCCTTAATATGTCCTACAGAGATATCTTACTCCTTTCGGTGCTCGTTACCGCACGGTATAGGACTACGAGTCTACCACAACATTGCACTATTATATGCTCTCTTGCTTAGGCAAAGCGCAGCCTTATTAGTGAAGTAAACATACTGTGTGAGGGAATGGATGAGCTTGCTGGGGACCATTTCCTTCCTAAAGAAGTTTGTTTCCCTGAATAGACTGCAATTCAGACCTCTACAGTTTTTTTCCTACCGGGAAACTGAAATTTTATTAAAGATCTAGGAATGATTCTGACATCTCTCGGTGCGTTAAGTATCTCTTGAGGTGATAAAAAGAAGGTGCCGGACATCTGGAGAGGGTTTCAGATGTCCTGGATCATAATCTGAAAGAAGTGGAAGCAATTCAGTCGTCCCTCCAGTCCTCGAAACGAGTTTTTGGAACCATGGTCCATATCAACTCTGATCTTCCACAGCTCTCTCATATCTTAGGAAGTATCTTCTCTCTGGTCCCGGTTCGGGTTTACGAGAAAGAGCCTATTATAACAACAGGCGTAGAATGGAACGATCCTCTAGAGGTTCGTTACAGGATTGCAAAAGTCCGTACGAATCGTCTCGATCGAAGGCAGCAACTACTGACTTCCGAGTGGAATCTTTCTTTAGAAGTATGTTGAGAGTTGTGGAGACTTTAGGGACGTCCTTTCATTCATCTCTTCGCTAGGTTGAGGACGAAGAGGCTTCTTCTTCTCTGCTCCCTTATTCTCGATCCGGGAGCGGTAACATTAAACGCCATCCTATGATATTGAACGAGGATGGATGTTTAGTCTCTTTTCCCCTTTTTCAATCGCTTAGGAAATGTAATAAGATGATTTATATCATCACAGGGAGCGACAATGACGCTAATCGCCCCATGTTGGCCTTCAAGATCCTAGATTCACAGAGGTCACGTCCTTCCAAGGACCTTTTCCGAGAGAGTCGGTCTCCTTTAACACGAAAGGTACCTATAACCTCTCCGCTCTGAGTCTGACTACGTTCAGACTATCGAGATTTTGACAGCATAAGATTGCAGTCTTCCCTTTCCGTTTGAAGAATGGATAAGCTGGCAGTCACAACTATTAAAGAGATACGCAAATATGTTGTTGACGGCCTTTGGGCTCAGAGATTTGCTTCTGTCAAACAACAAAGCTTCACGATCTTTGAGCTCTGTGAAATCTCGAAACTCGCTCACCATCTACTTTTTGTCTCACCTGTTTTCTCGGAGTCAGACACTCGTGCGAGATCAGGAGACATATAGTAGCCCTGAGTTTCTTGTTGACGAAGTCGGTTGCGTTTATACACCCCGATGATCGTTTAACATGAGACCAGGTTGGACTGTCAGGCATTCGTCCTTCGGGACTGAATCGCCTTTTGCTCCTCGCTCCTTTCTCTGGCACCAGAAGCTCGAGTCAGGAGTGGCTCAGGAGTTGATTCGCTAACGACGTTGGGTTGCGTTGATACACCCCCCAAGGTTTGCTTAGCTTGAATCGCCCAGGCAGTCCAGACACTCATCCTTCAGCGAAGAATAATGCTTTATGTTCTTCAGGGTACAGCCTTGCTGTCCTTGATTCGTCTGACTGGTCAACTGGTTGGTCACCTGACGTTAGTACAGACGAACTGACTGTGCATGTCCAGATCGAAGCTTTCAATATGGAACTTAGACATAGTCTGAAGTTCTTGATGTCAAAGCATTCGAACATCTCCTACCTGTTAACTTCTTGCATGTGATCAGGAAGGCATTTTCTAACCACCCTAGATACGACAGAGGGTTAGTGAGATTTTAAGCCATCGTCACAAGTTTTGGCTTTAGAGAACACAAGGCGGTGTGCTCTCTAAGCTTTTCGTTATGGCCTAAGAATGGAAACCCGTTTTGTCCTTGGGCAGGAGCTTGGAAGCAAGGATGGCACAAGTTAGTGGGCAGGAGCCAGAGAGAGTCCTGTGCCCTGTCAGGTCTCTCAAGTTTTATCTACATAAAACTCAAGAAAGTCGAAGTCGTACGGACAATCTGCAGTGTTCCGAAAAGACCAGACTTGCCCATATCGAAGAACACCCTGGCTTTATTGTTAAGGAGTTCTTTCAAAAAAGCTCCTTCTTTGTGTTTGCACAAAGATTTGAAATCTTTTGATTTGAATGCTCACGAGGTGAGGGCACAGCCTCGGAAGCATTTCAACAGAGCATGGCACTCAGCAACATCCTGAGTACCATGTTTTAGCGAAGCAACTCTGTGTTCAATTCACACTCCCTGCGAGATGTGAAGATGGCATATGAGATCTGCTGCTCGCTAGGGCCATACGTGTCTGCAGACACAATCTTGGGGGCAAGAAGTACCACTCATCCTATCCTGTAGAAAATGGTTAGGAAGAGCTCTTAATTTAGTAGTTGAGTCGCCGACAACGGTGACTTCTTAACTCTTAAGCCTTAGTTAAACACACCTTAACTTTGGCTAGGTGGGTCAGGTGGTGATATATATTTTTATATATATATTTATTTTCTTTTACTTAGCCCTCATGGTATGGTCAATATGGTCTAGTCACGTCGTGGTCTCGCCCCTGTTGACAGATCATCTGGAGTGCACCAGCTATATAGGTCTCTACCTCGCTGGCAACTCTAGTAGCACAAGCAGACTTACGCGGCAGTAACCACGAAGTCAGCTATGCTAACAGGTAAGGAATCAAGATATCAATTATCTGCATATATATGTTTCCTAAAATCTTCTATTCTGTCTACTCCCACCACCAAAGGTGGGATTCAGTTATATATATATCTGACAGGTAAGTTTCATGAACAAAATGATATTGTAATGATACAATTAAGTTTGTTCATACTTACCTGGCAGATATATATAATCAAGTACCCACCCACCTCCCCTCAGGAGACAGTGGAATAAAAATTATGAATAGAAAATGGGAATGATTCCTGATACCCGCCTCCCAGCGGCGGGAATGGGTACTAACCACCTGACTCCCACTGCGTGTGTCGTAAGTGTTTAAATTTCTGTCGGATTCGGAAAAATACAGCTATATATATATCTGCCAGGTAAGTATGAACAAACTTAATTGTATCATTACAATATCATTTTTATGGATTTGGCAGTAGGTGCTCTTGCCAAAGACTCAAGAATGCCTTCATCTTCCTCCAGAATTCCTTGCCGATGTACTTGGCATTCTTTCTTGCTTAGATAAGGGAGTCACACAGTGCACGTAAATTAACCTACCTTTTTACAAAGAGAGTCCTGAAGAAGAAAGAGCTATGGGTCTTTCACTATGAAGGGAGCCACTTCTATCCAGAAGTTAGTTCTTTTGTTCTCTCTCTTAGTGAAGGATTTCCTGTTCCCACAGGACACAGTGAACGATGTTGCCTTATCCCTGCACAAAAAGTCCACATAGGATTTTTTAACTCAGGATTCCAAGTGACCTAAAGAACCTCCTGTCTTCACCTCTACATAGGGAACACTATAAATATAGCTCTTTCAGGGAAGAAGAATGATATTCTCTTCCATGACTAAACCATCAGTGCGTTTTATCAGTAAGTCAATTAAAAATTCGACCTACATACCTGCAACCAAAAAAGTATTTACAATTCCTCTGTGCTCCTATGGGAGCCAGACTCCACCTGTTCTGGGAAAGGTGGAAAGAAAGAAGCGCAGAACAGTGGCTTGCTCAATCCCAAAAGAGGGTAATTCTATCCCTTCCAGAGGAAAACCTCCTTTAGTCAAGAGTCCCATCACCTTGATTTCATATTCCAAAAACTCAAAATTTTTGGCCCTCACAGAAGAAGTTTCTGCATTTTTTCCAAGAACGCAATAGAGCTTATAGAAGACAAGTCATTGGAGGGGTTCTTCAATCACCTGTTTGTTGTACCAAAGGCATCGGGAGGATGGAGACTGGTCCTGGACGTGAGTGCTCAGAATTTTTTTACAGGTAGTTGTCGACTTATGATCATAATTGGTTCTGACTAGCCGGTCGTAAATCTATTTGAACGTAAGTCGGCCCATGTTAATTTACTGTAAGAATATACTAGCCTAGCCTACACTAGGGTAATCAGTACCAACTTTACATATAGGATAGCCTAGCCTACACTACATAGCATTACTTCATACATATATGGCATATTAATTATTAATTTCAGCTAATTCTCTATGTTCAATGCACATTGGCTTATGATAATTCAGATCAAAGAGAAATTTAATAACATTTAACAAGTTAGCCTCGTGTATAGATGATGTTTTCATGGTACATATACCGTATATATACGAATACAGTAACCTAGCCTATAGTATAATGTATACTACATATACGATATAATTTAGAAATTTATTAATACAGTTGAATATCTTAAAACCGGCATTCTATGGTCTCGAAAATCCTGTGGTTCGGCTTGATTTTAAATCAGCAACGATTAGGTCATTCCGCTGCCACCTGGGATGCGCCACGTATTGTTTACAACTTCAAGACAGCAAAAACTATGCCATATATCCTTTGTTTGTATAAAAATAGTTGTTAGTAATGTAATAAGGTGTCAAATATATTTTTTATATTAACCTTGGAAGAATAAATATAAATTTTTAAATATTCCACTTTAGAATGCTCAACCAAGCCAAACCTTTTAACTTTTAATCAAAACAATGAGACATTTGTCAAGCACAAATTCCTTACTGTGCATGTGCTTGAGAGAACATATTGATAATGTCTTTTATGTGACTGTGTATTTACCTATTCGATATGAACCCCTGAGATTATATGATGCTAGAGGCATTAAGTGCGAGCATAAATCTATATCCATGCTAGAAAATCTTTATTTAGTCAGCGAATAGTTTACTGTTAATTTTCCTCAATAGATGGCGCCGCTGTGTTTTGTTTACGGTTTGACAGCAACGATAACATTCAAATGCAATTATCGCCGAAATTCATTCATTATTTTGTTTATCTCATTATCCTCTACCATAAAAATCAACTAGGAAACTAATAGTGATAATTATGAAGCTACGAAATTTCGGATATGAAAGTCACCGATAATAAAGTGCAGATTCTGAGAAGTTTTAGTACTGTATTTAGACTTATGATTGGGTAGGCTAACTCGGGAATGTACGCTAAATGTGTTAAAGTACGCTAAATGTGTTAAAGTACACTATTTTAAAGAAATTTATTCTATATAAAGTTATAAAATGATGAAGTTAGAATATATGAGTAATACAATGATAAAAAGCATTGTCTGAACGTTGCTAGTAGTAGGCTACGTCGGAAACTAGGCTATTAGTATGTGGAATTACCTAAAGGCTTCATTTTTTAGGGATGTATTCTATATTCCGATGGCAGACGGCTACGTATATTTATGAATTAAAAATACAATGAACATGCAACTTTTCCGTGAATCTTTTAAAAAGTTGTACATTATTGTATTCAATAATATTACATGTATTCTCATGTTATCAAAAAATCGGTCAATGTTTTGGTTTCGAAATCAGGTGATGGCGAATACGAGTTTTAGTTCGCCGTGTTTACGATTTATTTCGCCGTATTTAACTCCATTCGGAGCGAATTGCCTTGTTTCTAGTTAGTATAAAATATCTAGATACTTTACTTGAATGAGACAAGGTAATTTGTCATTATACGGCGTGTTTTTAAGTCAAAATATGTATTTAATACGTCTAAATTATTTTTTTTTTTTGTTAGCAGATTGCATTATGGGCATGTTTATTGTGTAAATATATTACGTGATTCCGTTCAGTATTTTCACTGTTTCATCATAGTACGAGCTTTACCTTAGTTACTTACTTATCTTTTATCGGAGTGAAAATATCAGTAAAATGCGTGTGTGGAGAGGCGGGAACTGGGGAAAACTGTCGTATGTTCAGCTGGACACAATTCTTTCTTGCTCAAGTCGCTTCCCAGTCAGTTTAGTTGTGGGTGGTCATATAGTCGATCATTCGTAACTCCGCATAGGTCGTAAGTCGACAACTAGCTGCATTCAGAAAATGATATTCAGAATGGATACAGCCATTCCATTCTAGCATCCATTCGTCAGGGGAAATGGATGGTGTTGGTAGATATGCAGGATGCATATTTCCATGTCCCCATTCATCCTTCACCAAGGAAATATCTAAGGCTTGTGTTCCAGGACAGAGCCTTCCAGTTAGGGTGGCCATTTCCAAAAAGGACAATTTTTTTTTTTTTTTTTTTTTTTTTTTTTTTTTTTTTTTTGCCAACACCAATTTTTAACCTAAATTAAATATGATTATTGAGGAATTGAAATCTAAAATTTATAATGTATATATATACCTATAGTATATAACTTGACTTGAGTGTTTCAGTGTCAAATATTGAATGAATAAAGAACTAATATTTAATATTCAATTTTTTTCATGATGGAACAATTTAGTACTTAACTGGGGTGAAAAAATTAACATTATTCAGAAACAAAAGGAATTAGCAATCTAATATTTGTATTTTGTCCCTTTCCTTGCCATCTCTAAGAGTTTTCTGTTGGCTAGAAGTTTTCTGTACATGGCTGGGCAGATAAAAGTACACCGCGGCTCCATGCCTAGTGTTCCTAACTGTCCCAGCAGCCACTATATAAAATTATTGGCCTAATGTAAAAAAATCAATGGTTATTTTGACCATCAGTTCTCACTGTTTTAGTATATGTATTCACATTTATTTATATCGTTAGTATTAATATGTTTTTTTTAGACAGACCCAAAAAGCAGGACAAATTAGCGTCCTTCTTAAGGTGAAGCAGGACAGAGGACAGAATGCTAAAAAACAGGACTGTCCTTCCTAAAGCAGGACGTCTGGCCACCCTACATTCCAGTTCTGAGCTCTGTGCTTCGGACTTGTCAACTGTCCTCCCCCAAGTCTTCACGTGTGTTCTAGCTCCCCTTGCAGGCTGGCTTCATCTGATGGGGATCAGCATCGCCCTGTATTTGAACAATTGGCTCTTTCAATCAGTATCAAAGGATCAATGCATGGAGGACCTTCACAGGAATTCATTTAGCCAAAGAATTGGGTCACTTAATAAACTTGCAGAAGTCCCAGCCGGTCCCATCTCAGAAGATAATATATTTAGGGTTGAACTCTCGATTTTTTCGGGCTTTTCGATCTCTCAAGAGAGTGGAATCTTGCCTCAAGGCAATAGGTGAATTTCTGTCCCTTCACTCATGCACAGGGAACAAATAAATGAGTCTGTTTGGAATGTTAGCTTCCATAGAGTAATTAGTTTCACTCGGAAGACTTCACATGAGTTCTGCAATTCTACTTCAAGGCCAGCTGGGCCAGAAAAAAAAAAAAACCTGGACTTGTTCATCATTCCTGTTTCTCTGGAGATCAAACAACACCTACTTTGGTGGAAGTCAGAAGACAGGTTGTTGGAAGGAATGTCAGATGTAGGATGGGGAGCTCTTTTGGAGAACAAGGGAGTATCAGGGAATTGGTCAGAAGAACAGTTGAGAAACCACACCAGTGTAAAGGAGTTGAAAGCAATTAATTTAGGGGTTCAGGCTTTTGCCCCAGAAGTAGTGGGGAGAACTGTTGCAGTTTACTCTGACAACACAACAGCTCTTTTGTACATCGCCGTACAAAGAATCGCTACCATGGATTTCAAATTTCGTTAGAAACTATAGCTATTTAATTACTCGGTAAGTTTATGCAAAAAGTTATTTTACTATAAAAATGTAATTTTCCCTTAGTCAGTTCATTCATTTTTGCACCACCTTTCATGTATGCAATGAACCAGTGCAAGCTTTCTGTCACACTGCAGAGCCACAAGGAAGTTATTCTTCTGAAAAAAATGCTATTGAAATCATCAGCGGCCATCATGCTAGTGATCAGCATGTGTCACGTCAATCATTGGTAATTAGCTGTGTAGGTAATTTGTTTCTCCATAGGTTGACAGTGTGTCATTGGAGTACCTCGATTCTGGTAGTTTAAATCAATACAACCACAGGTATCCAGTCTTATTCACTGGCACCTTTGGGTATAGAATTTTACTTATTCAAGTCATTCCTACCCCTTTGAGAATAAGTTAATGTTAAAACAGATCCACTGAGGAGTCCAAACATTAAATTTCATACAATCTTGATGTATGAAAGATCTTTCCAATCCATGGAAATGCTAATGGTGGAGAAGGAAGTTTCTTTAATCAAGACTAATCAAAGGACCACCTGTAACAGGTACATAACCACCTTTATTACCCTTCTTATAGGTTTACGTTCATGATAGAATTTAGTGTACCTACAAGAGCATAGCTATAGTATAGGGTTATCACATGCTTGCAGAAAGCAATGGAGATTGCCAGGTGCTGAAGGCTAGATGAAGGTGAGTAATTGGAGAAAACTTGTGCTTCATGCCATTTGAAGAGTGAAATATACTGGACTTCATAACTGTTCCGGTGTATAAATAGATTTATGACATGCCTGTGATTTGCTATGTGTATATATACCTTGCAATCAAATTTGGTACCTTCATGAACAAGTCAAACCTTTCAATAAATTTTTAATTCTATCAATCTAGACATTAATGTTTTCACAGCCAATTTTGTTAGCTTCCTGGTGATGGCTAGTGTTCCACTGAGGTAGAACTACAGTGACCTAGTGCATCACCTGGGAAATTGGATACCATACTACAGGTCAGCACTCATGAAGGTTGAGTTATAATTCACCAAAAATGAAATGGAGAATGAAATAAGGAACATATTTTGAGCATCCAATTCTCGTTGGGATACCTCTTCAGAAGTAGCAGGTTGATAGAAGCATTAAGTGCTCTACATCCTAAGCTTGTTTCTTTTTTGTATAGTGCCAGCTATGGTAATAGTGGCATTAAACTTGAATATGGTGATGGTGATTTTCCATGGGTCCTGAGACCAACTACAGTAAAAAAAAAAAAAAAAAGCTTGAATATCATTGACACTATACGCATACTCCATCTAATTCCTAAATTATTCTTGTTTCTCACCTAATATTACAGTACCCAATGTTTTCATTTTACTACGCTGAGTTACCATGGCCCCTTTTAGCATTCCTTTTAGCTTGTGTAGCTAGTTTAACAGTCCTAAAAGAAAAATTTTTTTTCTGTTCATCAACCTTCATCACAGGACACGCATAACAGGTTAAAATCAATGAAGATTGTATCCGTTTTTTCTTGTTCATTCACGACATACCGCTAGTAATCTTATCAGTAAGTTTCTTTTAGCAATTTTAATTTGTTGAAAGGAAATCAAGAAACCAATGAAGTTATTGAATTTAATTTGGTTGTATTTGTATCAACTTTCATATTGTAATACTTGGGTGATCCATGAAATAAGGTTCCCAAGGAGCTGCAGTTGCCAGGAACTACTGTTACGGGGGATCCGGCGTCACTGGCATGTAGCTTGGTTCCCCCTCACTTGCGAGCTGTCTGCGATGTTCAGTCTTGGCTTGCCAGACTTTAGAGATGGAGCTCCCACTCACTTCTCCCGCCAGGAGTGAATTGCACTTTGTGATTCGTTTTTTGTGAGCAAAAAACACTGTGCTGGTGGACATTCATTCCCAACTGTGTGAAGTCTACGGAGAAAAGTGTATGAGCATACAACATGTGCACAAATGGTGCAGGGAATTCAAAGACGGACATACAGACGTCCATGACGAACAGCGTTCTGTATGGCCATCGGTTTCGGATGAAACTATTATGAAAGTGGAAGAAACTCTGCTGAAAGCTCGAAGGGTGACTGTTCAGTAGCTCTGTGAGATGATCCCTGATGACAGCAAGACTTGCATTGACAAAATTTTGACAGACCCTTTAGGGTATGCTATCTCTTCCCTGAATTGAAGAAGCACCTAGGTGGGACGCATTTCAGAACCGGAGAGGAGCTGAAAGAAGAGGCATTAAGCTACTTTCGCGGTGCGGCGGGAGAGTTCTAAAATTCAGGCATAAAAAAGATGGTACACCGCATATAAAAATGCAGTGATATCAACGGCGATTATGTTGAAAAATAGGAAGAAGTCTAAGCTTTCCATAAATGTATTATTCAATGCCAATAAACATGTTTTTCATTGTGAAAAATCTTTGGGAATCTTATTTTATGGACAACCCTTGTATTATACAGTACAAGTCATATGACCGAATTCTTTATTACCAAACTAGTGCTGAATATTTCCAAGCAACAGGATTACTTCTACCCGTTTATCAAAAGACCATTTGATTGTTATCACTGCCCCACTAGGCATGCGTATGACAATCGCGTGATTTTTTTTATTAAGATCCACCATCTACATTTGCAATGACAAATTTCTACCACCATCTGTAACACACTATTACAGGTAGACATTTTATCACTAGGGATACTTCTATTGTATTTACACAAGCACAAAAGGTTGACTGAAGAATGTTAGGCTACAATCAGGAGGACAAATAAAGGGCCTTGCAACTGCATCCAACTGCAAATGGCTCATTATCCCCCCTAAAAGCTTAGGATTATTGAACTCTTTGGAGTCATCAACATAAATTCAGGATAATCTGGAAATAATGATTCAAATTAGTGTAATTTAACATGTCATTGAAGATAGCATTTGATAAGTGGCACAGTTATAGGATCCTTCAACAAACTGGAGAACTATCTGAAATATAAGTTGATATAGCATTACAGGTATTCTCCCAGGTAGTCACCCTGCTGTTCTTCCTCTCCATCATTATTGTCCTCCTTTTTACCATCTAATACCACACACACAAATGTTACACTTTTTTCAGAGCTCATGTTTTTTTTCCACTTTCTCAACAATGTTCTACTAAATTCATTTATGCAAATTTTGTACCCAAGACATTTCCACTAACAATCCATCCTGTTTCTTACAGCATCTCAGTCTTGGTAACAATTTTTTCAGTCCCTGCCATAGTTCTTTGAGAGAACCACAATAAGGTTTCTCATCAGCTTTGCGTTGTAAACTAGATATGGTGTTGACTGTTTGGTAACAGAATGTGCTCCCCGAAACAACCAGGTGCCAAACCATGAAAAAGATTGTTAAACAAGTTTACTTAACTGCCTGCTAGATGACTGTATTTGGTTCATAGTTCAGTTATTCATCCCTGCTTGGTACAGATAACTACAAAGTTGTTTGTTCAAACATCCAGTACCAGTTCTCAAGACACTTATAGCTACAATTTATTTCCTTTCATATTATCACTTACAGATAGAAATGTTAAAGAAAAAAGGTATGACTCGTCCCAATAAATTCACTCATATATTATAAGGAAAATACAGACAACTTTTGACAACTTTGCATTAACTTTGTCATGCCTAAAGCTCGTGATTTCTATTACCGTTAAGATCTTAATCACCCGCCACGAGGTACCTTAAAGTCAGTTAATCAGTGAGCTGCACAATACCCAATGGAATGAGCGAATCATAAATCACTGATGGAATCTGTATACTTGAAGTACAGCCAAAGATCTACAGGAAAAGACGTGGTTTCCTAAAACCTACTAAAAAACTCTCTAAAAAGAGGCGAGTAAACCAATAACAGTATCGTTAAGCTGGCCTCACACTAGTCATTTCTAGCTCGCGGTTTTGGCCAGCATCCAGCCGATGCTCGCGAGCAAAAGTGTTGTATCGTCACACTAGGATCTCGTGATTTCGAGGAGCAGTAGGGAAAAGTAAACATCCTCCCATCTGTACTTTTTAAGCGTAGTTTTCTTAAAAAGGTCATCCGTGTGATCCCACAACATTCGAAACACACTTACTTTTTCTAACAATCCATGGAGAGCAAAGGACGTCCACACACACCGATGTCTTTGTGTGGGAAGAGACATGGTTCCTGAGCACGTCCTGTTAGAAGCAGCCATCTTGTTGTTTACACTACGCGGTCGCTCGGGGTTCGTGGCTGCTGCTTCCCGACAAGACGGGAAGCAAAGATCTCGAGCTAAAATCTCCCGGTTTTCGATTCCCGGCAGCAACGGCTCGCTGCTCGAGAAAAAAAGGCCCAGTGTGAGGCCAGATTTAGTGTGCAAGACAAAATATATGAAGTCACAAGAGGGTGAAATAAAATACATGTTTTTAAAATAAATTTATAAAAAGTAACTTTTGTCATGAAATCTAAAGTGGAACAAGATATATTTGCCCGACGGAAATATATTTCATAGATTAGTCAAACTTGATATTATAGAAGATCATTTATGAATATTAGTTCAGTTAAAAATGACCTGTTCAAAACAGAAACATCAAAAGCTAAGCTATTTTGCTAATTATTTCTGTTTAAAGTTTCTGGAGCAACAAAAAAGTCTTCCATAACAGTGAAGGTGAACCATAACATAATTAAGGTACATCTAATTCATATTAGTCTGCCCTGTCTCCTGCTTATCTTCTCTAGGTATTTAAAAAGATTTTCAAAATGTTTACGTATGGGCATTAATCTTCTGCTGCTTGATATCTAGGTTCCCACAACAAAGAATATCGTGAAACGCTTAGTAGGTAGGTGCCTAGGCATATTTCTCTGATTTACATATAGATATTTCTTTGGATGAACATATCTATAGATATTTTTTTTGGATTAACATATTTATATATATTTTTCGGTGATTAATGGTTAATTGTAGTCTACAGAAAGTGATATAGTGAATGGATTTGAAATCTTCTCAGTGGTTTTCGAAGTATAAGTGTTCGGAAACTTAGCTCTTGAGTTACTCTCATGAGTAAATAAATCCCTTGGCGACATCCATGCAGTATTAATTTATAGCTGGTATTTTACTTTTAACTCCCACTATACTTTTAAAACATCAGATGTAACGATGTCCAGAATTATTTTTTATCTTCAAACTTTTTTTTTCTGACGGAGTTTTTTCTGAGATCAATTCCATAATTATTTAGCATTCTTTCTTTACTAGATGAGGATTAAGGAGATAGAGAACCATGCATAAATTATTAATTGCTTTTTATTGAGTTGAATAAGCTATAATTTTTACCTACTATTTTTGCCTCCTTGGTTGAAAGGCATTGCTTGTGGAATGCAGTAGTCTTAATAAACTGAGGAGCCATTTCATCCCCCCAAAATTGGGACTGCATATTGGTGGCAATTATTTTGATTCGTGTAAACTTGGATAAGAAGTTTTTAATACCAGTGGTATTTTTTCAGACTTTTAGAAGAGGAAGTATTTCATGAAAATATAAATTCTAAATCGCAGTTTTTAACATTTTTATTCATGGTTCGGTAAAGCGGTGAGCATATTAAAGTATATGTATTTGTTTTATTGCGTGTAAAGTACTTGCATGCGTATGGTAACATTTTGTCTTTAATAAAGAAAGGTATTTTAATCAAATGCAGTGAGCGAAACCTGCTAATCGAAATTTTATTTTGATCCATTGGCTTTAAATCAATTGCTTTCACAGCTTCATTTTCAGTACAGTAATGTAATTTTCAGAAAGGACAGTAAATTGTAAATAGATCATTTCAACAACATAACTAATCTACATGTAATTTGAGTGTCAACGCAAATAATTGTATCAGTAGGTATACTGTGCCGAATACCCTTAACAAAAAAATGTATTTTCAGCTGTTACCAGGACAGTAGGCAGATCTTTAAAGGATTTATCGTCATGTTTTATAAGTCGCATGAGAGAGGATGAAAGTAAGTTTACAGAAGTAAGGAAACGGCTCACTGGTCGAAAGACGTTTCATGAACTGTTTGCCAGCATATGGGATTTAAAAGAAGCCCATGAAATGCTAACTCCAGTGCTTGAAAAGAAGGAAAAGTCCGAGGCTTTAGCAACTGAAGAAGGCAGAGAGGGGAACAAATTTTACCAGGAAAAAAATTATGCAAAGGCCTTGGAAAAATTTAATTCAAGTATCGTGGCTGCTCCACATCCCACAGTTAAGCGACCGGAAATGTCTACCACTGATGAAGTAGACAATCTTGGAGAATCTCCTTCAATTAATCCTGAATGGTTTACCGGAAATGATGATGAAGGAGCAGATGGAGCTTTAGCAATAGCATATGGTAATCGATCAGCACTTATGATGAAACTTGGACTTTATGAGTTCTGCCTAAATGACATTGAGTTAGCTCTGAGGCACAGTTACCCGGAAGACTTGAAACATAAGCTATTAGATAGAAAAGAAAGGTGTCTTGCTGCCAAAAGAAAACAAGATCTCGAAAGGCAAGAGTCTACTTCACGTGCAAGAAATGATGCAGATGGTTCAAGAAAGAGAGGCAGAAGAAGCTGCGGTGAAATGGCGGTAGATTTTCTCAAAAGGCTGGTAGACAACTTGACTCTAGAGGATGATCCACTAGGAACTAATGGACAGTTGACACTTAGAAAACCACCTGTGATTAAAAAGAAAAATTCATCATACCCTTGTTTCAGTGAGTCAGTCAAGGTATCTTACCACTCGTCAAAAGGAAGATACACACTTGCGGTAAAGGACATTTCACCAGGTAAGTTTATATCAATTTTATAGACTTTTAAGGCATGGGAACAAGTATGATTCTCTCTCTCTCTCTCTCTCTCTCTCTCTCTCTCTCTCTCTCTCTCTCTCTCTCTCTCTCTCTCTCAGGAAATGCGAGGAGGAATTATTGAGAAAAGTATTCTTAATGAAACTTTAAGGCTTTTGTGCCTCAGTGGAACAAACACGTGTAATTCTAACGAAGAGGTCCGCACGGAGTTTACTATTTTTTTTTCTCCTTTTATTGAAGAGTACAGGTTAGATAAGTTGGGGAATTGTAATAAACACCAAGAAAAAAAAATGTTATCGCATGGATGTTTTTGAAAATTATCAAAGTTGTTAGTTTAAATTAACACTGCCATGGGTCTGGGGTCTGATCGGAATTTGATTGTCAGGAAAACCTTCGAGACAGGATGTTTCGGATCGCCAGGCCTTGATAGTTATCAACCCCTTGTCAAGGACAAATTAATTAGGCTATAGAATTTTTCAATTTCTTTTACAAAAATAAAAGAACCCAGCTCTCATGCCCACCCTAACAATCACAATTCAAGCAAATCACAATCCCTTGACTTGGCATTCAACTCCGGCCCGCACCTCTGGTTCTAGAGATACACGTGGCCTCAATCACAGTTGGCCCTGAATCACTATAAAAATAGTATAAAATGCATCCGACATTCACGCTGGTCGGGGCTCACTTTTAAGCACACAGTGCATCCTACAAATAATGAAAATGACTAAACTAACTTATCTGTCACATGGTAGGTAATGATATTTAGCCTGGAATCTCTCAGCAAATACAATGCACCCTACCTGGTCGGAATCTCGTGAGGGAAGGACGTCTGTTTTTGGGCTATACGTCTCCTTCCCAACCAGTTACGTTAGCCAATTTACTGATTAAGTAACATCACATTCCGGCTACTATCTATCAATCTCAATGCTAATTACATGCTGATAATATAGCAATGATGTGATTGCCCGTGACCGCACACGCTACAGTCCACAGAAGATACAAAACATACGAAATGCAGGAGAGAACCATTGCACTTTGCCGCTAACCGTGTTTCCCTCGATTCAGCTCTAGAATCCGAAGCAGATTTAAGTCAAAGCGGGGCATACATTTTTTCCAACAGTTTGTGTGAGTGCGTTGCGGGTAAGTTAGGATAACGTATACTCTTGGAACAGTGGGTCATTGATCAAGCTGTAACAGGATTGGTTGTATTAGGAGTTTCACTTTTTCACTTTGTTTGGTTTTATTTACAGCCCTTCACGGGGATGATTCCGTCTTTGTACGTTTTCAAAATAAGTTGCTTCTTATATTTTATAACTGTATTTTAGTGATTTCACATCAGTATAGTAGCTCCTGCAGAATGGCAGAGTCTATAGTTCTTTTTTAGATTTGGTTTCTTCTTGTATGTTGTTCTCGTATGATCTTCACTTCAGGCGGCATTTTGTTGTATAGTCTTGATGTGCA
>NC_061087.1:59965753-59998253 GCF_015104395.2 Macrobrachium nipponense | reverse complement strand
TGTTACAGAATAAGTTTATTGTGCAGATCAGACTTTGCTTCTGGATTTGCATCTAGAGACAAGGGGACTGTCACTGACTATACTCTTGTTTTTTTCCATTTGTCCATCCGCCTGTGGTGTTTTCGCATGGTAACACTGCGTCCCGGGCTTTAGATAGTAATGCTATGCTTCGAATTAGGATATTATTTAAAGCCCGGGACGCAGTGTTACCATGCGAAAACACCACAGGTGGATGGACAGAGGGAAAAAAACAGAGTATAGTCAGTGACCGTCCCCTTGTCTCTAGGTGCAAATCCAGAAGCAAAGTCTGATCCGCACAATAAACTTATTCTGTAACAAAATTTCTTGTAAACAGCAATCTAGCACCTTATCAGTGTCTTGAAAAGCAACTACCTAGGAAGAATGTGGACCAGTTCCATATTTCATATATTTTATTCATTAATTGAATTGTATTCTGCTTTTCTCCAACATTCCATTCTGGAGCACCCTAGTACCTTACCAGTATATGGACCCAGTCCTCTTGTCCATGGGGTTGGAGCTTGAATGCTCTTTTGTGAATTAAAGGATAAGGTAGGAACTACTTTATGGAGTTATATGTGTAGGCTTGTCATCATTTTGCAGGAACATGAAGTGGTATGAGTGGAGCCTTTTTGGTAAGTACCACTCATTCATGTCCCTGTAATCTTGTACAAAAAGGAGGTAATTTCGAATGATACTGTGGATTTTGAGTTGCTTGGATTTGATATCACTGGGAAAGCAGACCATTACTTTAAATACCTTTTCAATGGGAGAGGCATTGATTTCTTCTTTATCTGTGGTATGGAGGCTGAGGAAAATCCATGATAAGTGATAAAACTAGACTTGCCAGAGAGGTGGATTGATATGAAGTCACTGGGAATGTCAAGCAATCTCTAGAATGTGACCCTTGAGTTACAAAGGCCAATGTTAGTAGCTGAAGTGGTAGGTCCCAAAAGGTGGGTCCTGTAAGGGGAATGGTGACATCAGGGCACCTCTCACAGTGCACTGTAGGCATTTTATACGTGCTTTGCAGCATCCCTTTGGCCCCTAGCTGCAACCTCTTTCATTCCTTTTATGGAACTCTATTCATATTCTCTTTCTTTTGTGCTATAAGGTTTTCCTCCTGTTAAACTTTTCAAACTTCTTTACTCTTAATTTCCTTTGCAGTGTTGAATGACCTCATAGCTCCCAGCACTTGGACTTGGGCCTCAATTTTATATTCCATTCTACAGGCAGTCCCCATTTATCGGCGGACTCTGTTAATGGCAATCTGGTTTTATGGATCTTGTCTAGTGCCATAAAATCAGTTTCGGTTATCAGCACCATAAGGTTATGTGCCATAATATACCTGACAGAGGCACCATCTACTGAAACTTTGCACCATAAGCACCAAAAATCACTGAGTTTTAGTTGATGGCAGTTTTTGCTTTTCCAAAAGGTAGGTTGATCACTGTACTTTTAAATGTTTTGGTGGACTTGGACTTGGGAGCAGCTCTTTAAGGCAAACTTGAGGACAATTCTTGCCCTATGGTGGAGAGAGGATAATGGGCTCGATTTGTAGGTTTTTCACTTAGTCTTTGCAGGGGTGCAAAAACTGTATTTTTCCCATATTGAGTGAGAAAGCCCAAGGATTGGAGGCCTCTGCAAAGGCACATATACCATTTTTCTTTGAAGGATATCTTCATGGCAAACAGTTATAGAGGTTCATGGCAGAATTTTGAATAGACAGGGTGGCCAGTTGTTTTCATTTAGTAGAATTTAGCATACTTTCTTAGGATCCCAGTGAGCTGCTGAAGTACTACCTTCAGCCTTTTTATAGTGGCATGCATCCTATGATGCGCAGCAATGGCATAAGAGGAGTAGCAGTTTGTATCATATGATTACCATTATTTCGTGCCATAATATTTGAATGAATTTCACAAGAAAACTTACAGATCACTTGAATGGGCCATAAATGACTACGTATATGACAACATTTTTGGCTAAACTCACACCTCAACTCAAGATGGAGAGAGAATAGTTTCCCTTGATATTTCACATGGGAATGTACTACATCTCATCGTCCCAGTACATCTTGTACATATATATTTGCCCATAGATATACTTGGGGATTGTTGATGGTTTTAACTCATCTTTTATGATAGTATGTTAATTTATAATTTCACACAGTAAAGTTTAAAAAATTATTAGAAAGATGTACAACTCTAAAATGTACTACATCTTCCTGATAAATATTTGTCCATAAATGTTTGCACAATTGTAATTTTTCAAACTACAGCTAACGAAATTGGAACATTTGCAACAACAAAAAATAGCATATTTTTGAAAGTGTCTTGGAAAAGACCCATCACATGGTTTGGGATATTTACTTTCAGCTTCCTGTGGAGGGTACATAAAATTTTTATGATTTCTTTAATTGTATTATGTAAGTACACTTATATATCTTCCTCCGGCCAGTGCTTTTCTTTTTTAACTGGCTAAAATTAAAGTTTGCCAGTCTTGATGTAGTACCATTACCTAATGTATATGTAGCCTGGTCTGTAAAGGTTGAGATATTTCAAACTCCTGCTGGAGGGTATATATTCGAATCAAGGAGATGTACTTCTGTTCATGTTTGGTGATGAAAGGTCTGTGAAAGGAGGCTTGGTCCAGAGGGTGGCAATGAGTAACACCCACCAGTAGGCTGAAGTCTGAATATATATCTGCCAAGCAAGGCCTTCTGAGCTTTGGCACTGATGACGCTCCACTTGTATTTCTTCCCTTGTTGGTTGTGTGATGGTTTGGTTCTCTGCAGAAATGTTATATTTTGGATGTTTATCTTGACATCCTTGAAGAATGAAGCCAAGACTAGGGTGCCATAATGTTCAACGGCTTTTTATAGAGGCAGGCATGGCCATATTGATTTTAAGTGCCAAGGGTTTATGAAAATATCACTGGATCTACCAACCCTGTGGAAGACTTGAGCGCTCTAACAATTTGCATTTAGTAATTTATTGGCTTTTTCTCATGATAGGCCTGGCAATACTGAGTCCTTTTATTTATGCATGGTTTACTAAAAAACCATGCTGGGTTTACTAAGCCAGAAGAGGACAACCTTGAGCTCTGAAGGGAGAGCTTAGTCAGAAACTAAGTACCTTATTTAGTCAATCAGTTACATCATTTTAGTGGTAGGGCATAGTTGTAGGTCCATCAATCATGCAAGAAACAACCTGGTCTACCAATCACTCCAAGAAGTCAAAGTATGAAGGAAAGAATGGTCTTGAGAACAAAAAAAGTAACTGGTTGTTGACTAGGCATATGACGGAAAATCTTGCAGACCCTTATCCCTACATTAAGGGTCAGTTGCCTGATGCACCTTCTCCACTGCCTTCTTTCTAAGGCATCATCCTCCACCAAACCCTTTCTCTCCATATCTTTCTTAACTTTATCTTTCCATCTAATTCTTTGTCTCCCTCTCAATCTTCTTTTAACAGGTTCCTTCTAAGCCCTCTTCACTCCCTCCTCCTCATCATTCATCCTCAACACAAGTCCATGCCACATTGTCCGTGACACTCTTCTTACCTCTGTAATCTTTGATAAGCCTGCCCTTCTTATTTCATCATTTTCCAATCTTTCGAGCAGTGATATTCCCATAATCCGCCTTAGCATTCTCTTCTCTGTTCTCTCAAGCTTACTAACACTTTTCTTCTTAGAGCCCATGTTTCCGATCCATACACTAACACTAGTCTTATCACTGTGCTATAGCTCTTGTCTTTTAGCTTGATTGGCATTTTCTTATCACATTGTACTCTAGCTACCTCTCTCCACTTCCCCTTGCAGCTTTTATCCTACTGTCAACTTCAGCTTCACATCCCCACTTTGGCTTAAAGTAAATCCTAAGTATTTAAACTTTTAAAGCAGTGTCTTACCGAACAATTATACAGCTGTAGGTTCCCTACGAATGGCAGACAATAGATTCAAAACTTCCGCGGTGGCGCCGCCATCGTTGATGTAGGTGACGTCATCTCCCTCCACTCGAGGGAGCTACAGGTACAACTGTCCAGGTAACATCAATTCGTTCTCTGCTGGCTTCTGGTGAACATCGGTGGTCGGTGCAGACCTTTTTCTTCATTTGTTGGGAAGTATTATCTCTCCAATATCGGCGAAGTATTCAACTCCGTGTTTGTAGGATTGAAGCTGAATTTCTCTTCTGCAATTTTGTGGTCTTACCATCATGTCGGACTCTAGTCCTTCAGTAGTTAGGTTTTGCGCCGGAGGGTGCAAAACTAGCTGAGTTAAATTAATTTATGATTCGCGCACTAAGTGAATTAAGTGTAGGGGTTGTGAGTGCTCTAGAGAATCTACTTGTGATGAATGCAAGGATTGGAGTGAGCAACAGTGGAAAGTTTTTTTTTGTTCATGAAACTTATCCAGCAGATATATATATAGCTGTATTTCTCCGAAGTCCGACAGAATTTCAAAACTCCCGGCACACGCAATGGTCGGCCAGGTGGTTAGTACCCCTTCCCACCGCTGGGAGGCGGGAGTCAGGAATCATTCCCATTTTCTATCAGATTTTCTCTGTCGCCGGTGCTGATAACAACTGTTTTCAGTACCCCCGTCTAGGATTTTCGAAACTTCCTTGTTACTTAAGTATTCTGTTTGTCTTTTGGTTATTGAACGTGGATCGTGACTAGGCATACGCTGATAGTGGATTGGATTTTGAATTTGGTTTGGTTTTTTCTCTAACTAAGATGTCTGGGACTAGTTCAAGGAAATGGCAACATATTTGGAATGAAGAGTCAGAAAATAACAAATTAAAGCAAATAAAAACCTGATGTTGGAAAGTGGAGTTCATCATATCAGAGAGAGAGACATGATCAAGTAATTTTGACACGTCTCTGTATAGGTCATACCCGTCTGACACATGGACACTTAATGAGCAGCCCACACGACTCTGCTCCAGAGTGTTCAGAGTGCAAGGAGTTGGTAACAGTCAGATATGTCTTGTCCAAGTGTCCAAAGTATGACCAGCAGAGACTGTCAACTTTTGGAAATAAGACAATAAAAGAAATTTAGTCAGAATCTTTTACATTTTCGGTAGTTCCGATTTTGACTTTTCTGAGGAACTGCAATTTAATTGATAAAATATAAAACATTAGTGTTTTTAGTGAATTTTAAAACATTTCAAAAAGTTAAAACTAATTCTGAATTTTAATATACCGTTTTAGTATGTATGTAAGAGAACATGAGTAAATGTATTTATTGTGTGTGTGTTCTAGTATAAAAGTAATTGCCTTGGTGCAATTTATTTATTTATCCTGAATGACCAACTTGGTCCCAGCTCTGGCCTAAGAGCTAGACCTGGCATTTTATCTAATCCTTCGGGCCAGCCCTAGGAGAGCGGAAAATCAGCTCGGTGGTCTGGTTAAACTACTTTTATAATAATAATAATCCATGTAGAGGCACCCATTGTTCATATTCCAAGCCTTCTACTATGTAAGATGAGCACCGACCAGATGCAGTATTTCCCTGCAGTAGCTCTCTTACAAGGTAATGTACAACAGGTACTAACAGCGCTTTTGGGTATACTTTATTTTCAAGAATCATATGTTATTTTTTGAAGTAAAACTTACATCCACAGCCCCCCATCCTTGCAATGGGTAATCAGCTGTATAATTTTTTGGTAAGACACTGCAATAAAAATGGAATTTTCATTATAAAATGAAATCTTATTGCATACTTACCGAACAATTATTAATCAAAGCCCTCCCTCCTCCCCACAGGTGGATGGCGGGGCAGAACGAATTGATGTTACCTGGACAGTTGTACCTGTAGCTCCCTCGAGTGGAGGGAGATGACGTCACCTACATCAGCAATGGCGGCGCCACCACGAAAGTTTTGAATCTATTGTCTGCCATTCGTAGGGAACCTACAGCTGTATAATTGTTCGGTAAGTATGCAATAAAATTTCATTTTATAATGGAAATTCCATTTTTCTTTCCTGTTGTATAATCGAGCTTCTTCTTTCTTGTATGATTATTCTGCCCCTATCTTCTCTAGTGCTCACTAAAACCTCTGTTTTATTCACATTCACCTTTAAGCCACCCTTCTCCAAAGGTTCCACCCACTCTCCAACCCTTCTCTGTAGGCATATGACAGAAAATGGGTGACAGTTAACTCTGATGATGAATTAGTCACATGACTACTATAAGGATTGCATCATGATTGCCAGCTATGCCAAAATGCAGCAGTGAAAGCTTTGGATACTTTACATTATAATCTCATGTAGTCACACAAAAATTCTAAATATACCAAATTTTAAGGCCACTATCTCACTGTCAACAAGAGGTGGAGAGCTAAGGTCAGTTTTCTAATAGGCAGGAGGATAAGAATGCCAGTGTTTTAGTTATTGGCAAATATTAGGATGGGATTATGGTTAATTTTAGATAAACATAGTTCATATGAAAATAAGTTACTAAATTATAAGCTCCTACAGTATTGTCCAAATGTTTAAAAAAAAGTATCTTATGATGATAAAAACACTTGTTCATGTAAGATGTGTAACATTTCCATCTTTGTCTATGTCAATGTGACTTTGCAGCATTCACTTCAGGATCTGATGTCTCTACATACACGACTTAGGGCAGAAGAGACTTTAGGATTGGCAAGAATGCTTGTCTAGGAGAAAGACTGAAAGCAAGCCATTGGGTAGATGGGACTCTTTAGCCATGGTAGGCAACCCTTCTTAAAAGAAAGTTTCTAAATAGAAAACTTGTTCCCAACCCTGGACTGTGCCATAGCCATTATACCATAGCCTTCCATGGTCTTGGGTTTTAGTTCCCTTGCTTAAGGGAACAATCAGGCATTTATCCTCCTTTTTGTTTGCTTTCCAGTTTTTTTCAAAAGAGTGTAGGACAGGCTGATGAGAAAGCTAAAGATGCTTGGTGGATTATCAGGAAAGTGCCTTCGTTACCGAATCTTTTCCTTCTGAGCATTTTACTTATAAGTCCATTCAGACTGTCCTCCCCCAGTTGTTCTTGTTGACCAGTTGCTTCCGGCACTTTTTTCAATGATAATTGCAACATTTATTTACATTGTCAACAGATTTTTTTAAAATGTTAATATACTGTTATTGTTGATGGTTTTGTTTTTTATTATGTTGATTTTTACAATGTTACTGTTATGAGTTAATTTATTAGTTTTGATTCGGATTCTATGTTGCTAATTTTAATACTTTTGAGAGACATTGAACTGAACCCTGGGCCTATTAGTCATTGCAGCAAGAAATTTGCTAAGGACTTTTCTCAAATATTTGGGCTTGAGGTTAAATTTTCTTGACATCCAGAGTTGTGCCTATAGCTACCATTTGATGTTTTATCTGAGACCTTTGTTAGTACTAAAAAAGTCTAAGTAGGAAAAAGGCAAATGCTGAGTTTTTAATCCAGGTGTTTGGTACCCTTGACTTTATCGTTGTAACATCACACACACGCAAGATATGGCTGTATACTCTCAAGTCCAGATAACCAATTTATTATCAAAGATTTGGAGTGTAGTTGCCATGAAGTTCTTTGTTATATAATTTTTCAGTAAGTTCTACAACGTTTATGTATTTGCTGTTTACCGTAATCGAAATATCAACAATTCTACAGTTGACTGTCTTTTGGATAGGGTTAGTATGGCTCAGTCGCATAATTCAAAAGGAGTGGCTAACTTCAAATTACAATGGCCGGTCTTCTCTTGAGTTCTGTGTAGCCTCCGATTTTGTCCAGCTAACTGAGGAACCTGTGCACATTTCTGGTAATAGATTAGACCTCATATTCACAGATGTTCCAGCTGTTGTGAAGTTCAAAGTCTGTGAATATATGGACATTTCTGATCATTGCGCCATTGAGATAGCCATATCTGTCAATCAGAATATTCCTAATTCCACTCTGTAGTAGTACTACTGGGAAAATGGTCTGGTTGAAATCCAGAGCCAATTGGGATCACATATTGAAGCTTGACAGCTATATTAGATCCTGATCCTGGAATGTTAAATGAAATGCAAGTGGCTATTCTAATTAGATATGTCCCTAGAAAAGTCATCACATTTATGACACATGACCAGCTATGGTTTGATGATACATGAACATGTTTACCGTGCCTGCGATACTCATCACTTTCCTTCTCAGAGTCTGAAAGGTTGGAGGTTGAAAAGTAGTAGAGAGAGAATGGTGTTAATGTTTGGCCGTGGGGACCCTTGGACGGGTATGTTCTAGTCAGTTGAGTATAACTTTTGGGTTTTTGCTTTGGCAGTACTTTGGAATGTTACAGAGAAAGCTTGCAAGACCTCGGTGGACGGGATTATTTTCCTGGTGTCACGCAATTGTGAACGTTCTGCATCATAGCTCCCACCCTCCAGCTTGCTTGGCGGACTGGAGCACAGGCCACTTGAGTCAAGCAGGCACATAATCGGTTACTGAATTTGATTACTTTGAATTCCTTATAATTCTACTAATGATTTCTTTTTGAGTAATCGGTTATTTGTTGATATTCTTTTATATTAATGTCGGATTTACTTTCAGTTTTTAATATGAAAACTATTAGAAGGTAAACGTACATTTACGATATTCTAAATGCATATGAATATAAGAAATGCTATCATATATTTGTAAATTATATTTACTCGTTTATCACTAATTCGAGAATAAAAGCTTTGAGACTTTAATGCGAAAACTACTTGTTGATATAAGTCTTTTATTTTAGAAAATATATGTGTACTTACATTCTTTTTACATACGTGTCTGAGTATATGAAGTGCTAATGTTATTCATACATTATGAATGTTTTCAGACATAAATTCCAGAATTTCCTATAGTGATATATAAAGTATGTAGTTAGTAATCTATTAATGATCGATTATTTTCATGAAAGTAATCAGTAACCAAGATTAACAGAGACTCCGTGTAGCCTCCCACCTCCCACATCTGATGCCAATTCTCTCCTACTAGCCCTCCTATCTTATCCATTTGCTCCTGCGCCTGGCTACCTTGTTTCTTTTTCCTAAACAAAGGTCGCTGTCGTGCTTCCCGCACCGGGGAGAAAACATACTGGAGGTCCAAGGGAGACTGGTAGGGCCTGCCCACGGGCAGTCGCCTCCTCTGTCGATTCTGTGGTGCCAGCCCAGGTTTCGAATGAACGCCGCTGCAGTCATGCGTGTCCGACTCCTCACAATCGATGTTCAACTCATGACTCGGCTGATTCGAGAGCTTAGGGAGAAGAACTTAAATCAAAGGAGGGAATTTGGGTACCTACGCCAATAGGGTCCCTGAAGAAAGAAGAAAGTTTTTTTTTTTTGTTTTTGTTTTTGGCATAAAGGCAAAATGATGATAAAAAATCATACTTATTGGTTATTTATACTAGTGTGTCAGTTATGTCGTATTATTTCCAAATTGACCTTTACTTACAGTATGGCAATGAATGTACTTCAAAAATTAGCATATGGGGGAATCAACAAAACTAAGGACATTTTGTGATACAGATAGAACTAGTAGGGATGTATCTGGGCCTTTTTTTAAAATTTATTGAGTATATATCTTTCATAAAATCCTTGTAGTTTTCTGTTCATTGTGATAAGGCATTGATTACAATTTTGAGGAAGGAATAAAACTTATTTCATTCATGTGTTGTAACGATGATATCCAATGCAGAATAGCAGTAGTTTTCAGTATTCAACAATATAGTTCTGATACTGGAGTAAGGAGCCTAATATTTTTGGATGTACAAGAGGTCGTAAGAGGCCTGCAAGTCCTACACCTGTTGCCTCTAGCATTGAGAGCTGAAACCCACAAGTTGGAGTTTTAAGGTCATGCTGATTATGTCTTACTACATCACTACCTGTTCTATCTCTTTGTGTGAACTGTCGAACCTTCTTTAGTGGTCAAGGAATAACTGAATAATCGTAAATTCACGCGAGGCAAGAAAATTATGGTTTTTGGCGACATCTTTCTCAGCTCAAATTTATTTCATTGTCATTTATGGTCAATTCAGTTCTACATAAGGAGTATTTGCAGTAATCTTAGGTGTTTGTATTATGAATATTTTTTTTCTCTTTTGTTTTGAAACTCGGAAATTGAGTCTTTGATAGGTAGACGTCTTACTTCGAAATGCAGTGGAGGATTATAGTTAGTATGTTTCAAGAATCAAATAAAAGAATTCACAGTATTTATTAGTTTTAGAATTTTTTTTTTTATTTCATATAAATTAAAAGAAAATTTTTATTCTTGCAAAATATTTGCCAATGCTCATCTCGACATGTTGTAAATCTCATTCATATAATATTAATATGTTGTTGTTCACTGATTTATGACCAGGTTATTTTCTGCAACGATGACTGCCGTATCAAAGGCCTGTCTGAAGACCACTGGTTAGAATGCAAGTTGCTTCCATCGATGAAGAGTTTGAAGTTTGGTCCAGTGTGCTCAGTTTACAAGATGCTTAGAAATTTCACACTTAAAGATATTAGGGATTTCAGAAAAAAACTGAAAAGGGAGAAACCAGAGGACCCTGTTAACTTAGGCTGCGACAATAAAGGGATGTATAACTCTCAGTCATATCGAGCTGTTTATGGCCTTATGGGTGATGAGGAGACTTTGAACGATCAACAAATTCTCATAAATTGTCAAATAGCATTTATTTTTACAAAATTACTTCATATGTCAGAAAGATTTTTCGTGAACTCCAGAAGAGAACCCTTCACTCCAACCAGAGAGGACTTCATTGCTGCAGGATCAGTGGTACTGTCTCATATCTTCAAGTGCCATTTCAATCTCATCGGAGTCACGGATTGCAGAGTAATTATTAATTATTATATACCATGTATATCACTATCATGACTACATTATCTTGATTTTCATATTTCATATTAAATGCTACTCGGAAACCAAGACTAACCTGTTTTTTATTTGATAATTGTTTATTTACCCAGATGGAGAAGGATGTTGGTGCCGGAATTTTCCCCACATTAGCTTTAATCAACCACTCCTGTGATGCGAATCTTAAGTTCTACACATTTGGAAGGACGATGGTCGTGAGAGCAATTAGGCCTATTCAAGCTGGAGAAGAACTAACTGTCGCTTACGGAACTTGTTTTGAGAACAGCAACTTACTAGAGAGAAGGAGAATGTTAGTGAAGTACCAGTTCACTTGTTCTTGCGAAGCGTGCGTTAACGACTGGCCTACCTACGATAGACAAGACCAGATGAAACTCAGGGAGACTAGACTGGCACCTCGAGTCCGTAGAGGTATCAGCGAAGCTGTGCTGAAGGCTTCAGCTATGGCAGTACAGATCAGACGACTAGCCGAAAGCGATTATGAACTTAACGAACAGGATTACAAAGAAATGTGCAAAGCTAGTACATTGGTTCACAGAGAGCTAATGAGAGATTGCCAATGCGTACATGACGTAAGAAATTCACTGTTACTGTGTTTCATTAATGTAAGTATCCCCGAATAGTCGCTTAAAATGCACTGACAAGATAGATTGAATGTAATCGTATCTCCGGGCAAATACAAAATATAAGTTCCGTTAATGGAATTAGACTCACCTGCGCTAATGCTGTAGTTTGATTAACGCTAACAGTAACTTGAAAAATCTTATCAGTGTTTCATTTTGGTACAGGCAAAATAGTTTTTTACAATGTTTTGATTTTAACAAAAAGCCACATACGATATTTGAAAACATAGCAGTTTCCTTAAATTATGCAGTGGCATACTGTAAAAAAGCGGAAATCCCGAAAGAATTTACAAAAAATTCTAATTTTAGGTGGATAGGTTCACCTACAGGTTCGAATTTTAGATTTTTTAATAGGTGCAAAGAATTTTCATTTTAAAGTCGGTCTTGTCACTAAGAAATCTGTAGTTTCTTCTGTTAATTCTTAAAAAAATTTAGCATGCCGTATTTTAAATTCAATTTACCCGTTCACAGAGGAACATTAGCTGGAGACTCATTGTATAGTATAAAGGCCGGAAATTCAAAACTTCAAAACATAGCGTTGTAGTCGTAATGTTTTATTTCTAAACCCTTATTACAAATTAATTAAAATATAACAGGGGTGTCAAGTTTTACCATGATTCTCTCTCTCTCTCTCTCTCTCTCTCTCTCTCTCTCTCTCTCTCTTGCCAATTTACAATGCTACCTGAACCAATTCCTTAGTAAAAAGAACTAGGCATGTTTTTTAATAGCATCCATTGAATAACCTTGGTCTTTCTGAAACTTAGATTTCATACTATTTAAAATTTGGGTCAAAATGACATAGAATTCAATAACTAAAAAGTATTTTTTGTGATCAGAGGCTTTAGATAAGAGTTGAAGAGAATAGATTGCGCATATTCCACAGAAAATTCTTTAAATAATGTACTTTTGGATAATAAATATCGGGTATACAATCTAAAACTGGTGGCGTATTTAGCCAAACTATAAATCCCTGAAGTTCATAAAAACTATTACACTTCATACTGCGTAAATAAAGTATTTGACTGAAGATTGAAAGTTCATCTACAGGTGACAGATATTCAGGCTTATTATTTATTTAAACATTTTTAATTAAAGCATAGCATAAAACTACAGCAAGACAGTACTAAAAGTTTTGACAGCAAGAGAAAATTTGGGGCGGTTAAAAAGTAAAAGAAAGCAGAATTTTTAATAGTTTAAATATGTATTAGAAAAATCTTGTTAAGGTTAAAACTTTGTCGTTAAGAGTCTCTGTTAAATCAGATTTTAATCGAAACTATTGACTTAACGAGGGATGGCAGTCACTGAAGTGGCAGGAAGGTTGCGTCAACTCCTTTACAATGGGGGTTGTAAAACTAGGCTGCGGAGTTAGTTCAGAGAAATATTATTTCTCTCCAGTACTCCCCTTGTTACTTATGATACGGGTTTTGTGATTCAGGTGAAAACAACGAATAGTATTTGAGAATGACGCACCAAATAGGGAATGTCTTTTTAACGTTTTTTTTTTCTTTTTTGGTAAAACTATTATGACTAAATATTTTAAGTTCTATTTTGCATTTTATCAAGCATCTCACGGTAGCATCTTATGTGAAATGTTTTATTCGAACAGGAATCTTTGCAAATGGACATTTTAGTAGCACTGCTAATATTCATCGTTGAACGAGTTGAGTTAATGAAGGTTACTCAACCTTAAGTAACTTCCATTATATTGATTACAATCCTTAACTATAACATAGGAAATTTTTTGAAAATACACAACACAACAGTTTGAAATGTTAGATTTATAGACATATCCATCGAGACATTAATGGCAGTCACCTTGTAATGAGTCATGATTTACACCTCTCACGATAACTTGCGTCTAAAGGCATGTTCCTGACTGTTTAGAATTGAGAAATTGTTGTAAGATAAGACTTTAACTGAGTAATGCTTCAATTCGGAAATTCCAGCAATAATAATACATACAGCTCAGCTTTTAACTCTCATTCTTTTAATAGTCGTAATATCTAGGGAAAAGTATAAACTGAATTCATTGCCATTCTGAGTTTTGTAGAAATAAAAAATTAAACGTTAATATTGGATAAATAAATTTGTTTTAAAAGGTAAATGGAAATCAATTTTATTTTTTTATTCAGAAAAGATTGTTCATTAATTTGATTTGGTGACCTTTTTTTTTTTAATTCAGCATTTTTGTTATTCTAATATTACAGTGCTCACTGCTATTACATGATATTACCTGTACGACATTTACTTTGTGCTCAATTACAGAAAAGGATATTGACTGTAATATGAAGACCTTAGACATACATACATATTTTAAAGGCTTCTGTGATTCAATTATTCATGTAAATAAACCCTTTTGAAAAAAAATTCTAGTTTTTCTAAGTATTCCGTTGAATGTTCAGTAATCTTATTTTTCTCATGGTTTGTTTGTTTATATCTCCAACTTTGCTTTTGTTTGCGCTTTGTACTAGGATTGGCTTTTATTCTGTGTGGGGTAAAACAAAAACTGTAGACTTATTGCCTCCTAAATACAGATATTGTGGTATATTCTCTATATATAAAAGATTTACATCAAGTAGCTACATTTTCTTAATGGTAATTTAGCAGTACTTGATTAAGACGAGGTATGATCTTGAAATGATACTTTATTAGTGAACTACAACGGTAGTTATTTCTATTAATTTTTGGCCAATCAGCAGCCAGGAAACTTAGGCAATAACCAACGGACAAATCGTGCAATTTCTTTATATTAGCTTTTATAGCTCTTACAGAGAAGAGAATAAGGTGTGTTCTCTGTTGGCGTAAGAATCGCGGAATTTGGCGACATACCATCTGAAACTGGCGACGACCTGTCCTTGTGGTGTGAGAAACGCAGGCTTTACAGTGCTACCCACCCCTGAGAGTTGACCAGGGCGTTGCAAAGGGCATCCCGCCCTTGAAAATTGGACTGGAGGAGTAATGTGGTCGGGCAATTATGCTGGTGTCAGGTGATCGAAAGCAACCCAATCTATCATGCCGCGTATGTTGATGAAGGCTTTCTACCTTTGGTCGCGGAGCTTCTAGGGGCCAGTGTAAAGCTGGGTCAAAGGCAAACTAACAGCATCGGTTCTGATGAATACATGTGTTGCCTAGTGTAGATCCTTCAGGATAAAGGTCTTCTAGGTTGGCTCGTAGGATGAGTGGTAATGGGCGAATTTTCCAGTGATAGTCTGGAGTCGGATGATGTCAGATGAGGTGTTATTTCTGGGGAAGTTTTAGCCATGGCCCGAAGTCTGAGTACTAGGTCGAGGAGTTGGAGCAAGACATGAGGGCTGCTTTCAAAGTGCAATGGAACCTCTCGATCATGCATTGGACTCGGGATGGTAGGCGGTTGTGTGATGCAACTGGGTGCCGAAGGTAGTGCCTTGGTCAGTGGTGATGTGATCGTGTATGCCGAATCTGGAAACTCATGATGAGAGGAGAGTACTGGTACATTCTACTGCAGAATCATGTGTCATAAGGGCAGCTTCAGGCCATCTTGTCAAGCAGTAAACCATTGTGAGTTGGTAACAATGGCCTTTGGAGCGCAGGATGGGTCCACTACAATGTTGATGTGGACATGGACAAAACGGTGTTGAGATTGATGAAAGGAGCTTACACCTGAATTTGTGTGACATGGATTTTGGAGAGTAGGCAGGAAGTACATTCACAGGTCCACGCCTTGGCATCTTTTGATATGTCGTGCCAGATGACTCACTTCTTCAGGAGGGTTGCTGTAGGTTATCCTGAAGGGGGTGCCAGACAGTGGACAATGTCGAAGACTTGACATGTAAGTGACTGTGGGATCCTGGGCTGTGGGCAGCCGGTGCTGACACCACAGAGGATGCAGGTGGGGTTATTGTTGTTGAGGGGGACATCGTGCCATTGCAGATACAATAAAGGGGTCTTGCAGGCACTGAGCTCTGGATCCTCCTGTTGCTTGTCCACCAACTGGCTGTGATCAAGGCTGGTGTGTACTACACCGATGGAGATTCTGGGGAGGGCATCAGTGACTGGGTTGTGTTTCCCAGGGACGCGAGGAAGCGGGCAATTGAATTGTAAAGCCCTGTCCACTGTTTCTCTGCTTCTGATGTCACAACAAACAAAGCTTGATTGTGTGGATGGGGCTAAAGGGTTTTGACAAGATCCCTTATAGGCACATCTAAGTGAGCACATCATTTTGTGCTGTAGCATGTACACCTGTTTGTACTACACTTCCTGATTTTTATCAGCAAATGTACCCAAGATCAATGGATCAGATTTGTATCTCTGCCAAGTGGACAACTTGCCATACCCACTAAACTGGTATGTGGAATCATCATGTGATAGGTATGCCAAGAGATTTTGTACAAGCAGAGGGGACTTGTCAAGCTCATGCAACTGATGGGGAACTACTTTCAGTGTTGTTATGGTCAGTCACACTGTCTTTAATTCTGGAATGCTGAGGTGAAGGTCCATATTGGAAAGCAGCCAAGAGTGGCATGGATGGCACCTTTCCCATCCATAGTCTACTCAGCTGTGAATTACATGAACCTTCCTGGATTGATATTATTAAGGATGTAGGTGTTGTCATTCTCTGAGAAACATTGCAATTCATTTACTATAATATATGTGACAATTGTTTCAACAGTGTCCTATCCTATGCTGTCACCAGATGCATGCAAATTATTCACCAGTTGTTTGGATTGTGTTGCATGATGAACAAAGAGGCCAGTTCTGATGTGCTTTGGAGTATTCTTCCTTCCCTGTGATGCAACATAGCTAGTGGTCTGGCATATATTCAGGATTTGTTGATAGTTGTTGTGAGATTGTCATATGCAGAATGACCTGGCGTGGACTGCAAATCTGCTGTTATTTTAGAAGCTATAGTATTGAGTGAAATAAGAACAGATTTTTCTGGATTTGGTTCCTCAATGTTCATCATATAGACAAGTTTGCTTGTTGCTGTTTTCAAAGCCTCGACAGCCTCTACTGTAGAGATGGCACCAAACCAGGAGTGGTTGATTTCTGCTCATTTGCTGCTGGAAGCATATGGTATTGCAAAAATGCACAATGAGTTTGCTTTAGGTAATGTGATCTCATGGAATTATCCACATCTAACTTGCTCAGTAAAGATATCTACGTTGGGGTGACATCATCCATGCTATATACATTTGCATTATTGAATCCTATCTGCAGCATATTGGTCTGTATGTCCAATGGGAATTGTAGATGAACAGCATTGTTTTCTATAGATATACCAGATGCTTGAGATGTAATTACTCTTTTGGCATCTGTTCTACAAGTACTGTGATAGTGGGCTTCAAAGGTAATCAGGTCATTTTCACCAATTCTGCTTTTCAATTCATAATCATGTAAAACATGTTTGTGAATTGCATCACTAGCATTCTAACTTTAGACTTGGTGCGCTACCTTTTTCTTCTTTCTTGTTTGGCAGTATATGCCCTTCCAATCTACATTTTAAACCAATCTGAGTCAATGTAGAAGTTTCTGGTTTTGAATCTGCCTTCATTAAACCTGATTCATTTCCTCTGGCATTCTCCGCTCTGTCTACTACTACTCTAAATGTTTATCTTACTCGTGAATGAGGAGTAACAAGTATTTTGCCACTTAGGTTTGTGTCCAAATAGATCACCAATGTGACTCGAGATGCATAATACTCTAAGATGTATCATTGTTTGCAGCTCTTGTGGAATATGTTTCATTCACCTTTGTACAGCAATCAGAAGAGCTTTGTAAAAACAGATTGGAAGTACTCTTTTGACAAAAGATACACAATTCCCAGTTCATTAAGAGCTTTTGGAATTTGGTTTGGATAACTGGTACAGGCTCCATGTTATCAGTATATAAGACTGCAGATTTGAAGCATGTCAAGATCATGGAATACCATTGTTACTAATATAGTTTTCAATGCAGTGGCTACTGTGATACAGACACATGTATATTTTGAAACATCCATATTATCTTCTGCTTTCCCACAGTTATCCCTAGATTAAGGGGTTGGTTGCCTGATGCGCCTTTTCCTCTGCCTTCTGTCAAAGGCCTCATCCTCCACCAAACCACCTCTGTCTATATCTTCCTTCACTTTATCTCGCCATCTAATTCTCTGTTTCCCTCTCGATCTTCTTCCTCTAACAGGTTCCTCTGAAGCCCCCTTCCCTCCCTCCCTCATTATCCATCCTGAACACATGGCAGTAACATCTCAATCGTGACTCTTTTCGCCTCTGTAATCTTTACTGAGCCTGCCTTCTTATTTCATCCTTTTCCAATCTCTCAAACAACAATATTCCCATAATCCATCTCCGCATTCTCATCTCTGTTCTCTCAAGCCTTGCTTCCTCTTTTCTTCACAGAGCTCATGTTTCCAACCCATACATGGACACTGGTCTTATCACTGTGCTATGGATCTTGACTTTTAGCTTGAGAAAATATCCATTGAAGTCTTATGCTATGTTCAGACATTCACGTATCAAGACACGCAGGCCCACGCACTGAGGGAAATTCAACGTAAATGTGCCGTAAATCATACGTAACTACGTCAGGTGTCGGCACGGCCATTACACACCACTCGGGCGTATGTGGGGAGCCACGGATCTTTGGACCTACTCAAAACTATACGTGGGCGGCCATGCCAATTGTCACTTAGCGTGGCTCGACCAGCATAGCATGGTGCCAACACGATGGTGGTCTTGTTGTGGCGGCGAGCGTACGTGTGATCTGAGCCTGCTTAAAGGTTCCCGCCTTGCACCACGTGTATCTCCAATTGGTGCAGGAGCAGAGGCAGCAATACCACCTCTCTGCAGGTACCCAGGATGACAAAGTTAACGCTGTGCACTTGGATAAAAGCGGTGAGCGGCCGGCTTGCGGGTCAGTTGTGTTTAGATATTATATTTCATGTATGTGTGGATGTGTATACTTATATTTACTGTATGTTTGTATGCTTGTGTCATGTGTCATTGTAAACCTTTAGAATAAATAAATATATATTTGCAATATCATATCGGGCTCTCTACTACTTCCAATTACTAAGTATTGATGAGAAACGAATATCATAAAATTGAAAAAGTTTTTTTTTTTTTTTTTTTTTTTTTTTTTTTTTTTTTTTTTTTTTTTTTTTTTTTTTTTTTTTATTAGAGTAAGTGTAACACATAAAAGTACGCAAATAAAACGAAAAAGAGCATCTAAATACAGATTCTTGTATTATAAATGAATACACAGCACTATATGTAAAATATAGGGAAAGAAATATAAATAGTGCAGACATAAATAAGACGAATAGATGTGACAAATATCGTAGAGAAAATAATGTCTAAAATATAGAAGCACCATATCGGAATATCAATATTGATTGAGTATTACGAAGTTTCTAAATAAACTGGAAAATAGTACGCATAATATTGTAATTCGAACTCAATACACGAACAAATATTCAAGTGAATACAGTGAGGCAAACAATAAAGAATACAGGAAAGTAACTAAATCTTGTTCTTCTACCATAAAAAAATGCAAGCTTAAAACAATGTAACAAATAACGAATAGAAAAATATTTCAAAAACATATAATTAGCATGTCACAAAATCAATGTTAAGTAAATATCACGAAGGGTCTAAAAACCTGGAAATTAGTACACAAATATGTAAGTCGATCTAAATACATGAACAGATATTTAAGTAAATACTGTGAAATAAACAAAGTATACAGGATAGTAACTAAATCATATTCTCCTGCCAATGTTGCGTTGCTCTTTGGCATTCCTGGTTGCAGTGAGATGACAGCGTCTGCAATCACATGTTAGCAGCTTGGCCCTTTAATAGCTGAGGTTTAACCCCTGCAGTACGCAGGGACATCGTGAGGTTGAGGCTTGGCCTTAATGCACCACGTTACACATAATACGTAGTACGTCGGTGTTATGTGCTCTGCCATGCACAATATACTTTTGGGTGTGTCGCCGCTTGTCGGGCCACTCCCGGTAAACGTCACGATGGGTTGCGCACTGCGTACATTTGCGGCGCACTATAATTCACCTGCTTTACGCACTTCGACCTGTGTCACGTATCTAGTTGATCGTGGCTATGTCACCACGCGTATGGCTACGACCTGAGCATACGTGCCTTTGATACGTAAATGTGTGAACTTAGCATCAAAGTGTGCTGTTATATGCATCTCTGGTATGTATATGATAAGTAGAACCAATTTACTATATATAAAAAGAGAAATCAAAGCACATCTCATTGCGATATACATTTTTGTAACAATGGCGACTGTAATGACATATGGATATTACATCACATCATAAATCTAATAAAGGACTATTTTTTTCTGAATACAGTATCTACTTATTTTCTGCTTATAAATAAGTAGGTACCAATTGATGATCTACTGGAGTTTTTGTCTGAAGCATTAGAAATCACATACAGCTGGATATCCCATTTTCTAAATGCACGTTAATTGAACTGATTAAATTATGCGTGAAAGAATGTAAATTTGAATTTAATTGAAAATTTTACTCACAAAATTTTGGAATGGCAATGGGAAACCCTCTGTCCCCAGTGTTAAGTAACTTACATATGGAATTTTTTGAAAAGAAAATATTAAACAACCTAATTCCACGCAATGTTGTTTGGTTCAAATATGTTGACGAAATAATTTGTGTATGGCCAGGGAACGAAGATGTAATTTTTTTTTTTGCCAGGTTAAATAATTTAGTACCATCAATTAAATTTACTATGGAAATGGAAAAAGATGGATGCCTACCCTTTTTGGATGTCCTCATACGGAAAATTAGTAGTGTGTTTAAATGTAGTGTCTACAGAAAACATACTAATTATTCTTTTTATGTGCATTTCTGTTCTGGACAAAACAACAAGGTTAAAAGATCAGTGTTTGCATCTTTGTTTTAAGAGCATTACGGGTATGTAGCCCAGAATATATAAATGAGGAAATATATAAGATTTGGAATGCAGGCAAGAAACTGAAATATCCTGACAGTGTACTAAACAATCCTTTAGATGCGACAAAAAACTATGTATCAAAACCAAAAAGAACCTTACAACACAAAAAATTTGCTTGTACTACCTTATAATAATAATATGAAAGATATCCTCCATCTCCTGAAGAATTTTGGTGTTAATGTCGCTTTTAAAAACAATGAAACCTGTACATATCAAAAACTCCCCAACAATACTAAAGGATGTGTATATAAACTTCCACGTAAGTCTTGTGACAACTTTTACATTGGTCAAGCGGGTAAAGCACTGGAAAAGAGAATAGAACAACACAAAAAAATGTGTGAAATATGCATAGGGAAACTGGTATTTTTGTACACGTTAGAGAACAATCATTCTATTAACTGGGAAGGGGCAAAAAAGATTGAGTGTTCTAATAATGCGCTGGAAAGGAATATCATTGAATCTAGTTTTATAAAAGAATGTTACAACAATAATATGAACATCAGTCAAGGAATGTATAAACATGATCCTTTAATATCAAAAGAAATGTGTAAATTGTTTAAAGTTTAAGGTAGGTAGTAGAGATATATGTAAATAGGATTATTATATCTGTAAACATAGTAAGGGGGCAGTAGTGCTAATGAGATTCCCAACCCGCGCCTCCCTGACACGTAGTCTCCTCCAGTGGGTACGGTTATCGGTAGTGTCCCTTGAGAATTTATAGTAAATTTTAGCCTAATGATTTTTGAAAGCCACTCCTACCTTGACACCTACCTGTGGGTGGATCTGTAGTCTCAAATGGCTGTGTGTATGTTCATCAGTACTTTCTCAAGCCAAGAAACTTAATACAGATTTAGATATTTAAGTGTAATATACAATTGTATGTATAAGAAAAAAATTTGATAGCTGGTTCGGGTGATTTCTCAGATTTGCTGATAAACATTCCTGCACTAACTAGGAAGGTGACAACCCAGAAATTATAGGTCAAAGGGGGTCTCTAGAGTGAAATACTAATGGTTGTCTAAGTAGGCAAAAGTTCGTGAACCAACTCAAAATTTAAGCCCCATTTTGATTGTGGATCCCAGACTGAAAGAGAGTAAAGTAGTCCCAACTAAGCCGGGACCTGAGTATGTAAAGCACCGATTTTTAATTCATTTTGAAAGTTAACTCTGGTCAACGTTTTGTAAGTGTTAATATCAGATAGAAGCATTATATTACTGAACTAACGCTGATATTTACTATAAAGATATCCATCAAAGCAATGTTATCAACACCAATGAGTAATTGTTTAAAATATTTTGGCTGTTAAAAGGAAGTTGAAAAATTCTTCGATACTCTAGATATCAAGATAAACACTTCAGTTAAAGTAAACAGCATACCGAGAATACGAAGTTACTTGTCCGCCCACAGAAAGCTGATAAACTACTCATATCAGTAACAGCATAATTTATGCAAATATGATGGAGAGGTCCCACAAAAAAGTGACGAATAAACATTTATAGATCAAACACTCCTATTATAAATGAATACCACGTCGAACGGAATCAAATTAACTCAGGATAGTGAGGTGGCCAGCTTATTCTTTGTCCCGGGATTCCGTGATAAAATTAGTCCTAATCCCGGGATCCCGGGAATTCCCGGGATTTTCAATTGTCTAAAATGGCACATTATACCTAGTTTCCCTTTCAGGATTTTTATGTGTTTAACATAACTAGATATGCAGAAATATTACCGTAGATTGACTGTTTTATTAATTCCACCTAATGTTTAATTCCAGCATACACTTTGTTTCATCTTTATATATATATATATATATATATATATATATATATATATATAATACTATATATATCATATATATATATATATGTATATATAGTATTATATATATATATATGTATATATATATAATATATATATATATATATATATATATATATATATCTATATATATATATATGTATATATATATATATTATACTATATATGTATATTATATACATATATATATATATATATATATATTATATATATATATTATATATATCATATACTATATATATATATATATATATATATATATATATATATATATATATATATATATATATATATATTATATATATATATATATATCCGTAGAGGGAAGATAAAGCAGACGTCTGTTCAGTGTTACCAGTTTATCGCAGTAGCTAAATCTGCAGAGGACAGGGATATAAAACCGTGACAAGATAACCAAGTACAAGTTATATATATATATATATGTATATATATATATATATATATATATATATATATATATATATATATATACTGTACGTACAAACATTTGTCATTATCTGAATGATGATAATGATTGATGTCTAGATTGTCACTGTTTAGACATTTAAATAAGATATATATTTTCAGTGAATTTTATTTTACCATCGACAGCATCTTGTTAGTTGCAAAATTGCAAGTTGCAACAATAAGTCCACAACCATCCTGCAGTCAAATTTGCCCCTATTTTTGCACCTAATCTTATCCCGGGATTTCCCGGGATGTGCAAAAATATCCCGGATTATTATATCTTGAAATTTGCCCAAAATCCCGGGATCTCGGGCTACCCGACATTTACAGCTCGATTTCCATGAAGGGTTCAAGGTTAACCTATGCAGTCGAAACTTTTCCAGAAAGTAACAGACATAATCATGGAGAAGAATGGCAAAATCTCCATTAGTAGCCGCAAAAAGAAGATAAGAACATTATTGTTTAGTTTCGGTTAGCATTTAAAGGTAATTGAATAATCAAGGAGTAATCTGTTCGTTAAAAGACAGAATTTGTTATCAATATTGATTAATTAAGAAGACTATGAGGCCAACTACCTCATGGTTGTGAACAGGAGGTAGTGGTCTTCTGGCAAAGGCTCATAATGAAGTAGAACTGAGCAAAAGTAGGTTCGTGGTTTTAATATAGTAATTACCACCCGACTGCTCTTCATTATAAGTAACAGGTTCTTAATGTCATGTATATACATGATGTAACCAGCTTGCACTGGTATACAAAATGCTTGGTTGTCATACCTCACAAACGTGCCGTTATGGTCACTTTATAAATAGTATTTAACTGTGATAGTTCATACACGTAATGTAGACTTAGCTTCATAAGTTGACAGACACAAGCCAAAGCCAAATGCTCTCTCTCTCTCTCTCTCTCTCTCTCTCCTCTCTCTCTCTCTCTCTCTCTCTCTCTCTCTCTCTCTCTCTCTCTCTCCTGAAGGGAAGCACTTTCCATTTTCTATACGTTCATAAAATCTAGATCATTCTTTACGCTGAACAGGACCTATGAATTCTGGATTTGAATAGTTATCTGAAGATACAATGCATGCTATACTTTCAACATAAACGGTATTATTATAGAGGTTCCAACAGTGCACACTATATAATTTACCCTGTTATGATTGATTCAGCATTGCTCTTGTTCTGAATTTTGAATCATGTATTCATTATGTCTGAAAGGATTGAGTATTTTAGTTACATATATTAAGTTTTCGCTATTTATTTAACCATTGTGTGGTAAAGTTTTAACTACCACAGGTCGACATAGGTTCATGTAATTACATGGATTTAATTTTTAAAAAATATGCTATGGCATAATTGCATAATCAGTTTTATATAAATGCACACACACATATATAGTATATATATATATATATATATATATATATATATATATATATATATATATATGTGTGTGTGTGTGTGTGTGTGTGTGTTGTGAGTATATATATTACAGGATAAAGGAAATTATGATCAAAATGTGTTAGCGTATGAAATCATAGAAAAGGCACTTTAACAAGAAAACACCTTAACGACTCGAGCTGAAACAACGAAGCCACAGAATCACTGTGTTAACAATTAAGGCATTTACGAGCTGGATAGTGAAATTACCCAGATGGCCCAGAGAATCTGAAACCCTGAAACATTGTTTACACCTCACTAGACCTACGTAACCTCCACTTCTCTAAAATTAATCGATGCTACGCCTCTACTGACATCTTTTGACACGTTGGGATTCAATGCTCTTTGTCTGAAGGAGGATGGGCTAGAAATCCTAGGCTCCTCCCTTCAGAGGACAAACCTATGGATCTTAGCCAATAAGAACAACAGTGCCCAACCTACAAAAGATGACCTACGAAAGCCTTAACCAATGCCTATAAAGGTCGGAGTATAGAAGAAAGAGACGTTTTCCAATGAGAAACTTACCAATTGCGATAGAAGGGATGACAGGAGGCATTTTCAAAGAAAGGACAATAACCTCTCAAACACAAGGATCCTTTCAGAAAAGGCCACACCCAGAGTCAAAATCAAGAACCCAGAGGCAGTGCTAGGAAGATAGCATCCAAAATAAAAGAGCTTGACACAGCTCCGAGAACAGAGAAGAAAGTGGGAGAAGGAAAGAAAAGGGGGAAGAAGGCAAATTTGAGGGAGTAAGTAAAGGGACATGGAGTGTGGCTGTGAAAGTGTTGATTACAAAGTGAAGTGTATACTTCCTGAGTGCCAATAAACTTGCAAGAAAACCAAGTACCTTTTTAGAATAGATGTCTCGTTCCAAGCACCCAAATCAAAGGTGGAAAGAAGTCATAAGTATTAAATGCAAGAATAAACTAGATTTTGAGTGAAACCATTTTATTCCTTTCCCAAGATTATAATAACTTCTAAATAAGAAGATAGCAAACTATCTTTGTACGATGCTACAAATTATATAATTATATCTCATTGTCAACACCAATTCTAGTAGCCAACGCTCAGCCATTGCTACCTTAAACTGTAGCTACAGATATATGACTGGCAAAAATGTTCCGTTACAACAGAATTCCATCTAATAAAAGGAGCCCATAAAAATGCCAAAATATAGAAAGAAAGTACCATATTTCACAGACTGCTGTCTCTCTCTTCAGGTAGGTAAAGAATGAGAAAAGTTACAGAAAAGGTGATATTTATACCAAAAGATCCATCCACAGATAAACAGTTTTAAGGTCACCCCCACTGATAATTCCTCTTTAATCCTCTCAAGCATTGGTTGAAGCAAGATTTTATCTATGACATCTGAATCCCAGGTGACCATACAAATAATTACTATCACAGCCAAGTCCTCTCGGTTCTCGTTTACTGTTAGTTGTAACCCATGCATGACCCCCTTAATTCCTCATAATGGAATGTCCTCATCTAAAATGCTAGAAAGAAGAAAAACCCTGTGAGTATTCAAACTCTAAAGGGAAATATTCAATAATAGTCCCATTTAGGACACCTCTTAACGTTGTCACCATCAAACACCTATTTATTCCAAAATCAACAAATGTCCAAGGTGTCTGTCTAACCTCATAAGCACCCAAAGTCACCATTAACACCAAAAAAACTCACCAATGTTACAAATTCTATTAATTCTAAAAAGAATTCCTAGCTAATCCCCTAGTCACATCTAGTACAAGAAAATCCACTCCCATTATATAATAACAGAAAAAAAACACTTAGCTCAAGGCTGAGCACACCAAACCACTCTAATACTGCCAAAAGATATAATACCAAAGAAAGCCACCCCTGCAGAATATAATCTCAGAAAGCCTCTCAACATAACTTACCATCAATAGATCACCAAAGCTACTCCTGTAAACAAAACCAATAAACCAACAACCGCCAAAATCCACAAGGAACCAGTACCACAGATCACCACCCCACTGGTTCCGAAAACCATAAATCATTACCACCGAAAAAACACAAGTGATACTACAACATCTGTCACTCATCCTATTAGTAACACTGTAGCACCTATTATAGAAGATTCAACCATCATTGCGTTCCAAAAAAAAAAAAAAAACTTCAAGAATACCCTCAAACTCCATGGTAGTTTCTCACACTGTTTCACCCAAATTACCCCAAGGAAATGAAATGCATATCAGAGGGCAAATAATTGTCTACAATTTTCCCACCTTCTTGTTCTTAGGTATTTGTGTTAAGCTAGACAAGCCTGTTTTCTCATCCAGGACTACAAAGCTATTTCCTCTCTTTTCTTCAATAACCCTAAAAGGGCCCTCGAATTTTGGATCTAATTTATGATTGATCTCATTTCTAACATTAATCTTCAAGAACACATTATCCCCAACAGCAACTTTAATATCTAATGATTTCCCATTGCTTTTCTCCACCATTTCTCGCGTCTTTGACTTGAGATTACGACTGAGACAAGCATGTCTCTCTTTTGCCGAAGAAAAGGCACAGGTAACAAGTCAAATGGGCCTCACACCTGGTAACCAAATAATGCTTCAAATGTAGATATTTTAATAGAATCACCAACCACAGTATTAATGCTACGCCAAACTGTATCTATGTACCGGTCCCAATTCCAATCATTGCCACCTATGGTGGTCCTAAGTGCTTCAAACACCTTTCTGTTTGCTCGTTCTCACAACCCATTAGCCTCTAGTCTGTATGGAAGGATTGTTACTTTGTGTATCCCCATAACTTTCTGATAGACACGCTAAGGTCTTATTTATAAACTCCCTACCGTTATCAGTCAGTAAAACTTTAGGCACTCCATAATGACATACAAATTCATTGAAGAATGCCACAGCTACTTTTTCTGCTGCTCTATGCTTTAGTTGGAAGAGTTCCACTATCCCCTTTAATTCATTTATCACCATTAATAAGTACCTGTAGCCACACCCCGATTCACAGAAATTCCTCCAAAATACTCATGTGTATTCTCTGACAAGATCTACTGGGTATCGGAAATGGCCCCAATTTGCAAGAAGTCACTTTTGCTGGGTTACAAGCATTGCACATCTTACAGTTTTTCACAAAACACTCCACGTCTGCCCACATATTCTTCCAAATATATATATTATTATGTATCTCATTATTCATCTTTTCCACCATCAAATGTGGACTACCAAACCTACAATATACAATATCTAAAACCACTGGAATCAGGGCTTTCTGAATCACATTTAATTTTTCTAACCAACAATCTACCCTCTAATTCTATAACTTAAAAAGGCGACCTATAACCTTTCCTGACTAATTCACCTCTAAGGAACACCTTTGTGTCTGCTAAAATTTCATCTTCATTTTGTATTTCCTCTATCAAACTAATATCCCACTCTATTAGAACCATTAATAACCACAGAAACTTGAAATCCTTCCGTATCATAGAAACTTATACTGAAAGCATCTACTCCTACATTATGACTGATCTTTACATCAAAATCCCTAATTGTTAGAAACCATTAAGCTCTTTTAAGCGACAGATCTGGCTTATTAAAAAGATCCAATAATGACTTATGGTCTGTAAGAACTTTTACCGTATTCCCCATTAACAACATCTTAAAATGAACCAGGTGTGACACATCAATGAAGGCTTCCTTATCTACGATAGCCATTAACATTTTATTACTACCCTTTGTCTTAAATTTCTTACTGAAGTAACCCATTGGGTGGAATTTACCTTCAAATTTCTGCATAAGGTCTGCACTTATTTCATCCTGGCTGGCATCTCTCACTAAGGTGAAAGGTACACTGAAATCTGGAAATTTCAGTACTGGGGAATTCATTAGTGCATCATTAACTTTCTGAAGAGCTACCTGTTGCGGCTTCCCCCCCCCCCAAGAAAATTGAACATCCTCCTGCAATACATCTGTTAAAGAAACTGACAAAATAGAAAACCATTAATGAACCTTCTGAAAAACCCTGCCATCCCCAAGAATGACCTGACTTGTATCCTTGTCTTAGGAACAGGAAAATCTGCAATTGCTTTGATTTTATCTTCATTTACTCTAACTCCCTCTTTAGATGTGACATGACCTAAATATGTAATCTACTTGTTTAAGAAGTTACACTTAGCTAACTTAATTTTCAAGCCAGCTAACCTAAGTTTCCTAAGAACTTCCCTAAGCACTTCCACACGTGCTCAATCAAGTCTGCCGCAATTAATATATCATCCATGTATACTAAGACGTACTTCCCAAGTAACCCTTGTAAAGGTCATAGGACTACCTGATAAATTAACTCGAAATGCCCCTTGGGTAATGAAAATGTAGTAAATTCCCGACTATCTTCACTGAGAGGAACCGGCAAGAATCCTTGCATGAGGTCTATTGAAGAGTAGATGTTGCGGCCCCAATTTCGATAAAAAAGGTCTGGTATGCACGCGACTGGATTACGGTCAGGAATAGTCTTCTACACAGACTTCGATGGAACCATCTTTCTTAGGCACCACCAGAAGGAGGAACTTGTACAGGGACGAGATGGGCCTAATAATTCCCTCCTCCTCCCATTTGCTGTATTTGTTCCCTAATCTTAAATGGGATCCTATAAGCTGGCACACAAATGGGTTTGGTTACTTCTTCCAGATTTACCTTGTGCTCTAACACCCATAGTTAGCCCTAACTTATCCCCTTTTAAAGCAGCTATATCACCAGATATAGTTGTTGTTTGCCTTGGCAAAGTGATCCCTGAAAATTTTCCTTATCATTCGCATTTCTGCTTCTAAAAACTCAGTTTTCCCCTCAGGAATAGCCACTGAACCACTATCCTTACTCCAGTCTCAGAGGTCTACCACACAGGTATTCTTCTAATATTTCCTAACAGTATCATTACAATTATTTAACACTGTTTACCGACTTCATGCTGATAACCCCTCTCAACTTTTTACTTTCTTCAATTGTACACACCTCTTTCAGCATTTTCACTTCCCTCAACCTGACTCTCACTATAATCATCATACCTGGATTTAGAATAACATCCTCTGATAAAACACATTTATATACATTATTTTCATGGGCATCATATACAGCACCCTCTTGTGACCTGTTATTCACAAGAATATCACCCATATTTATATAAGTATCCCCGTACGATCATCCATAAACCCCATTTTAGTATCAGTACTACCATTTTTATTAATATCACCATTATTATCAATATCACCTTTATTATTACCTTTATCATAAATATCAACCATGTTAACTTCATTATTACTTTTCGTATCTTTATTTACCTCTGCTCCATGTATGCCCACATATGGATTAAAAACACCCGGTATCTAAAACGTCATTCTACTAACAACTGTATGGACCGATATCCTGTTTCTCCTACATGCAGGATGCCCCAGCAAATGTCTGTTGCACAATGCAACCCATTTTATCACAAAAAGGGTTTTACTAACAGCAGATCCCCCTGCGTGAAACGCACCCTTATAAAACCCAAGGTATTTAATCTATTGGCCTGCACATCACACACCGTCTCTAGTCAGGGTTTCAGAGGGTATTAGGGAAATATAGAATGATGTAGAGCATGGTCCATTAAATTACCTGAAGTTCCTGTTTCTGTTAAAAATGGGATCTCCATATCACTCACTGTTATTTATACCGTCGGCCTTGAATCTGGGACGTCTCCCACGAGACCGCAATGGCATATAGAGGTTATCTGTACCCTTTTTGTTGATCAGGTTTCCAAAAATATTGCTGATTAGCTCTACCTCGGAATTAATATATTTTCATATATGTTTAACTGAAGGGGAATTTATTCAGCGACAATAGAATTGCCGGCAGACGGGCAGGAGCCATCAACATCTTCAATTCCAGGACTGGCAGTGAAGCCTTAGTCAACCCCGCCACCGCAAGAGATATAAGTTTATGTATATGAATCACGGTAATGTGATATGACTTATATAATGGCTACGTGCGGGCAAAAGCACTACCACGCTACCGAGGACGAGATGGGTTTGATGCAGTCTCCAAAACTAAAAATACCTGAGCGCAGCAGGTATTTGAGATGGGAGGCGGCATAAACTTATACCTCTTGCAGTGGCGGGGTTGGCTGAGGCTTCACTGCCAGTCCTGGAATTGAAGATTTTGATGGTTCATGCCCGTCAGCTGGCAACTCTATTATTGCTGAATAAATTCCCCTCCAGTTAATCATATATGAAAATATATCAATTCCGAGGTAGAGCGAATTAAATATTAAATGACATTTGTAGCTCAATATATGTATATGAATCACGGTAATGTGATATGACTTATATAATGACTACATGCGGGCAGAAGCACTACTACGCTACAGAGGACGAGATGGGTTTGATGCAGTCCCCAAAACTAAAAATAACTGAGCGCGGCAGGTATTTGAGTTGGGAGGCGGCATAAACTTATATCTCTTGTGGTGGCGGGATTGGATAAGGCTTCACTACCAGTCCTGGAATTGAAGATGTCGATGGTTTGTGCCCGTCGGCCGGCAATTCTATTATCACTGAATAAATTCCCCCTCGGTTAAACATATATGAAAATATATTAATTCCGAGGTAGAGCTAATTAGATATTAAAGGACATTTGTAGCTCGATATATGTATATGAATCACGGTAATGTGATATGACTTATAAGATGACTACGTGCGGGCAAAAGCACTAACATGCTACCGAGGACGAGATGGGTTTGATGCAGTCTCCAAAACTAAAAATACCTGAGCGCGGCAGGTATTTGAGTTGGGAGGCGGCATAAACTTATACCTCTTGCGGTGGCGAGGTTGGCTAAGGCTTCACTGCCAGTCCTGGAATTAAAGATGTCGATGGTTCGTGCCCGTCAGCCGGCAATTCTATTATCGCTGAATAAATTCCCCTTTCATTAAACAGATATGAAAATATATTAATTCCTAGGTAGAGCAAATTAGATATTAAAGGACATTTGTAGCTCAATATATGTATATGAATCACGGTAATGAGATATGACTTATATAATGACTATGTGCGGGCAAAAGCACTACCACGCTACCAAATACGAGATGGGTTTGATGCAGTCTCCAAAACTAAAAATACCTGAGCGCGGCAGGTATTTGAGATGGGAGGTGGCATAAACTTATATCTCTTGCGGTGGTGGGGTTGGCTAAGGCTTCACTGTCAGTCCTGGAATAGAAGATGTCGATGGTTTGTGCCCGTCGGCCGGCAATTCTATTATCGCTGAATAAATTCCCCTTCGGTTAAACATATATGAAAATATATTGATACCGAGGTAGTGCTAATTAGATATTAAAGGACATTTGTAGCTCGATATATGTATATGAATCACGGTAATGTGATATGACTTATATAATGACTACGTGCGGGCAAAAGCACTACCACACTACCGAAGACGAGATGGGTCTGATGCAGTCTCCAAAACTAAAAATACCTGAGCATGGCAGGTATTTGAGATGGGAGGCGGCATAAACTTATATCTCTTGCGTTGGCGGGGTTGGCTAAGGCTTCACTGCCAGTCCTGGAATTGAAGATGTCGATGGTTCGTGCCCGTTAGCCGGCAATTCTTTTATCGCTGAATAAATTCCCCTTCGGTTAAACATATATGAAAATATATTAATTCTGAGCTAGAGCGAATTAGATATTAAAGGACATTTGTAGCTCGATATATATATATATATATATATATATATATATATATATATATATATATATATATATATATATATATCGTATAATGTGTTTCATAATGCAATTATGGTTTTGGTATAACAATTAATTCTCCCCAGAAACTGTGTATAATGCTATAAAATGTATATTTTTATGTTCAGATTCTTATACATATTTAAGTTGGCTTAAGGATAATATGTTTAAATAATGTATAATTCCTAGTTGAGACATACGTAAGGCAGAGAGAGAGGGAAAGGATCAGACGATACCAAAGAACGGTTGCTCTGTTCAGGAGAAAGGGGTTGTTTGTCCCTCCTTAAAACCGCTGAGGCAATTCACTTTTTTGTCTCGGTTGAATTTGTTTGGAACGCAGTTGAAAGATTCATTCACGTACGCGATCATGTAAGGACCTCGATATTGCATCAGATCAATTAGGAACTTTCCATACAACGCTATCATTTTATTTTTTACTTTTATAATTGCAAGTCCTTTGCTCTGAAAATGGTTCATAGCACTGTTAAATTAATTCTTAGCCCTTTCAATTCGCCAACAGAGGACTTATCGACTCGCAAGTAGTTAATTGTGAATTGGAAAATTCCATGACGTCAC
>NC_061087.1:59923253-59963253 GCF_015104395.2 Macrobrachium nipponense | reverse complement strand
TTACTTTACACGGCTGTCAACAAACGTTAGATTTTTAAATAACTTTATTGAAATTCCAGGTTTTCTGTAAATAACAATTTATCTTTGTCATAAAAATCTTTGATCACACTGCCATTTCGGTTGTGTGTGCATATTTGTTAAAATAGTTTTGCCCTTTTTATTATTTACATTTCAAATATCCGATGCTTCCTAGTAATGATACATTTAGGTGCTGTCAGACTGATGTCTGATGGTTTTATTCCTAACCGTTAGAGCTGTTTATAGTGGAATATCATTGTAATAATCAAACTGCGTTAATTTTCTTAAAGCCCAATATTACATAAATGTTATGAAGCTGTAGCATTCTTACTTTCATCTGTTTCTTATTTTCGAGTAGATTCTTTTTCTCAAAGCTCTCAAAATCATATCTAATATTATTACTTTTCCTTTGTGTCAGGATTACGTCATGATTTCAATCATCCCGCTCTTATTCTTCTATTAGGAAAAGAAGTTAAACATCTCGTATCCTAAACTTGACGTACCCCTTGTCAGATGGTTGTCTAACTTGATTACAGACTGATAAAGATTACTCTTCATTGAAGGAATTAATCAGATAACTGAGATTACGCTGAAGCACGATCGATAGGTTTTGTAGTATATTATCTACTGACAAAAAAGAACTTTTATTACCTCGCACTTGAGTAGTATGAAGGAAATGATTCAATGTATTCTGATTTTGTTTCAGTGATAACATAAAAAATGGTTATACATAGCGCTTTGCAACACCAACTACACCCAGCAGTCTTTTCATGAAATGACGTATCCATCTTGTGAAAACAGGATCCCACAGAAAACTTGCGAACTGTATGTAAATTTTATATAAATCAGTGATGAAGATAAGATTGGTCAGATTATGAACATCACACCGACGAAGAAACGTTATTATCAGATAATACAATAAGTTAACCATTATCAAGACCAGAGAAGAAATTGGTGAGCGATTAGTGCTAATTTGTGTTATTCCTAAGCAAAGGTTGGTCAAAATCATCTTACACTGTTCAACACTTGCAGTTCAACTGAAAAAGCAGAGTCGATATGAGCATAGAAAATGTGCACATGGAAAATAAAAAAGTAAGAACAGCGCCAAAGACATCTTTAAAAATCTCACGAATCAATCGAGCAATGAAGAGGCTCAGCAGTAGCAGTGAGGATGTTTATGAAGGTGCCTTTGTTGGTGATGATGCTTATTCAAATAGTGACGCTTCTGTTTCTGTGACAAATGCACGAGAGAGATATGAACCGCCAGACGGAGGATGGGGTTGGGTAGTAGCCGCAGGATGCTTCTGTATAACGGTAAGATAAAAGTGTAAAATAGATTATACTTGCACACACACGCACGCATATGTACTATATTATGCGATCACAAATAACGCGTGATGCTTGTATGTTATAAACCAGCAAGAAATAATGAAACGCATCAGTACTTCGCTTTCGTGTATTCCTGGTACACCCCATCAGGATACAATCTAAGAATGAAAAAGAAATAAAAAACCAGCTTCAAAATTCCAAAGGTTAAGATTAAAACAAAAAATAGTAAAATATAGTACATCCAAACAGCATAACCAAAATGCAGACGGTCCCCAGCAAAGAATTACACTAAAAGGATAAACATTACGAATGGCGCTATGAAGTCTATTACATAGTTACTAAGATGCCAACAATACACTTCGTATGGTCCATTGCTAATATTAAAAACAGTACACGACTAATGTTTTATTATGCTAGATTCTATAATGTTTCTTTTAATGATATCTCTACAAAATGAATTTCCCTTGATTTTTTTCCAGTTAATTGTATGTTCAAAATTTTTCATATTTAGAAAGAGGGCACTCGACGTATTTCCTACACGAACACAGTGTTTATGTTGATTTAAACTTGATAGTAACAGTTTACCGCTTTGACCAGTGTATTTTTTATTACAATCTTCACATGGAATTTCGAATCAAAATTGTTATCACAGACTGAGTGTTACTAAAAACAACAATAATATTAAAGATTTTAAAAATTTTTGATAGAGAAAGATACCTGCTGTGAAAAGGTAAATCCAGCAAATTTGTACATAACCATGTGCATAAAATGTTTTCCTAGTCTTTCTTAAAGCAACATCAACTAAAAATGTCGGGTACTTCAATCTGAAAACAATATCATAAATCTTTATTATCTCGTCTTCTGAAAATTCAGGATAACAAATGTTTAATGCTCTTTAAAATATTGAAGAAAACACAGAGTTTAACTCTCAAATGAAGATTTGAGTAAAAGTGAATGTAGGAACATACATTTGTCGGTTTCCTAAAAACTTAAAATTTAAGTCTGTTACTGTGTCAATGCACATTTATTTACATCTAAAAATGGTAAAATGGAACTTTTTTTTTTTTCCTCGCGTGAATTTTATAGAAGGAACTAACGCATTTAATATAGTTAAAAAATCGGTTTACATCCTACCACACAACAGCCATACACAAAATATGTCATCGACATACTTAAACCGATGTACATTTGCCGGTAAAATATTTGATAAAAGTATCTTTTCGAAAACTCCATGTAAATATTGCTTAAAAGCGGCGACAAAGAGTTCCTCAGCGCCATACCAAACTTCTGCTCATAGAAATTACCACTGAAAGTAAATTTATATTCCTTAATACTTAGTTTTAGTAACTCTATGATGGCGTCAATCGGCCGAGAAAATTCATAGTTACCCAACTCATCGGTTTAAAATGATATTAGGTCATCAACTGGAACTTTAGTTAACTGGGAAATTGCATCAGAACTAGTAATTTTAAATTCGTAATTAATGTTACAACTTCTGAGACCTTTTACAAAATCCATATTTTTTCTTTTAACTGAAAACACCGAAATCTTTCCTAAAAGAGGTAATATTGTGACAATTTGTTGACAAGCGACTTTGACAAATTATTAGTTGATGACCCAACAGAACTAATAATAGTGGTACAGGGTTATTTTGTTTGTGAGTTTTATTTTGTTTGTGAGTTTTAATAAGTCTATAAAAATAGGGCAATGATGCACATACAGTAACTACTAATAATCTTCTTAGATGATTATGTTTCTGAACTAAATACGTTTCTTAGTCACTTAACAGAACTAACATCTTATTTACATATTCATCTTTATTTATTAACACAGGAGCATTTGATTTATCTTCTTTCGTAATGTGTAACGTTTCATCTTTTTTAAGGTTGCTGTGCGCCTTTAAAATCCTTCCAGGAACATTAAAATAACACGCAAAAAAAAAAACATGCATCAATACCCTTTCAAATGTTGAAATCTTCAATAGACAACGATCCCAATTTTTCTGTTACAAAATATCGGAGAGGTAGTACGATGAGTAATAAAGTCACTCAGTCAATTAGTCATTCTGGAAAAATAAACTAACACTGAAAACCGTAATATATCAGTAAGAGTAAAAAAATATAAAACTGTCCCCAGTTAGTACAGCAACAATTTATAGGGGAAGAGAACTTAGCAAATTATTAAGAATTGATGAGAATTAAGCTAAGTTCTGACTTCTAATAAACAGTAGCAATAACTTAATCCTATATCATTAATAAATATGTTCGAGTTTAATGAAGATAAAATCAAAATGCACAACAGTCCTTAGTCTGTCTCAGAAAAGCATTAAATGCACTTCCAAACATCAGTGAATGAACTACGGATAATGTGTTCTATTGGTAAGAGAACACCACAAATTAAGGATAAACCACGAACTTACAAAACAAATTGTTTATTCAAAATACAACTAAATCCAAAATAAGATCAATCTCAAACTGAACCCCAAGAATAAACAGCATATGTTATAATGTTTTGTAACAATTAAGTTGCCACTGTCAGAAAAAGTAGTTATTAATGCTGATTAAGACAGATTCATTAAAAAAATTATAATAATACTTAAGTAAAGGTCACCTTAACTTGAGAAGTCTTACCTAAATTTTTAGTCATTAAATTGACCAATAGAATGTAAGTCAAATTTAAACGAAAATCTGCCTAGTACCCAGTTACAATTGTGGCATCGCCCCGCCAGGCCTGGCTCGGAGAGATCATGCCTTTCTTACCCTGAAAGCGGCCCACGTTCAAACAACCAGTATATAGTCAGAATGGTTCGAATGGGAGAAGGGGGGAAATTACGGTAATCTCCCAAAGAAATGCAATTATGAATGAAATGTATATGGACAAATAGAGAGAGAGAGAGAGAGAGAGAGAGAGAGCACGAGGACCTGTAACGAAAGTAATGCATTCAGTGTAGAGAGAGAGAGAGAGAGAGAGAGAGAGAGAGAAAGAGAGAGAGAGAGAGAGAGCTTATATTCCTGTTTAGTTATTAATCTGACGGATATATTTGAGACCTTCTGCTTTAGGAGACATGTTATCGTATATTTTTTGGAAAAATTATTATGGAACCTTATCACATCGTATTGTTTTTAATCGTTATCATATTTTCTAAAAAAAAAATGCCTTAAATATTGTTGGAACTGACTATTCATATTAATATTATTCAGACGAAAATATCCTTTTTCATTATACTGTAAGCAAGTGTATTCTCTCTCTCTCTCTCTCTCTCTCTCTCTCTCTCTCTCTCTGTCCTCCGTCTTATAGCCTGAATCGACTATTTAAATAATGGGTGATGTTTGATATGTTATTTGGATGTGTCCAAGACCACAAAACCTTAAATGGCTACTCTACCAACTTGTGCTAGGCTGTATCTATTTTTGCCCTACTATGCGATTCAGGGTCTCTGTAACACGGTTTTCTGGACTTTGCTCCTTGTCAAAGCATCGGATGTAGCTGAAAGTTTACATATGTATATTTTACAACCACACACAAATTTGGTCAGCATTATCAATAACCTAAACCCGATAGTTTTAATTTTTATAGAGTAAAAATGCTCTAGCCGGCGCCATGACCAATGATTACGAGCCAAGAGTCGAAAAACATTCATTACGTAAGCAAGGTAAACAAACACCTTTTGACTAAATGTTGCCCCGCCCATCCACCAGACAGAAATTCCATCGGCTCTGAAACCCAAAGACTTTATGAATGGCGGAACGATACATAGATGTGGGTGGGGTATCAGTGCTAGCGTAGTAATAGTATACTTTAGCAGTAGTGCCGCAACAGTATAGCAGTAATATACATGAATTAAACGTTTAGACCAACTGCTGGGATCCTTGAGGATCATTTAGCACTTCTTACAACTACTCGAGAAATTAGTTTTTATAGCCAGAAGTTAAATTTTCTAATCCAATGCCCATGGTAGCCTTCAGTGTTATCCTGAATTATAACGAGGCGAAAGTGGGTGGAGCCTCATGAAGTCACCATTCTGACGATAATTATTGGTGAAGGTTTAAAGCCAATATACGGTACCGGCTATTTTTTTCAGTAAATAGGTAGATAGCCAATAAATAAAAATTGCTTGACATTGGATATAGCAGTTATCAAATCAAGCTTGTCAACTATGTTTTTGGTAATTACCAACTATTCCCTACATCTTGTCAATCTGATTGTGACCTATAAAGTAGACTGTAATTTCTTTGGAAACTTATTTTGGGAGTTAGATTAATAATCGAAGTGTTTTTGTATTTATTAACATATTTTGTTGGTTTGTTCATTATGACAATTATCAGTGTAGAGGTTCCAGAGTTCATAAATGTGTACTGCTTTGCTTGTATTTAAATTTGTATGTCACTGTTGCCAGAGGTTTAGCCTTCGTTACGTATAGCCAATCATCCATCTAGAAAGAGGGAAGAAATGATGTCATAAGTTACGTAACAAGTGCGTTCGAAACCTTTTCTCTGAGTAAGTTGGCCCGTCTTCAAAAAAGGTCACTTTTACATTGTAAGTACCAAATTTATTCAACCTACGTAGTGCAGAATACACTCAAAATTTATGTGTTGATATAATATGTATTCTGAATAAGCGTTATATTTATGAAATGCATAGATAAAAAGTTATTGCGAAAAAACCATGTTACAGAGGCTCTGAATCTCATAGTAGATTGACTGGACTATAAATACTTGTATTACCAATAATATACGAATCTGGTCACAAAGATGTTACATACCAGGTTTCGTGGCCGTGGGTTGTATGAGTCATCAAAGCATCAATTTTTAAGGGTATTATTTTATTAATTAATCAATGCTAGGGACACATTACTGGATATACTAATCTAGTACTACAGCATTTGTATATATGGCATAACTTAGTTGAGTTACCAATATTTGAGTGTGATGGGCAACTTGGCTCTACCCATCACAACCATCTAGGCTACTTATAGAAAGTATTTCTATTTGCTAAATTTCTTATATTAAAGTATATTTATTATATTGTTTCCGAAACTCTTGGTGTAAATAAATTATGTGAAATGAAATGCAGTAAAATGTGTGCTTCGGTGCATTAATATAATGATGGTGGGGTATAAATTATGTAGGTGTTGCAAAATTGTTGGTGTTCCACCTCCAAGCCATTCAAGAAACCCACCACTTTCGATATCTCATGTTCATTAGTCTTTTATATAGCCATATTTTTATTTTTTGTAATGAAAAATTGTAAACATTTAGAAAATATAATGGCGTATGAAATACTGTCATCTGAGTATTCTTTTACCTTCCAAAAAACATCCATCAAAACAATCTCATAATAACTGTAAGACATTGAAATCCGGAACATGAGGAGGTGCGGGATAGAAGGATATTTATAACAAGGTCGGGTTTAAAGGTGATGGGGGACAGGTGACATTGGGTGACCTTAATTTAAGTCTTGACGGGTTCGCTTATCAACATTTATAAGGTAATGATAGTAATACCTTTACTGATAGCAGTTAATATCAATGATTCTAAGTCGTCATCACGACTGGCACAGCATTATAGGGTTACTGAGATCATCTTTGTATACTGGTTAATGTCTGTAACTATCGTATACGTTATGAATCTTGGTTTTCCCACGAGGTAACGTGCCACACAGGCACACACAGCCATGAACGAGCTGTAGCTATAACACCATTGGTCTTGACAGTCGTGTTTGCAGCCTTAGGTAGATAGCCATTTATGGTTTTGTGATCCTTGGCCACATCCAAATAACATATCAAGCATCTACCATTATTTAGATAGTCGATCCAGACGATATAAGAATGAGGACAGTATGAGAGAGAGAGAGAGAGAGAGAGAGAGAGAGAGAGATACAGCTGCTCATAGGATAATTAAAAAGGATATTTTTGTCTGAATAATATTAATATGAATGAATAGTCAGTTCCAACAATATTTAAGGCTTTCTTATTAGAAAATGTGATAACGATTAAAAACAATACGATGTGATAAGATTTCATAACAATTATTTTCCAAAAATATATCATAACATGTTCCTAAAGCAGAAGGTCTCTAATATATCCATCAGATTAATAATAATAACTAAACAGGAATAAAAGCTCTCTCTCTCTCTCTCTCTCTCTCCATATATATTCAATTCAATTTTGCATTACTTTGCGTGATTACCGCAATTACCCTCCTCCTATTCGAACCATTCTAACTATGTTCTGGTTGTTTGAACGTGGGCCACTTTCAGGGCAAGAAGGGCATGATCTCTCCGAGCCAGGCCTGGCTGGACGACGCCGCTTTTGTAGCTGGGGTACATTGTAAATTTAATATCTGAATGTAATCCCATGTGCCACTGTACCCAAGACACTGGGCAGCATAGCAAACATAAATTGCCAGCTAGCCTGTCAATTCATGAAAACTGATAAGAAACTAAGAACTTGAATCTGAATTCATAATGAAACCGCTTATGATGAAAAAATACCTCAGAATGCTCCCTTTTAATATGCTGCCGTGCCATTTATGTTTCTGGTAATAACCCTGTAACAATTTCTAACATACTTCACTAAAGAAACATACGAGTAGTATAATAAAATTACAAAATATAAAAAAAAACGAACTACCTCAACCTTACTGCTACTTGATGACTTTAATTCATACAATCCCTAGGAGATTCAAGCTCTTAGACTACTGACAGCTTTTGCCATAAAGAGAGAACACTGAATTGATAGTAGAAACTAACGTTGTTTCGAGGAAAATGATAAAAATACCTATTTTTCTAACAGCAAAACTTTAGTCATCAGTTGACATATTATGTTCGATTAGAGCAGTAAAATAATCTAGATGTCATGTTTCTGTTGATCTATATTCTAGCAATGATCATTCAACCACAATAACTTATTTACAAATCCATCCTGGCAATTCCACCTCATACCATAAACAATAGAGCAAGCATAAAATATACTTTATCATCCTTGAAAGACTAGATGAAATCACTGAATATGTCTAAGATTTCATTACTGATGCCACGCACAAGTGTATCCCAAAGGAGTCCTATAGTATAGTGGACTGAGGAATTATTAAAAATGATCGATCAACAACAATGACGCGTGTTTAAATCGGGTATTTTAAAAGGAAATAATAAAAATTATTAATTGAACCATTTTTATCAAAGTATTAAAACCAATGTGCAATTTGTTTTCACCAAAAGTTAGGAAAGAAAGCATTACGGGAGAAATTATTTCATGGAATCAATATATCTAAAACACACCACACACTAATTCAAAAAAACAGGAAAAACGTAGAATATGAATGGGTCATATACAAGATCACCAAGACATGCATTAATGTATAATGGGTAAAGTGTTCAAGATCTATCCAAATGCAAGCTCAAATAAACTTTGAAAGCCTCTAGAGCCTATTATCAGTGAATAAAATCTTAATAATTACTCATGCGAACATAAAATCTGAAGAACTGTATCAGAATAAATGTTTTTACTATTGAACAATTACAGTTTACCCTTTTCTTCTGTAGTAGCACATTCCAAGCCTCCCTATAGCCAAGTTATTTACTCCAGTATTACAATCACGTTTGGACTAAGGGACTATTTCCAAAAGACTATAAACATGTCATTGTTATTCTAAAAGCCACATCAGGCAAAGATCCCAGTAATCCGACATACGCTAGACTCCAGAGTATGTCGGATTACTTGGATCTTTGCTTGATTTGGTCTTTGGAAGTCTAGATCAATATTTTGAACACTGTCTGTGCAAAACGATAAGAAAAATGAATAACTCAAATTTGATTTGGAATTCGAATACAAATAATATCATCGCAAGCCAATATGGAGCACAGAAAAATAAACTTAGGATTGGTGTATGTCACTTGAAAGCTCATTTCCTTAAAGGATGTAAATGTAATCGAACAACTATTACAATAGTTTTTGACTTCCAAAAGGCTTATGAATCTATTTGGGGATTTGCTATATTGAAAGTACTATACAGAAATGCTGTTTGAATCAGACATGTATATTGTAGAAAGTGGTAGGTAACAGTTTTAATCTTTGATGGATGGTTTAATTGAAAAGTATTTATAACATGCATAAAAACCACAAGCGTATCTTTTACAGAATTTGGACGCCAACTCCTCACTGAAAAGCTTAGATCCAATCCATAACATAGGACTCACAACCTGAACTGGAGCACTCATGTCCTTCCTGAACAAATCTGTATAAGCTGAAAGTGGTGAACCTCCTCCCTTTCCCGTGTGACTTAGTAACCAGGTGGATAGTAATAAAGAATCACTAACTGACTCTACTTGAAGTGGTTGTCAGTCAATAGATATTTTAGAAAAAATTATTAGAACTAACAGAATTTATGAGCCAATAAATATAAACATAACACCTACTTTGGCACTAGGCTTTCCTCTTCCATTGATAAAGCATGTACCTGCGCACACTTGCACACTATCCAAATTTAATTTATATACCCCTGAACATCATAAACAACATACGATAGAATTTACAAGACATAAAGGCACACATTACACCATCTATACAGATGGATCTAAATCTTCTGATATAGCATTCGCTGGAATAAGTTTTCTTTGCCCTATTATGCCACTCCTTTCTGCAGAATGAACATTGACTAAGATTATTTGGTAATAATAATTCTCCCTACATGTGTTTTCATAATTTTCAGTAACCTAGAGGTATTTGGGAGACTTCAAAATTATCATCCTAAAAACTCGTAAGTTCGGCCAATTAAGTTTTCATTCCACAAGTTAAATAAAGCTAGTATATATGTTGAAATATGTTGTGCTCCTGTTCTTGTAAGCTTTAAAGGAAATGAGGCTGTTATTTAATGGTAGAAATAGTGGAATAAAGAAGCAAGCAGTGACAAATTAAGACATTAAACCAAGAGATGATTTATGGTTTCTTTTACATAAACATAATGTGACAGTAAAGGAATATTAATTCATCCATCAAAATAAGGATGTTTGAAGAATAACCCACATAACCAAGTCCCTTAATGCAAGAAGTGATTGCACATTGCATTTCAGGTTGAGGACACTTGTCTGGGTGGTGGAGAACTGCTCATATTTTGGGAAAATTTATGGTCTCTGTGCCCTGTTATTATTTTTGGCTTTGTTATCTCAAATAGAAAAATGACGCACCATTCACTGAAAGCTTTTAAAGTAGTCTGGAAGAAGGTCCCATTAAATTTACCTAACCGGGACATTGTGAGATATAGTTTTTTCTCTTCATATTATCTTACAATAGGGTCCAAGTTGTCATACCCAGGTGGGTGTAGCCATGTTACCCTTGGGCAATTTAAGATATTCAAGATGGCGCCCAAGAGGGCTGCCAAAATGAACTTGCATTATTATAATATTTACTCCATCATCTTAATTTCTTTCTTAATTCCAAATTGTATACTTATTATACTGAAGGGTATACTTTGCAACATTTTATATAAATGATGACTTAAACACAATTCTTAAGGTGGTAAAAATGAAAATACAAAAATATGTTCTCAAAAATACAAAATTATGCATTATGTGCTGGAATAACCATCCCCGTCATCATCAGAGTCATGTAGTTCACTGTTTCAACACTCATCACCTCCACAACACACATAGAAGACTGAACACACAATGCCAGTACTATGGCATCCACATCTTTGTGTACTGCAAGACAGTCCTCATTGACAAGAACATCTTATAAGTTTGAGTAGTTCCTCTGGAGCCAGGCTAACACCTTGAGGAACAGTAACAGGAAACAGGCAGTGACCTTCTTTTTGCCATTCAAAGTCTGTGGGATCTAGATTTGAAGGTTGTGATTGTAGAGCATTCTTCCAGATTGCAACTTGCAAGTGAGCTCATGCAACATTTTCACTGAATGCTTCTGTTGTTAGCGGCAATGTTTATATCTTAGGTGCACTTGCAGTGCTACGGCTAACTTCTGATGCCCAAACTTTGTGTCTCGCTTCTGTCATAGTTTTAAACACAAACTGGTTGTAGCAGGCCAACATGAATGCTCTACACTGTAGAATAACATCAGGCAAGGTTTTGTCAGTGTTTCCAAGATAGCTCAGTGGATATTGTCCTGACCCTATGATATTCAGTACAGTCGTTTTCCCACTTCCATGGTAGGACCAAACGGTGTCACATCCTGAAAGAACATTAGTTGTTAGCAAATCTGACAGAGACGAACCATGCTTTTGTACTACAGCTTAGATGTCAATACATGATCTACCTTGCACTGGGGATATATGAATCCTCCTATGGATTTCTTTTTTAAAGCAGAAGTGTACAAGTAACACAAAAAAGTCTGGCATCTGTTACAATAAATGAACATTGAGGCTGAATAAGAGCTAGCTGCTGTACTAAGATAGTATCAAAGTCTCCATATCATGATGAGCAATGGATTTACCCATGAACATATCTATTGGTGTGGGAAGCTTTCCCGTTACCATAAGTCTATGCTCTTGAAACTAATCTTTGTGATCCACCAGGTCCTAACAGATGAGATCAATCAGCTGTATTTTATTCTTAGTCACTGTTAAAAGCACTTTTTGAGGTGGAAGTTGTGTGTTGGAACGTAAAGAGTAGACTAGTAGTACCCTTGGCTCCTTGGCTCCTTAGCTCCGTGTTGACTCCTTGATACTGTTTGGGATGTACCTGTAATAATATATCATGATATCTAAAACCATACAAAATGCATTATAGACAGTGAACTTGTAAATGTCATTAATAGGAATTATCATCTTATATACTTATTTCAATGAAATATTGAATTAGTTATCGAAGTACCTTGTTTATCAGTCACACTATTTCACTTTATTAACATATCTTCCTTTAATTAGATGTAATGCAACTTACTTTAAGCAATTCTTTATCAAGTATGACATTTATTGATTTACTCTCTAGAAAGATATTTTGTAATAACATATTACCTGTCAAAGGCAAGGTAAACATCACACGATTTCAAGGGCCTCTGAATGTGTCTTCTGAAAGCATCTAAAAAGTCTTCCACTGTAATCCCAGGATGCCACCCACAGGATAGCACATCCATCAAGGAATTTTGCTTCAACTTGGCTTTGTACATTTCAGGTTGACTCTTCAGCCTTAAGAGAATTCTTCAAACTAGCTTTAGCCATAGCTACCCTTAGCGTGCCAGACTTATCAAAGATTGAATTTGGATGCGGTGCTAGCTCATGGCTTAGAAGAACTGAAGTATTCAGGGCTCTGGGACTTGATTGTTAGCCCATAGCTCGGGCATATATTGTTTCTGTATCACAAATTTCAGTGTCCCAATCTTCATCTGTTTCTTTCTGATGGCCATAGCTGTCACATTTTTGGAGAGAGGCTTGTGAAATGACATAGACCATTCACTTTCATACTGTTGCATTTCACTTTTGCCTATGTCTTATGATTTGTCCACATTGATTTGAGGGTCATTCAGTACACATCCAGTGACAATATTGACAAGACCTTCGTCAGGATGTTGATCTGGGACCAATAGGGTGGATAACTTATTCCACTTTCTGTTTGACTGAATTTCTATCTTTCTGGTCAGCCTGTATCCTTCTACACATTTGTTCTTTGTGACACGTTTGAGTTGACACTTCATTTTCTCTCATACTATCTAGATCAGTAACTAGGCTGTTGCAAATGTGAAGACTGTAGGCCCAGGTTTTCAGACTTTCAAGTTTTAATGTCAACCTAATGATACCTGACCGACCATGTCCATAGCGCATGTATGTTTTTTCAATGGCCATATAACTCCAAACACCATTGGAGATGCCAGATATATGGTGCATGGTTTGTTGACCTTTCAAGAAACTCTTTCTGACATCATTAGGCATAGCCTTAATGCTTCGCAGATAATACAAGCCATATCTGGCATAATTCTGATGGCCAGCAGCAAGAACAATGGCATCATTTCATTCATGCCTTGCATATGCAGTGGCCAGTCATTTTCTCGCTCACCCCTGATAAATTTCATCATTGTCATAACTGGTTTTATCATGCAGTCAACCCATAATCTGGCAGTTCGGCTCTTTTTAGAAAGTTCCTCTAGCACTGCAATGAGTCCATCCATGGTTTCTATATGGTAGGATGCAAATACAGAACAGAGAAGCTCTTCTGTGAGAATTCTAAGTACCCGTACATTGACAGGAAACTTTTTTCCTGTCAACATCTTCTTCACTCCACCGAATGGGCTAGTGAGAAGTTCCAACAATCCAACGTTACTATGAGAGTGCCAATACATCCAACATAATTCATCATGATATGCATTCCTCCAAGTCGTAAATAGACATGCTGAAAGTCAATGGATCATTCCACTGATGTAGTTGTTGTTTTTGCCGATATAAAATCAGAAAAATGCGTTAATTTTAATACATATTTAAATAAATATAGATAATTATAAATGTATGAATAATAAAAAAATGTAACAAAAATACATATATTTAGTATTTTGTTAACAAAAAACAGCTATGCTAGTTGAAATGAACAATTCTTGTATTTTTCTAGCTGCGGCCGCCATCTTGGCTGCCATCTTGATTATTTCAAGTTGCCCAATGGTGTGATGCCCACACCCACCTGGATTCAATAGTCTGAACTATGGAGCTACTCAATATGGAGAGAAAAAACTATATTAAAAAATGTCCGGGTTGGCCCCAGTGGCTTCTGGACTAAAGGATATGCTGCAATTGAAAAAGATTCCCCGTGGAAAGGAAACTAAAGACCATGACATCTCTAGTTTATGTACTGAATACTTTTGGTAAATTTCACATTATAGCATAATAGCTAAAATTTAACAAAGTCTTAATTATCTTTGAAGATTAACTTCAAAATGACTGATATAATAACAATGAATCATTTCTCATTTCCAATTATATTACTAGAAACTATGTTTATATTGATTGTGATAAAGTAAGAATAGTTATTACATATAGTATAGCTGATGTTTTCGCTAACAACAATCCGTCGTTCTTCTAGGTCATTAAGTATCGTGTAATGCATATGCTCTGATTTGTTTAACTAAATAGAAGTTTTGTCTTTATCAATTGTTTGATAGTGTTTGATCATCTTATTATTATAGTTATCCATACCTAATCTTTATTTTTCTCTCACCTTTATTTTAATCATTCCAACAACTCTTGTTGCAGACCCTAACGAGCATGATTGGCCCATGCTTTGGTGTCCTCTTTTCGCGATTCCTGCTAAGCCTTAACACATCTTCAACGACGACTGCCTGGATCTTTAACATCTTCTTGAGCCTTTGGAATGGCACCGGATTGTTCGTGCGCCCCTTGATAGAGGAACTGGGATGGCGACCTATAGCTATTGCAGGAGCATTGATCAACGTAATGGCTTTTATAACTACAGCCTTTGTATCTTCAGCTCAATTTCTTTATTTTACATTTTCTCTCCTAAGTGGTAAATAACGATTGTCTTAAGTTCTCATTAAATATACATTTTTCCATTTAGGCTTGTCCACTATCAGATGACTTTTTCAATGTTGATCAAAGATCCGAGTGCCTCGAAATTTCATTCCCACTGTGCGAAGAAACAAGCATTGCTGCGCACTAACCTAGCTGTTGCGTCATCAGCAGATCACTCAGTCGCTGCATCTGTGTATATGCAGTAGGATGCAGAGTAGTGAAAGAGATGTTTGCGCTTTCATACGCGCTGTCGCGAGTCAACACATTTTTGAAAGTTCAGGATGGCATTTGTAATGCTGAAAGGGCATCAGGTGGGACCCATCCATTCAGATAAAATATGTTTCAAATTATGAAGAACTGGACAATAGTAAAGGTCGACAAGGATCCTGTTAGACTCAGGGAGGGCGAAACCAGGGACAGCTGTGAATGTCTGCATGATTTCCATTAACATCGGTTGACTAAAATCCATTCAGTAGTTGTGTAGGGCACTTAATTAATCAAAATTGATTGTAAAAATTATATAAGGGCTAAAGTAACACCGACATATGGTTAGATAACGTACACAGAACCGACCCTTCAGCGTCTTACTTTTCAAAGTTTTAAGTTACATTGTGTATGTTTTTTTGGATATTGGTTCTTTGTATACACGTAAGATGATCGAGGAAATAATTTATAGAATTTTAGAGAGGCACAAGATTTTTTTTTATGTTTTATCAAGGTATCGGTTGCTCATACAAACCTAGGCATTCTCGCGCTTATTAGGTCAGACACAGCGTCTCCTTCACTGTTCAGCGCTTCCATATGTCAGGTTCTCTGTGTGATGTCCACCACTCAAAACACTTGCATTTCATACCAAAGCAACTCCTTTTGTGGTGTAGATCTTTTCATATAAACAATACTTTTCTGTTATGAACAGTGAAAAGCCTGAAACTATTAAATTCCAAAGCAACTATATGAACAGTGTAAAGCTTGAAGCAATTAAATTACAAAGCAATTATATGAACACTGTAAAGCTAGAAACAACTGAATTCCAAAGCAATTATATGAACAGTGTAAAGCCTGAACAATTAAACTGCAAAGCAGTTATATGAACAGTGTAGAGCTTGAAACAATAATTAAATTCCAAAGTAATTATACGGTCGAGCAGTTGAAATTAATAGTTGCTGAATTTTCAGGTATTGGTGGAGGTACCATAGGCTATATCTGCTTCACCATCTTGCCCCATTTCTTTTACAAGCACCGTGGGGTAGCTAATGCTATCATGATGGGAGGCATATGCATGGGCCAGTTTGTGGGTCCACCAGTCCTTCGATACCTTCAGGATGAATACGGTTTCCGGGGATCATCGTTGATTACGGGAGCCATCATGCTGAATGCAATCGGGGGCGCGGCGGTGTTCCAGCCCCCTGAGTGGCACTTGAAGAAGGTCATTATGAGTGAGGAGGAATCAGGAACGCAGATGATTCCTAGCGCTTCATCTCATATCAATAAAAACGTAAATACGAAAAGAGGTTTGGTAAAATCTCAATCTGGTCTGTGTCTCGGCGAAAGCATTGGAGCTCTAGAAGCAGAATTAAATTATCTGCATTTGTCATCTCAAAAGTTAAATACCTTTGGGAGTCGGAATGAAGCTTCTAATTCCTTAGGACGGAAAACAATGAGAAACAAAACTATTTCTGAAGCCAAGAGAGAACAGCCACTTCTTGAGACTCAAAGGGTGGAGTTGGGGACGAATTGTAATGAGGTTGAAGAGAAACAATGTTTTGCCACAAGACTTTGGGATGGATTAAAGCAGATCATTTTGTCTGTAGCGTCGGATTTATCTCAGCTGAAATCGCCCACAGTGTTCGTTTTAGCAGGCGGGGCCTTATGTGCCGTCAACGGGTACCTGAACTTCATCATGATGGTTCCGTTCGCCATGCAAGAGGCGGGACACTCGTTACAGTCTTCTGCTTGGTGCATCTCCGTATCTGCAGTAACGAACCTTGTTGCAAGAATGATGTCCTCTGCGTTATCTGACTGGAAGAGATTTAACGTTAAATTCTGCTACATTTTTGGAGTCATTCTAATGGCAATAACGCAGTTAGGTGAGCAAATTATTTTTATTATTTTACATTTTACGTTTCTTAGACTTTCTATTCATTCTTCTGGAATCTCTTTCATAAAATAATGTTGGTTGACACAGTTCGTATATAAATTATAGATTTTCTCCATAACCTTTACTAACAAGAGCTTGTTGCAGAATCTTTAGAGGCAAGACATTAAAGAAAAATAATAACCGAAGTAAATATCAGAGAGAGAGAGAGAGAGAGAGAGAAAGAGAGAGAGAGAGAGAGAAAGATAGAGAGTTTTTTTCTCTAACGAAGAACCTAAAAAGAGGCTTGTCGAATAAAAAATCACACACAAACTAACACTCACATGCACACATATCAGTACCTACCTCGCCGACGCGGACCGCCACCAGGAGTTGTCGGTCAAATTTGTACTTAGTTGTGTGGGTCCGCAATCCAGTGTGTAATGTCGTGTAAACATGATACTGAATTTGATACCTTACTACAATATATCTGATTTTACATCAGCTGCAATTAATTATTTTTTGAATGTAATTTTCAGAAAATTATGTTCCCTAGATAAATATTTTGCATGGCTTCTGTGATTATTTTCTGGTGACAACCAAGGCTGGAAACTAGGATGTTTGAGATCTTGCTGATAACCAATTCTACTTGGCTCAATATTCTTTAAACGAGTAAAAATAACGATACTTATTATTTCTCATATTTAGGTGAGTATTCCTTGTACTACAATAAGTCATGTGTCACGAATCTGTTTGCTGTAGCAAATTCTAAAAAGCAAAGGGATTGGAAATGAGGATTTTTGGTCTCACGGAGGTCTAAAATGATGAGCACTCTTCTGGGGTGTTAGTTTCCCATGGACTGGGACAGATATTCGAGGGATGTTGTTTTTGTGCTTTAACAGACGTCAGTATTTGCTTCATAATTTTAATTTTGATGGTTTTAGTCAGAAAATAAAATTATAAAAGAATTTAAAATTAAACTTGATGCTCATGTGATCACCTGCTAATTCAGTGGCTCTAAATCAGAGAGGGATTTCAGAGACTCAGGGTGGGTGGGGTGTTGAGGCTGGGCGGGATTGGAATTGTGACCACAGATTGGCAGGCCCAAACTGGCTCTAGGACAACTCAGCACGCACTACTGAGAGGGCACGCTGGGCTCTGTCTCCGCTAACTTGTGTGTTTGTGTTGGTATTCTGTTGCATATTATTTAGAATGCACCTTTTGAGGGATGACATTCTGACATGATGAAAGGGTGCATGGGCCAAAAAAAGTTTGAGAACCACTGTAAGTGATTAAAGAATATTCAGTGGTATTTCTGATATTTCCCCAATAGTAATATAGAAATCTTTTTCCTTTTTTTAGTTTTCCCGTTTGTCATGGACGACTTACGGAAACTGATGATCATCATGGGATTTTGGGGATGGGGAGTTGGAGCCAGCATGGGAGTTTACAACCTGGTCATCATTTCTGTTGTTGGCGTGAAGAGACTCGGCTCAGTCTTCGGAACCTCGTCATTTATGGTGGCCCTGGGTTTCTTAGTGATTGGTCCGGTTATAGGTAAGGGGGAGAAGGTCATGTTTTTTCGATTAGTTATGTCTGATCTGAATTAAAACACATAAGTTTTCAACTGCAACTTTCAAGATAAAATGGCTTCAAAGTCTCATCTGAAAATCTACTGTGCTTTTTATTTTATCAATACATCGGATTATAAAATGAGACAAATGACGAGATGAATCTCTATATCTAGCGATTTTCAGAGGACGCATAGTTATTATTTTGTCAAATATTCTTTTGTTTAGCGTGAAGATAAACTTTGGGATTACAATTGCTCCAGCATATTATGAGGTTGCTCACCTATAACTGTAGGATTGTGTAGACCTTGGTATATGTATCTGGTGTACATTGTTTAAGCACTGCCATGATGATAGACTACTCGGTAAATTAGATGAGGAACCTAATAACTTCTATCAATAACTAAACAACACAACTCTCTAAACTTGTCTTAATGAATTCAAACATAACTACTGATTATAGTATATATATATATATATATATATATATATATATATATATATATATATATATATATATGTATGTGTGTGTGTGTGTGTGTGTGTGTATGTGTGTGTGTGTGTGTGTGTGTGTGTGTGTATTGTGTGTGTGTGTGTGTAAGAATGTGGTGCGCGTGTAGTATATATCTCTATTTTATTTACTCTCGCCTTTCCTATAAGATGCTATGATTCTTAGGGTACGTTCGAGACACAAGTGGAAGCTACGCCGTTAGCGTTTGGTGTCTGGGAGGCCTGACGTGTTTGACGCTGCTCCTTTGGACTTCGTTACCTTTAGCCATTTCCCACGAGCTGAAGATGAAGGAAAGCTATAAGCAAGCAGCAAAGGTAATAAGAAATCCTTAAGAAGAGTTTCCCAGGCACTATCGAAGGATAAGTCCTTTAATCAAACGGTGGTTTTGTTTGTGATTTAAATGAACTTCAGTCCAGCTACGTAAACTAAGAATCCGTGTTGTATATTTTGTTAACTCGTTAATATTTATAAAAGTATTATTCTATGCATAGAAAATTAAAATAAAAAGATATTAGTAAACTACCATTACTTATTCAGATTGCTTATTATCCTATTTGTCCTCAGCTATACCATATCGCATGACATATGTCCCTAAAACGTAATTTTATTGATGTACATTACATTGGTTCTCGTAGATCTTTTCCTTCTGTCATTTCTTGCTGCAAAGATTTACCAAACTGATTTTTCTTACAACAAAATTAGATTAATATTCTTTATAAATTAAAGCAATGTCCTGCAGTCGTCGTATCATTTTATGTCAAGTAGCCTTAAATGGATGTGAAGAGTAATGCAGATTGAAAGTAACCAACAAACCGCTCTTTTATGACTAGGCAATCTTATGTGAAAACAAATAACTCTACTACTTTAATATTTAGGAGGGAAAGTTTTGCTTGTCATTTCTTTTCCTCTGCAGTAATGCAATAAGTCATATGTCCTTTACTTTTCTCGAGAATACATCACAATTATATGTTGGCCAGACTGAAGAAGGATCTAAGGATTCAGTCCTGTTTTAGTATTCTGCAAAAGAAAAAAAAGCTATTGAGATGGCTTTCTCTGTTTATCTGCACTTTTTCTGTCCGCATATACATGTATATATACGTATATATATATATATATATATATATATATATATATATATATATATATATATATATATGTGTGTGTGTGTGTGTGTGTGTGTGTGTGTGTATAACTGAATCACGAAAGTTAGGAACGTGATAAATCCATAAATAAAGATATATGCCACGAAGGAAAAATAAACGAAGAAGTATCTGCAAGACCTTTCAACGTTAACGTCCTTTACTAAGCAGAAACTGCTTAGTAAAGGACGTTTAACGTCGAAAGGTCTCGCAGATACTCCTTCGTTTATTTATCCTCCGTGGCATTATCTTTCTTTATATATATATATATATTTGTCTGTGTGGGTATATATATATTATATATGTATAATCTATCTATATATATGATCTATATATTATATCTATATATAGATTATATTATATAATATATTATCTATATCATATATATACATATATATATCTATATATATAGATATATATGATATATATATATATATATCTCTCTATCTTATATCTATATATTATATATCTATATATATAGATATATATATATATATATCTAATATATATATCTCTATATATCTCTATATATATATATATATCTAGATATATATAGAAATATTTATCTATCTCATATATATATATTCTGTTATAGATAGATAGTATATATATATTATATATATATAATATATATCGATATATATATATACTATATATATATATATATATATATCCAATATACATTTATAGAATATCTATATAGATAGATATATATTATCTATATATCAACTATCTATATAGATAGAGATTACGATGATATATATATATATATATATAATATATGATATATGTAGATATTATATATATATATTCTACTAAGATAGATATATATAGATATATATATATCTATTCTATAAGATATATTATATTAGATATATAGTTATATATCTCTATATATATATATAGATAATTATATAGATATATATATATATATATAGTATATATATATATATAAATATATTAATATCTATATATATATATATATTATCTATATATTATATATATATGGGGACTGCTTCGCGTGATTTCCGTTCCAAATATACAAAATAAAGCATGAGGTAAACAGTAACACTGCGATTCCACATGATAAAGAAAGAATATGTTCCTCTTAAAAACTTGTACGTGATTATTTTGTCACGGTTTTATATCCGTATCCTCTATCGATTTAGCTACTGCGATAAACTGGTAACACTGGAACAGACGCTTTATCTTCCCTCCACGGATTTGTTTGACAGGGCTTATCTTGCAAAAGTGTTGCAACTTGCAATCTTGCAACATGCAATATGCTGTCGATGGGAAAATACAATTCACTTAAAATACAAAATACTCTATATAAATATCAAAACAGTGACATAATCTAGACATCTATCATTATCATCATACAGATAATTACAGAAATTGCCTGTACGTACAGTATTTATATAAATATAAACAGAACAATAAGTCCACAACCATCCAGCAGTAAAATTTGTTCCCTATTTTTGTACTTAATTTTACCCCTGGATTTCCTGGGATGTGCAAAAATGTATGTATGTATGCATATATATAAATAAAGGTTTTTTTTTTGCCACGAAGGAAAAAATGAAAAAAGCGAGTTAGCCGAGTACTTTCGGTCCTATTCGGAATCTTTATTGAGTGTGTATATATATAATATATATATATATATATATATATATATATATATATATATATATATCTATACTATATATATATGATATATATTAATATATATATCTGAGAAACAAAGTGTATGCTGGAATTAAACATTAGGTGGAATTAATAAGGCAGTCAATCTACAGTAATATTTCTGTATATTTAGTAATGATAAGCACATCAAAAGCCTGAAATGGAAACCAGGTTTAATAATGTGCAATTTTAGACAATTGAAAATCCCGGGAATTCCCAGAATCCCGGGATTGGGACTAATTTTATCCCGAAATCCCGGGACAACGATAAAGCCCTAAAACGACAATCGCTAATTGGTCCAATCATTGAACATACCAAATTGCAGCCCTCTAACCTTAGTAGTTCTTATTTCATTTAAGGTTGAAAGTTTCATGGGTCGTGGCTGATAGTTTCATACAGCACTATACACTGCACAGAAAACTCGATTGCGCCAAACAAACAATAACGCATTGTTTACTTGTTTCTGCTAATGTTTCGGAAATTTTTTTTATGTGTCAAATACAGAGCTTTGATGGTAAGGTAACTGTCCCCCCTTTACATATGAATGTAATCAATTTTACGTTCAGTATCTCTCTTTATGAAACTGCATACCGTTATATAAAAGAACTGGCTATTTTTGCTTCAACAACACTGAACTAAAGTCTAATGGGCAAACATCAGAATTGAGCTTTTTCAAACCTCTTGAATATCTGATAATTGACAGTAGGGTAATTGTATCATATATCTATCTAGTGAGGCAAAAGCGGATAAAATTTACGCTTTTATTTAATTGCATGGGAAATACTTTATTATTGTCAAGTGAATAAGATGCAGATGAACATTCTGTAATTTAGTCATCTTTCCCAAATATAGCGTTGATCATACATATTTTCAAGATTGTCTTGAATGGAAACAGCTTAAGTTTTTGGCCAAAATTCTCATTCCTGCTTGATATTTTTGGAAATTCAACTTATACTGAGAACATGATATTTAACGGTGTCTACCACTTAAACTTTTTTCCCTTGAGTAATTACACATCCAACATATCACCAGTATGTGCCTATATATTGCTACACGATCCATATTGTTTGCTTTCGCAAACAGGTAAGTAATAGATTAAATCAGTTCTTTCGTCTGAAACGGGCTCTTGCTTTACAGCAGGCCGCAACTGGTGATTGGTGTCTGCATTCTTCTCTGCAGCATACAAGTCTGCTCAGTTTAACAACTGAGCCAGAAATGGATACAAGTAGTGGAGATAAAGTGTTACAGAAGCAAGTCCCATAAGTAGGAAAGCGTGGGAAAAAAAGGATAACATTTGAGTTACAGAAAAAGGATGGGAATCAAATTTCCCTTGGTATGTGATAAGTGCTGGTGATGTGGTGAATGGATGATATTTCGCTTATACATGGGATGACTGTATGCCATTTAGGTTTTTCTCACTTGAGAGTGGCTCAGTTCCCAGCGGCACTAGGATGCTGCTCTTCTCTGTACCGCTCGTGAATGTATCAGGAGAAGAGGACAACAGAAGGGATTGGCTTTTTAGGTGAGGCAGCTGCTATTCGAATTGAACAGCAGGTGCTTGATTTGAAAGTTTGGATGAGGTGAGTTTGAATACAACTTAGCAGTGTTTCTCTAGCAACTGGTTTACCTGTAAGTTGTTCAAAGAGAATGATGATCCCTTCAAATGTAAGTGTTATGCAACTTCCTCTGATTGATTGGTACCTTCTTGGTTGGCATTGGCTGCAATATTGGAGGAGGAAGGAGAAGGGTGTGAGAAATGGGTCTGGGAAGATCTTTGGAAGGTGAATAGAGGTTTTGATTGAAAGGAATTGACGGGGCAGGCCCTTTTTCCCTTGAACTGGCATGTTTTTTCCTTTCATCCTTGCCACTTTTTCAAGCATGATGTTGAAGAGAACAGTTTGGGCATTTGTTTTCTACTGTTTCTCTTCTCTTGCAAGCATCGAGGCACTGTCTTGTAGGGTGTGGTTTGTAGCATATACCACACCTCTCTATAGCTGTACAGTGGCTACTCTGGTGTCCAAATCTATGGCACTTGTAGCATTGTAGTGGCTCTGGCGTGAAGACTTCTGTGGGGTAGGATCCTCATATTCCCAGGAAAACTTGGTTGGGAATATCTCCTTGGGAGGTGGTAGTGGTTTTTCTTGTGGAGGTCCCTGACTTCCCAGTATATCTCTGTACGCCTAGAACATTCAATAGCTGTAGAATGGGGTCTAGAGGCAGGCTAGTCGGGTATTAGTATATGACTGCTTTTCTAACTTTCTCCGACGGATCAAGTAGTTGGAAAGCAGTGTTGGTTTGTAGAGATTCTTCTGTTTCTCCAGTTATTGGTGTGACGATCTTATCACTAACCAAATTGTTTCAATGACATGTTTAGGTTTGGGTTTTGTTTTTCGAGCTTTGCTACCACTGCATAAGCAGACAGTACTTCTTTGGCAGAGATTTGACATTTTGGAAGAGGTGGCAAAGGATTGGTTGCAGGAGACTTGATTAGAAGGGGGCTTCTTCATTTTGATTAGATGTTTTTCTAAGTGCCTTCTTCTTATGGACAATAGTCCATCCTTCTGCACTGGCTTCAGGTTGAGCTATATGGGAGCATGGTGTCATTGAATTTCCGTATTTGAAGGAGTTACCATCCGCCAACTGTGAAGCAGGAGAGCTTGATGGCTCAGAGTTTTCATTTGTTGAAAGTGTTCCTGTCGATGTGTCTTCTACATCGGACATCTGCTCATGATGAGAGGTGGCATTTTCTTCAGGATTTGTTGGTTGTTTATTAAGGTGTTGAGTTAACAACGACTCATAAAAACCTTGAAAACAGCGAGTCAGGGGTTCAATGGTTGGGAGCAATGACTGATGACGACTCTACGGTAGCAAACCAAAACTGAGTCTTTGACATATATGGTCAGAAACAGAACCATAGGTCTAGAACAGGCTCATTGAATTTCCCCTCTAATCGAAGATCATGAATTAGTATATACATGACTTCAGTCTCGCCAGTAATTTAACAGTAAGTCTATTTGGCAGTAAGTCTAGCAGCTAGATGCCAGAAAATGCGCTGTTGTAAAAGCACTCAAATAGGATGTAAAAATTATTACTATACATTACAGGAAATGCTTCAGGAAATTATGGTGTATATAATCTTAGCTTGGCTTAGAATGTTCAATATTGCTGAGTTGTTCATGTATTCATGACTATCACCTCTTCCATATTCCCCTTGTTACTGTTTATATTTCCATGAACTGCCCATGGAAAGAACAGTCTGTGCAGGCACGAAGTCATCCTAGTTTCCAATACAACTACATTTTACTAAGTAACTGTAACAACCAAATATATAATTTTCGTTCTGTGTTTCATTTGATCTGCCCACCCATGAGTGAAGATATGACACATGCTCATGGATGTCCCATGACTGGCAAACAATCAACTTTCCGATATCATTGATCTCTCGTTGTGGTGGGACCACAAGCTTAAAAACTGCCACCCCCCACATAAACCTAATCAATCCAGCTACCAAACTCACCCTGTCACACTTTCCTCTTTACACTAAAGAATACACGCAGGACAATTGACCTATACCTACACAAAACCAAAAAACTCTCAAAACACATGTACTTACCAACCACTCCAGATACTCCAGACTGCTGTGCTGTCCGCTGGTCAAGGTCACTGAGACACCACCAACTACAAGACAAAACCAAGAACCACAACCCCACAATTCAACAACAACACAACAACCAAGGACTACAACCCAACAACAGCACAACACCCAAGGACCCAACAACAACCAAGGAACACAACCACAACTCAACAACACAGCAAACAAACAAGGACCTCAACTCAACAAAACAACAAACAAGGAATACAACCACAACAAAAGACCACTGCACAAACAATCACCAACACAAAAAACAACAACACAAAAAGGCAACACACACACACCCACTAACAACACCAAGGGATCACAACATCTCGCTAATAACAACCCTCAACAATTCACAACCACACCAAGAAACCACAACAGCTCCCCAACAACCCTCAACTATAACAACTCACAAATAACTCAATAAAACTCACAAGCGCAACAAATCCAACAACACAGGCACAACAGCTCCAAATCAATTAACATCAAACTTATAACAACCAAACAACAAATAAAAAACACACAACTTATCTGACTTTCAATGCCTTCAATAGACTGCTCCATCATTACTAACTATCACAGGCTCTAACCCAAAACTGACTAAAAACTGACTAAAAACACAGAACTTTAAACTCCAACAGCACCAGCAGACAACCCAGAACTCACCAACAGCCAATTCAGTCGTTAACTATCCATACAACAATTACTCTCTCTCTCTCTCTCTTTCTCTCTCTCTCTCACACACACACACACACATACACACACACACAGACGTTGTCAAATGGAACTCGATAACTCCTCCATATCGTGGAAAATATTAAACTATATCTTTATTACCATATGTGAGTGCTTATATACTAGTACAAAAAGAACTGTCACTCCTTCTTATATGAATCACAAACATGACAATTTATACCAATAACATACCAACACAGGCACATGAATGACGAGCTTTTATCAGACCACTCAGATCAAACACACATAAACCATGAGCTTTCAAAAATTAATATAGCAAGGCTACATTGAGTTCTACAAATTATTCAGATCTCAAGATTTTCTCATCATTCAAAAATCAGTTGGAGTGTACTCTCCCAATGCATAGCATTTGAAACCTGTGTCATTTGCAGTCGTCGGCACTACACCAAAACTTGCCTAGACAAATTCAAAGTTGTCCTACCAACTATTGCATTCTGTCCCAACGGCATGAGTAGTGACCATGCCTGGCAGAAGAAATGTCCTACCTGGCTTCAAAATCACTCTTCTCCAAAACCACAGAGACAAACAACCCCCACCCCCTCAGGCAACAATGCCCTCGCCTTCCCCCTCTCCCAGCCTACTCACCCTCCTCAACCTGTCACCAACACCTTCCAACCTACTCCCTCTCCCACTCCTGTCAATTCTCCAACTCACCTTACATTCTATCCTCTCTATCTCATCTCTATCCTCTCAGGCTGTCTCCTCCCGAGAACCTTACAACCCTGTCTCTCCAACACCCTCACCCCTGCAGCAGCACATCCTTCCGGAACAAACAACCCAAAACCAGAGTGGAATCTCAACCTTGATCAAGTCATACAATTGATAAACAGTTTCATGACAGCCTTCTCAGATGTGGCAGATTTTCCATCCAGCAAAACCCTTACTGATATAGCAATCCACAAATTTGTCAAAGAATCACTGTTTCAGCAAATCATTTCATGAGCACAGGCAGTGAATCCAATTCCACCACCAGCTCTGACACAAACCTAAATCCTTGCCTTAATAATGATAGAGAACTATTGAAAATACTTCAATGTAACATTCTTGGCATACAGTACAAATTTGCATTACTGCAGTCACAAACATCCCCAGGAAACCATGATATCATTCTTTTACAAGAAACACTTCTTAGAGAACAAACACCCTTTTCCTTCAAAGGATAAACTGTATACCGGCCACCACACACAGAAAACACAAGAGGGCTCCTAACACTAATCAAAAATAGTATTCCCTCCTAACAGATTCCAATCATAGACTGTGGACCAGACATAGAATCATATATGCTAAAATTGTTCTAGAAGGCACAACTCTTAAAATCCACAATATTTATAGATCACAGAACAGCACCCCAGAGACAGATGCACTTTTTGACACAGCCTCAAGAGAGAACACCCTCATTCCAGGAGATTTCAACGCTCATCACCCCTTCCTTAGATCCAAATTACCAGCCAACACTACAGGACGTCACCTGCACCTGTTATAGCAAGAATTTCCGGAGGTCAAATTACTCAATAATTGCAATGAACCCATGCATCTATACGATGGAAGACTGGATCTCACTCTTGTTTCAAGAAATTTGTAAGTAGTTGGTGCTTAAGTTAAAGAAGCTCCCTCCCCCACCCCTCCCCACTCTCAGATGGAAACCTGAATTTGCTAATTTGAACTCCTTTAAAAACTACATGACAACCTGGTCCACAGAATACATAAATCATCTTCTGCAGGATGTTTGCACAGTTCTACAGGAACTCTGCAACAGCATATCAATCGCCGCTAGAATGACCATGCCAATAATAAAATAATCAACCACAAACACAAACTACAAAGATGCCTGGTATTACAACTCTCGAATAAAAAAAATGAACAGAGGAGTCAATCAAAAGAGAAATTAAACCTTGCATTAAAGAAAGCAAAGGGTTCTGTACATGGATCTGACCTTATAACGTACAGCATGCTTAAGAATATGGGCAAAGCTGTAAAAACAGTATACCTCATGGTAGTCAACAAAACTTATGTTGAAAGAGTCAGACTGAGGAAATGGAAACAAACAGGACATAAACCCAATTCCCAAACTTAAGCAACCTGGAGCCTACATACCCATTGCTCTAATTAGTTGTAACGAAAAAATTGCAGAAAGGATGATCGTGAACATTCCTGTGTCAATGCATTCTGGAAGGGAATCAGCACTCAAGAATGCATAACATATGTCCTATCTACAGTTAATGAAAGAAAGGCCATAATAGTGTTCCTTGATGTTGAAAAAGTCTGAGATGGCAAATTCAGGTTATACTTTCTTCTTTTGTTAAAAAAGGCGTAAAAGGCAATCTTTCGGCATGGATGCAAAAGTATATACAAGATTGATCGGCATGAGTCTATTTTCAGGAAGTATACTCAGGGTTCATCAAACATGAAAATGGAACACCACAAGGAGGAATCCTTAGTTCTTTTCTATTTAATATTCTCATGGAATATCTTATTACACTGAATCTACCCAAAGTAGTAGAAATCTTCATTTACGCAGATGACATCTGTAAGGTGTGTCCCCAGGAATTTGGAGATATTCAACTATAAAAAACGCAGAGATCACTTTACTTGATTGAAGAGAAGTGCAAAGAACTTTGCCTAAAGATCAACACAAACAAAACCAAAGCCATGGCCATTAAGCACACACATACACCCAACAATCTCTCCATCATGGGTGAACCCATTGAATGGGTAAATGACTTCATGTACCTGGGAGTCAACATAAATCACAAGCTTTCCCCTGCCAACAAAATATAGCATCTGAGACAGAAAACCGAACATTGCTTAAATGTTATGAGAAGAATTACTTCACTTCGCCAAGGTGCATCAAGTCATCTTCCCAGAATGTTCTATATTCAAACAATCCATTTGCTAATAAAATATGTGGCGCCTGCGCTCACAAAGATGACATATACTCAAACCTGCCTATTTGAAGTTGTTCAAAACAATATAATGAGAATCACTGCAGGTACCCCAATGCGGACAAGACTCTGTCTACTTAGACCAGAAACTAACTTCCTCTCTCTCCAGTCCAGAGTTGATCAAAGGAATGCTCTATTCATTTTTAAAACCTTGAAAATCTGCAGAGACTTCTTCTTTCCCACCATTATCCCTACATTAATGGGTTAGTTGCCTGATGAGCCTTCTCAACTGCATTCTATCAGTTATCATCCTCCACCAGACCTCTTCTTTCCATATCTTTCTTCATTTTATCTCGCCATCTAATTTTGTCCCCTCTTGATCTTCTTCCTCTAACAGGTTCCTCCCAAGCCCTTTTCACTCCCTCCTCATCATCCATCCTCAGCGCATGCCCATACCATCTCAAAGTAGCAAGAACCTTCAATTTCCAAGAATAACTTAATCCTTCCAAAAACCATATGGGGAACCTCCTTCCTACACTGATAAAGGTCAATGCAACTAAGAAGGAAACACCCAGCGATAACTATGATTAACCTCCCCATGGATCCCTGTCCCCTTCAATTACCTGGCCAACTCAGGCAAGCAACACAAGAAGCCATAAACAAAACAATCACTCCTAATGTTTACAACAGTGGTGGCTCAGTTGACCGCAATGTACCAGCTGCAGTTGCAGCAGTAGTCTCTGTATCCCTTAAAAGCAGTTGGAGACTATCCAACAATGCTTCCACCCTACAAACCGAGCTAATCACTATTTAAAGAGCAATGGAAGATTCCCTAAATCAAGAAGGGAACACAATCCACACAGATTCAAAGTGTGCGATACGGAAAGAATCAATCACTAACTCTACCATAAAAGCTGCTGCCTTTGTTCATCAGAGTAGTGGAAGGCAAGTCACATTGAATTGGATCTCAAGTCACATAGGTATGCAAGGGAATGAGGAAGCTGATCAACTTACAAAAAGCACTCTGGACACATTTTCAGGTACAGCCAGAATGAAAAACAGCGGTATTCATCGAGCATTTCTCCAAAGATCCAGGTCTGCGAAATGGTATTTAGAAAACAGCAAGTTACAAAGTCTTTTTCTTTACAGAAATACTTCCAGAATACGAATAATTCACTTGAAGGGTGACATAATGCTTTCAATAGAAGAATGGTGATTAAGCATGCATCTTTAGAAAAACTGGTTAGCAAACTGAAAAAAAAACAAGCAAATACAAAAATGTTCTTAGCACAACTAACCAATGGGAGAGGAATTGGAAGGCAGAATCTAATATATGTTAGAATCGACGAAAGATTGAAAAACCTGGTCACAAACTTTAATCCAGACCAAGGGATCCACTTTTTATGAGCAGTAGCTCATAATTTGTAACACTTTTTTAGAATTATGTTGTTTTTAATAGATAAATTTTGCATTCATTATATCTTTTGTAACACTTTTTAATTGATTATATTGCTTTTAATAAATTTGTAGCTCTACAATTGAGCCATCTTGTGAGTCATTAAATTGAGATTGACCGTCAAGTTTGTTTACTTCGGACCTATCGTTATGACCTGTATTAATATGAATGAATAAAAGAGTAAATTAAATGTTTATTTCGGAACTATCGTTATGACCTGTATTATTATGAATGAATAAAAGAGTAAATTAAAGTCGTCGTCGACATTTTGTCCTACTTGAACAAATGTCGCCATTTTGTCCGTTGAAATTTTGTCCATCGACATTATAACCGTCGACATTATGTCCGTCGACTTTATGTCCATCGGCATTTTGTCCTACAACCTCGCCGCCATTATCAAATGATTACGGCTAGGATATCTGTGCACCTGGCAGTTGATCAGTGCAGAAAACAGGGCATGCAAGTACTGCAAACAGGTTAACCATTACAGCATTACCTGTTACACTGCCCAGAGACTTATCCTCTTAGACAGTACTTCACAGAGGTCCATTTAACTAGTACCAAATTAGTAATATGCATAATTGAAAACATTGAAACACCGTCAGCTTTACTCTGCTTTTACCCACCACCCAGATAAACAAAATTGGTTCCCACCTAAAACAATGCCTCAGTTACTCCTCCTTGCTATTCAAATCAACTAGTGACTTCTCTATGAGCTATTCCTTGATGGCATACAGCCATCAAAAGTATAAGCAAAGCACCTCATCCATTCACCACTCATTCTCAGCACTCACCTCCTCTCCTCTCTTATCCTCCCTCTGCTGCCCCCTTCTTCTGATACCTTCGCAATCGGATAAGGGAAAGGAGCAAAGACACCCATGGAACTTTAATTCCTATCCTATTTCTCCAACTTTATATCCATCTCTTCCTTCCCAGGCCCTCCTACTTACCGGGACTTGCTGCTATAATACTTTTTATCCCACTACATCCTTTCAATTCTGGCCCAGTTGTTAAATTGAACTGAATTGTATCTGCGGTGAAAAATAGAAATATCCATCATCAGCTACTGGCTACTCAAAAGCAATAGGACTTGCCAGCATAAGGAGGGCTCAATCTATGTCCATCCACGATTACTGAAAGTTTTTCCGTATAAAAATAACTTCATTACGCTACTAAGATTATATCCATGTCCATAAACTCGAAAAATAACGTTTATTGATGTTGACCTCTAGAACATGAGGTTTGATGTTATCCGCCTTCTTTTGAGCAAAGTTTTACTTCACTTGTTATTGTAACTTTTACTATACGCCACCAACATAATGGAGGACGGGATCTCAATGAAATTGCCCAGTCACTGATCTTCTGTAATGTTTTGAATGCTCAAGAAAAAATTATTTTTTTAGAAATGTGCAAAGAATTCTGAAAGGAAAATCGCAACACCTTTGCTACGCATACACAAAAACTTCCCACCCTCCAGCAACGTTAGTTCCTCGTTGGACAAGTGCGAGTTTGATTCCCCGCTCTGCCAATGTGGAATCAGAGGAATTTATTTCTGGTGATTAGAAATTGATTTCTCGAAATAATGTTGTTCAAATTCCACAATGAGCTGTAGGTCTCGTTGCTAGGTAACCAATTCGTTCCTAGCTACGTAAAAATATCTAATCTTTCGGGTCAGCCCTAAGAGAGCTGTTAATCAGCACAGTGGTCTGGTAAACAAGATATACTTAACTTTTGTTTTCCCAGCCAACGTTGCAGTAGTTGTTCCTTTCACCTATCTCCGACAACTTCACAGACAACGATATTTAATGCTATTTCGAAAATTATTAACTTAATCCATGTAATTATAAGCAAGAAATCATTAAATTGCCTTCTATTCGCACTGGCATAGCCAGATTTCTTTTTATGTATCCATAAAAAGATAAAAAGTAATCATTTAAGCCCTATCGTTCGTTTGCGTTTTATCTACGTTGACTATTTGATACAAGCTCGTTTTTCGTGTTTGTATTGTTATATTATCGATATACATGGGCATGTTTATGACTTGTATAAGAAAGCGGAATGGTTTTTTTTGTACTATATATAAGCACTCAGATGTATTACTGCAGAAATAGTTTACATCTTTATCGCAGTAAGCCTGCGACATCGTAACACTGATTTCAGCCAATCGAGAAGGAGCAAAGCGTAGGCCACATCTAACTGAAACCTCCGTTGGCGAGTGGACAGATGGCGAACCAGGCTATAATGAATAATTGACGAAGTAAATGTCTTAAATGTAGGGTTTTCGTTCTTCCCAGCAAGGTTTCAAAAGTCCTTTCAAAAAGATTTTTTCCACTCTGGAGTTTATCTTTCCTGATAAACAAAAATGTATAGATAAAATATTCTTTTTAATGCGTATTAGCAGAACTTGAAAATCTCCAACCTTCTAATATAAATACACAATAAGCTCCTGCACAGCATGTGAGAGCGAATCATTTATGCATGCAGTAAGAATCGGCATTAGAATACTAGATGACACACTCTGTTCCCTTAATTTAGACCCATGGGTGATAGTTAACAAATGAGAAAATTCTGGGACTGGTTTTATTGTTCGCCAACGAATTCCAAGTACAATGAACGGAAATAAATTCTTCCATTCAGAAATTATTTGATGAGAAAGTTAAAGATCGTAATTAAGTGAGTCTTTTGCAGCAACAAATTTATGCTTAACGATTGTCATTCATAATGGTTTGGTTCTCCGCTAATGAAAACTGCACGCAGCTGATGATACAGCCCCTGAAGTTGTAAACCTAGTATTATACTGGTCTGAGTATGCTTTCATGCAGAAGAATCAAAGCATATCGTTACTCTGAACTTGAATTGCCAAAGTAATTTGATTTTTCAGTGACATTCACCGTACAGTCATTACAAAAAAGGACCACGTGTTACTCTCTTTAACAATATCAAGCGGATTTAATTACCTTCCATTTTTCTCCATTGTATTTGATCAGTAATTGGGCTTGTTTACATCAGCATTGCTCCCTTCCCGAACTTGCTCTCTTCCAAGATATATACAAAAAACAAACTTAGAAATCTAGTCACTTTTCAAGTAACTTCTTGGTGGCCAGGAAGTCACTTTTCAAGTGACTTCTTGGTGGCCAGGAAACCTACACAGCAATTAACAGGCCATTATTGTACAATCATTTGATGTTAGTCTTTATAGATCCTATATAAATGCAAATCAGGTGTGCTGTCTGTTGGCGCCACTCGGCTGACACGATGCATTGCTATGCGGCATTGTTGTGAGAATCACGGGATTTGGCTCACCTGCCGCTTGCTGCATGAGCAACTCTGGCCTTTACAGTGCTGGCACAAACTCGTCACCTTTTTGTTTATATATTATAATCATCCAGCTATCATTCTGGTCCTTTGTCATTTTTTCTACATCACAGATCTTTTTGAATAGTGTGTGAGTACTCACTCTTTGTCTAGATTTCCCAATGCTTTAATTATTTCTATTTTTACCTCTGGCTTTCCTGCAACTTATTTTTTTTTCTTTATAACATTCTCAACTTCACTCTCTTTGATGTTTGCTATCGGTCCAGTTCTTCACACTCATTCTCTTTATCTAAAAGCTGTGAAAAATAGTCTTTCCGTCTTCTCTTGACCTCTTCCCTTGTTTAAGATATTTCCATTTTTATCTTTAATCATTCCTACCTCTCCTACATTCTGCCTGTCTTTTCTTCTCACCTCTACAATTCTATAAATTATCTTTTCTCACTTCGGTGTTCCCATGTCCTCATACTATTCTCTCCTGGCTTTTTCCTTTGACATCGCTACCACTCTTTTTTTTTCCCTCTTTGTCCATCCATACCCTCTCTTGTTTGGTAGTTGTTATCTTCTTCCCACACTATTCTGGCTATACTCTTCTTCACAGCTGTTTGAACCTCTTGATTTCTCCACCATTTTTCTTTATTCTGTTGCTGCTTACCACTCGTCCTCCCACACACCTCTGTTGCTGCTGGCACTAGGACCTCTTTCATATCATCCCATATCTTCTCAGTAGATTCTGACTCCACTTACATATCTCTGTTCTCTGGCTCGTTCCGCTTTACTTCTAAACTCTCTTGCCTTCTCCTTCTTCAGGTTGCAGGTTTTAATCCTCCTGTTCCTACCTAGGGTTTTTCTTTTCCTTACTACTTTTAACCTAAAATCTGCCACTACCAGTTTATGCTGAGCTATGACAGATTCCTTTGGAATAACCTTACAATCCATAATGATTTTCTTGCCTTCCTTCCTAACCTAAACAATTAATTTGTCTCATTTTGTCCATGTTTGTATGTTACCAGCTGACTCCTTTTCTCAAACTGTGTACTCAAGACTACCTGTTGTATATTACTTTAGTTTAGTTTAACTTATAATCAACTCTATTTTCTGTTATTGTAGTGACGTCTTCATTACATCATACTACTGAAAAGATACATAATAACCACAAAAATATTACCCACAAAATAAATAATACCCACCCAACATATCTACATATATTTATTACAAATATACGAAAATATTTCCAAAAAATACAACATAAGCTATAAACAGAAAAGAAATGAGAGAATCCTTTATAAAACTACTATTTACAATATGTGGCTGCCAGAAAAGGTGTCGGACCCATAGAGGTCAAAGTCTAAAAAGAGAAAAAAGGTTAGATTTTTTGGCCAAAAAAAAGTCAAAATTTCACTAATTTATTTTGGTACCTAAATTAAATAGGAAGTGGCTAATTTTTTTTATAGTATAAACGCATATTACCCAAGAACGGGATTATGTAAAAAAAAAATTGCACAAAGATATTTTTTTGACCTCATAGTTTCACCATGAATATTTCTTATAAAAATCGTTGCAACTATTATAAGATATGCATGAAAATCTACCAGAATACCATAAATTCTATATAAAACAAGAATATATAGAGATATGGCAACTTACCTTTTAGATATGCTAACAAAATGGCCGCAGTCGACACCTACTCTGACGACCATATCTACCACCTGAAATGGAGGAATGGAATGTAAATTTCAATGTGTTATTTTCTTATCTAATTATGCATGGATTTGCATAAAACTATTATGGTGGCTTGTTGGATGTTTAAACATTATTTTGCAGCCACAAAAAAATCTGACCCGAAAAACTTAATCCAATGTAAAGGTCATTTGTTGACCTACTAGTTTCACCTGGAAATTTCTTATAGAAATCGTTGTAATTAGTATAAAATATGATATATATGCATGGAAATCTACCAGAGTATCACAAATTCTATAGGAAACAAGAATATATAGCGATATGGCAACTTACCTTTCGGATATACAAACAAAATGGCCCCCGATCACGACACGTGCGATGGCCACATATACCACCTGGAATGGAGGAATGGAATGTAAATTTCAATGTCTTATTCACTTATCTAATTATGCGTGGATTTGCATAAAGCTATTATGGTGGCTTGCTGGATGTTTGAACAATATTTTGTGGCCATAAAAAAATCTGACCCAATAAACTTAATCCAATATAAAGGTCATTTTTACCTCCTAGTTTCACCAGGAAAATTTCTTATAAAAATCGTTGTAATTAGTATAATATATGATATTTATGCGTTGAAATCTACCAGAATATCACAAATTCTATAGAAAACAAGAATATATAGCGATATAGCAACTTACCTTTCGGGTATGTCCGCAAAATGGCACCCGACCACGCCAAGTGCGACGGCCAAATTTGCCACCTGAAATGGAAGAAGGGTATGTCATTTAGTTATCTAATTATTCGTGGATTTGCATGAAACTTTTATGGTGGCTTGCTGGATGTTTGAACATTATTTTGCAGCTATAAAAAATCTGGCAAAAAAGAATTTTTTCAAAAAGGCGATAATTTCGAAAATTTGGAAATAATGTCAACAAAAATAAGAAATTAATGCAATATTTTAGGTAAAAATTTGATGATATATATTTTGTAGAGATTAAAATTATAGTATTTATGCAAAGAAGTAGTAAAAAATAAAAGAGTTTCATGATGTAACTTACCTACATAGTAGAGACGCACTTTGGACACAAGACCGGACCGTTGCACCGCAAAAGTGCCGTGTTTTTCTTGCAGTCTTCTCTAAATGGGCAGCGTTGGCAGCTTGATGTGGCCAGTGACAGGAAGAGGTCTGTGCTCCAGCTCAGCCAGCCTAAACGTATCCTCCATCAGCACACGCAGTGTCCTGTAAAAGTTGGTCAACATGTAATACCGATGACTTACAAGGGGAGCACAAAATTCAAGGGCGATCTCCTTAAGGAACCTTCGCCTTGTCATACTCTTTGACGAGGCAGGGACGAATAGAGAATTTAAGAATTAACCATAATTATATTCAGTATCCCGTAGAAAAGACAAATTGGCCAGCGCCATGTCTTACGAACACAATTTGATGTAGAACACATCTGATCGGATGTGTCTACACCCCTTTTGTTGCATTATAGAACATCTGAATGTCCGTCTTCCTTCTTTCGATCTCAGACGGACCATGATGCAGGGAACTCAACAGTATCACCTTTTCAGTCCTGCCTACTTGCTGACACTGAAGAGTCAAATTGCGTTTGTACTTGAACACGGCGCTGAGTCCTTGACGGGGAGCACCATCTCAGAAAGTTCCTTAGGAATTTAAGGCTTCTGTCGAATGGTGCCACAAAAATACATGCCATCGTCAGTGAGTGCCAAGGCGAGTGGTAGCGTTTTGAAGAAGTTATCCGTCGTCACTGTGCGGCACCTACGGCAAAAAGGTGGCATAAGCTCCGTCGTGAACACTTCTAACATCTGTCCTCTCGGCACCCTGACTGTGTCCTTCCCCAAGTAAGCAATCGCATTACACATGTAAAGCAAATCTGCATCAAACGCCAACACAAGGCCGATGCCGTATATATAGGAAGAGAGAATAGCATTAGTATCTAAAAAAGTAAAATGATATCAAATAAAAAGTAAAATAAAATCAAGTTAGTATGTATAATATATATATATATATATATATATATTATATATTATATATATATATATACATATATATATATTATTATAATATTATATATAATATAATATATCTTATCTATTATTTTTATTATTATATTATTTTATATCTATACATACTAACTTGATTTTATTTTACTTTTTATTTGATACAATTTTACTTTTTTAGATACTAATGCTATTCTCTCTTCCTATATATATACAGCATCAACCTTGCATTACATGCATATATATATATATATATATATATATATATATATATATATATATATATATTCCATATAAAAACATATTATATAATCAAAGAAACAATTTTAAATAAATAAAAAAGCAATTAGTACATGAAAAAAAAAAACGAAATGTAAATCTGTGAACTTACTTGGATGGCATACTGATGATGTACATCCTGAAGGGACAGCGGCCCCTAAATGGGACAAGCTGTTCGTCAACGGTGAGATGGGGCCCTGAGGAGTAATTCTTCTGACATTTAGCCACCACAAGGTCGAAGACTTTTCGAATTCAGGCAAGGTGATCCGTCTTCTTCCGCTTCGCTCTGGTGGCTGAATCGTCAAAACAAAGAACTCAAATCAGCAGGGCAAAACGACGCTCACTCATAGTACACCATTACAAAGGATCTCCCTCTGGAAGGTCCCACATGTCACTCGTTGTGGTGTGATTGTCTGACCTCATTGCCGATATTATCAGAATTCCAGTGAATGCCTTCAGTTCCCTCAGGTCCATGTTCCTGAGGGTAACATTGCCCTTATGATGATAATTACTCCTCAAAAGGGCAAGTCGCTCATTGAAAGGCAAAACTGCCTCTGCAAGTATGTGGTCACACAAAAAGAGTTAGAAAATGTTATTTACTCTTACCACCCCAGCGGTGGCATTGGTGGGACCCCCATGTTCAATCCTCGGCGTAAACAGACAGGGAAGGGAGGTATTTGAGTCCCTATGCCACCGTGTCCCATCACGACTGTCAACAACCTCAGGATGACATGCTGTATAGGAGCTCCCCTGGCTGGCTGGAGGTCACCCCTCCTCCTCTTCTGCTCCTAATCTCGACCGGGGAGAGTGTGTCCTCATCCCGAGAGGTGGACGGTCCATGGTGTAGGTGTGGTGGTGATTGTTGTTGCTGTTGTAGTAACAACAACGGGCACAGTCCCATTAACCCCCGATGCCTCCCCCCTGTTGGCGTCGTCCCCATCCCCCTGGGAAAGGTCAAGAGGTACAACCTCCTTTTCCCTCTCCTCATCCCCTTCCAATGCAGCTTGTTCCTGATCCGGGTCATCTACGTCCTCCTCCTCGACAAAGATGACGGCTGCCTCCTCCTACTCGCCTTCAGACTCAACCTCAAGGTTGTCCTCAACGTCACTTTCTAATGCAGAGAGAAGTGCGTTGATAGCATCTTCACCCCGAGGTCTCTGTCGTCTGGAGGTCATTGCTGATAACTGAAAAAAAGCAAAACATTAGAAATAAGCACTCGAAGGAAACTCTGACATATTACCATCCTCCCACATTTTCCAATACAAAACTATACTAATAACTAATATAAAATAAACACTGTCCTACATGAATTTAGTTATTATAACTTTGTTTTTTGCAAAAAACGCAAAATTTGGCACTCGAACAGAATTGGACCATGTGGCAACTTAGGGCAACTCAGCCAATGCTCCGGGCATGCACACAATAAAACACACCATCCTCCCACATATTCCAATAGTAAAACAATGCTCTACTAGCATGAACATTGTTCAATATGCAATGTTTACCTAATAATTTTGCTTTTTGCAAAAAAAAACAGAAGTTGCCACTCGAAGGAAAATGGACCATATGGCAATATATGGCATCTCAGCCACTTCGAAGGTCATGCACATGATACACATACCATCCTTCCACATATTCCAATAAAAAACTATACTAATGAGCTATTATGCACACTGTCCTACATGAATTGAGTATGTAATAACTTTGCTTTTTGAAAAAAAAAAAAAAAAAGAAATTAGCAATTGAAGGGGAATGGAGCACATGGCCATATTACAGCGTGCCAGCCATGAACAAAGGCATTCATATGGTAGATACATCATCCTCTGACATATTCCACCATTACAAAACTCTACTAGCATCAACACTGTTCGATATGGGAGATTTACCTAATAACTTTGCTTTTTGCAAAAAAAAAAAAAAAAAAAAAAAAACAGAAAGTAACACTCAAAGAAAAATGGAACATATTGTCGATATATGGCATCTCAGCCACTCCCTTGAGTCACGCACGTGATACACACACCACTCTACAACATTTTCCAATATTACGAAACTATACTAATCAGCTATTAAGCATACTCTCCTACATGAGTTGAGTATGTAATAACTTTGCTTTTTGCAAAAAAAAAACAGAAATTGGCACTCGAAGGCGACTGGACCATATGGCCATTTACAGCATGTAAATGCT
>NC_061087.1:59915753-59918253 GCF_015104395.2 Macrobrachium nipponense | reverse complement strand
TGTTTTCATCATTTTTTTTATTTTTCTTATGAAATAATGTTTTATATTTCGGTTGTAATCTTAAATATATTTACATTTTAATATATATATTGCTGAGGTGGTAGGGGTTGGCTGTCATCAACCAAGGCAACCAGGACCAACGGCAGATGAAGACGTCCACAGTAACATTTCTTTATTTGCAATTGCTGATGTTTCAAGACATCTATCTTATTACCAAAACTGGAATACATTATTATATATATATATATATATATATATATATATATATATATATATATATATATACCGCAATTGCAAATAAGGAAATGTCGTTACTGTGGACGTCTTCTTCTGCCCTTGACCCTATTTATATATATGTGTGTGTGTGTGTTTAGTATGTATAACCTTAATACGTAGCTTGGTACTCTTATATCAGATAGGAATTTAATTCAATAATCAATGTGCCCTCTATAAATTTCGACTCCTTGACAGTTTTTAAGTCAAGAAATACTGAAGAAATTCTGATGTCCATAGAAGAAGGCCAAAAAGAATTCGATAAGTTATATATATATATATATATATATATATATATTATATATATATGTATATATATATATACTCACTTATATATAGTGCTTTTCTATTTCCATTTAGTCTCTTGTATGCACAGAATCATAATTTTCCTTCTCTTTCTTATTTCCAATTCTTCCTCCTCACTAACTACTTTAGCCGTGGTTGTGACTTCTGCGGTACCATTTTCATACTTCTTACTGCTGTCATGTAATACTGTAGCACGTCGTGAAGCAAGTCGTGCGGTTCATGAGCAATTTATAGCGGCTCACCGGCTTGCTAGGCCTGTCATGAACCCTTAGAGCTCAAGCCCCTGCACCTCTCAATGTTACACAGCTCCTTGTCCCAATGTGTGTTGGCCTGGGACCGTAGTGGATTATATATATATATATATATATATATATATATATATATATATATATATATATATATATATATATATATATATATATCCACTGCGGTCCCAGGCCAACACACATTGGGACAAGGAGCTGTGTAACATTGTAGAGGTGCAGTGGCTTAAGCCTACCATAAGACTTCTTGGGGGTTATGTTGGAACCTCTGTGACCTTTTAGGAAGCAATAGGCTTATGGATGGTACAAATTAGCAGCTCCAAGGGTTTACGACAGGCCTAGTAAGCCGGTGAGCCGCTATAAATTGCTCATGAACCGCACGACTTGGTTCGGGACAGACCCATTGATCAAAGGATGCCCGGGCACTTCCTGACTCGGACTGTTATTGGATATGGATCTTTGAGATTAGGAACAATTAATATAAGTACTTTGCGAGGTAAGGAGGAGGAGGTAATCATGATGATGGAGGAAAGAAAAATAGACACTTTGGGACTGTGTGAAACCCGTTTGCCAGGAGGAGCAAAATTATTGCATAACAATTACCAATTATTTTACAAAGGTGGAAGAGCCGCACGACACGAGTAGGTTTTATTGTGAGTAAAGAGCTAGCTGGAAAAATTAGTCATTTAAAATTCAAGTATGTAGAGAATATATTAATAATTGGAGATATGAATGGACATATTGGGCAAGATAGGGCAGGCATAGAAAGCATATTGGGAGCGTTTAGCACTGGAGACAGAAATAGAGGAGAAAACATAATTGATTTTTGCATACAAACCCAGATGTCCATTATGATCTCTTTCTATAATCATAGAGACAGCCACAAATAGACGTGGTCCCGGTGGAACTTGGCCTTAGGAGCATACACTGAAAAATCAATGACTGATTTGGTAATAACAAATAACAAAAATATGGTCTGAGATGTAAAAAGTATCCCCTCTGTCTCATTCGATTCAGATCACAGGCTTCTCTTAATTGAATTAAAGATGATGAAACCCAAACCAATTAAAAGCCAAGTGAGAGAAAGATTTGTTCTAGAGAATATGAGAGAAGAGGAACGCGTAGTTAGATATCAAAGCGAAATGCAACAGGAGAGCAATGACCCAAATGAAAAATGGAGACACTTTAAAATGGCTGTAGTGGGTGCTGCTAATAATACAGTGCAGAAAAAAAAAAAAAAAAAAAAAAAAAAAAAAAAAAAAAAAAAAAAAAAAAAAGAGTTCGAGGTAGGAGGAAAAAACAAACTGCTTGGTGGACCCCCACACTAGTCTGCTGTTGCAAACAAAATGAAACTTTTCAGAAAATAGATAAAAACTTTGAACTTGGAAGAGCACAATAACTATAAACAAGCCTTGAGAGAAACAGAAAGAATAAAAGCTCAAACAAAAAGAGAAACCTGGGAAAGAATAGAAGATCTGGGAAATAATTTCCAAGAAAACTCAAATATAGCACTGCCAAAAACTATAAAAAGGGAAGCCAACCTCCCACTTATGTAACCAAAGACCCTATGGGTGGGACAATTTTAACCGAACCCTGAGAAACTGAATTAGGATGGAAGCATCACTTTGAAACACTGCTAAACAACGAAAACAATGACC
>NC_061087.1:59893253-59910753 GCF_015104395.2 Macrobrachium nipponense | reverse complement strand
CAGTAAGCTCAGTGTATATCTAGGCAAGTTTTCACCTTCCTATTTACTTCATTCATACAATATTGTAGACAGAATTAGGGATCTAGGTATTTGTCCCGGAAAAAAATTATCACTTTAGATGTAACTGTCCTTTTTACCAATCTGCATAAGAGGAGTTGTTTCTATTCAACCTATTCCTATAAAGCCCTTCAAAGAACTCATGAAACTTTGCGTCCACAATGCACTTTTCACTTTGATAATGGAGCCTTTCAACAGAATGGCCATGGGATCTCCTTTAAGTCCCATACTCGACATTTATGCATAGAGTTAATTGAATCAGAATTTATATTCAGTTGTCCCCTGAAAATATTAGACCATTAGTCTGGTTTAGGTATGTTGTTGATGTCTGTATTGTTTATCAGAAAGGGGGAAGATGAATTCAACGAATTCTTCATTTATGCAAACAGTTTAGCTCCATCAATAAAGTTAAACTGTGGAATATGAAAATAATAATAGTTTACCTTTTTTAGATGTAATAGTTCACCACAATCCAGATACCCTTTACTTCTCCTTTGAAGTATATCGTAAGCCAACTAATTCAGAAATGTATATTCATTATTTTTCCTACCATAGTTCGAGTGCAAAGCCTAATGTCATAGTAAATTCAGTTACTCGAACTCTGAGAATCTGTGACTCTTGTTATATTGATAAAATATTCAAACATATAACTTAAAGTTTTTCTTAATTTGTGTTATCCGAAGCATTTCATAACTAGCATTTCAAAAAATAAGTAAAATTTCGATGTCAATAACACATTTAGCCTTACCATATAACCAATCATTATCTGCTGCAAAGAAACCCATACAACATGATAGCTTATCATCCAGTTAAAAGAATTCTGTAGGCAGTTAGGTTAGAAGAAACCGACAGGAAAAGGGTGCCACTAATAAGAACGTTGGTGTTTATTCAATGTCATGAAAAGACTGCAGTAAAAGATGTTATGGCGAAACAGGAAGATAACTCTCTATCCGTTTAGAGGACCATAAATGAGAATGCAGAATAGGATCCCAGAAAAGTACAGTAACAAAACATAGTTCAGAACTGGACCATATGATAAGCTGGGTAAATGCTGATATATTGTATACGGTAGTGATACCAGCAAGTGCAGGGTTGTAGAGGGGGTCTTATAATTTTAATGAGCACTTTTAAGAATATTAAACCATTTACTCAGGAAGATTTCTTCCTAATAAGTTAGTTTGTTTAGCTGCCAAAATTAGTTTAGATTCTGTTTCGACTGCTTCTGCTTCTGCTTCCTCGTGCCCTGCAGAAGTATATATAACAACAGACGAACAATGTCTGGAACAACCGAAGAACCACCAAATTCACCAGCTTTGGAGACCCAACAAACAGTAAGATAAACGACCTACTATATGCCAGCCTCTACTGTGCCACGACGTTCCCAGACAATCGCTAATAGACTATTGAACAATTCTCGCCTTACCTGAAAGAATAAAAAGCTGTTTTAAAACTTCCATTTTTCAAAGATGTTGTCATATATGTAATATTATTCTATGTTTGTTCAAGCTGAAGAGGCCATTTAATATCACGAGAAAGTGATATCAGAGTATAGTTACTTTATTACATATGCAACACAACTATGGGGAAATGAGCGGAGATGAAACCATAAATAGCAAGAACTTATTAGAGTGATTACCTCCCACTCTCTTGTAGGAAAGTGACGCTGTCCGTACACCCCACTTAGCAGTATCCGTTCGGCCCTAGTTGCAACCCCCTTCATTCATTTTACTGTACCTCAATTTCTCAATCTTCTATCTTACTTTCCATCGTCTCCAAGCAATTGTTTCATAGTGCAAACTGCGAGGATTTTATTCCAGTTATACCTGCAAAATCTTTACTTTCAATTTCCGTTCTTCCCGGCTCGGCCAACGCGGAATCAGAGGAATTTATTTCTGGTGATAGAAATTCATTTCTCGATGTAGTGTGGTTTGGATCTCACAATAAGCTGTAGGTCCCGTTGCTAGGTGACCAATTGGTTGAAAGGAAGAAGAAGAAGGCATCGTCACAGGATCCCGTGTTTACATTCGCTCTGTACTTTAGCCTTTATTTTATGGTGATGTAATGTACTCAAGCACTGATAACAATGCATGGAGCATCGTGAAGTGATGTGAGTACACAGACTTATGTGGAAACGTTTATAAGTACAGGAATAGTGCCAAATAGAGACTCAAATAGACGGGGTACTTGGAAACGTTTGTTTATACCCCAAGGCGTTTGCCTTGGGGAAGGTCCGTTTTTTATGATAAAGTTTACCCGTTCTCTTTGTTGTTTTATGAGATACAGTGCTAAAACAACATGGATTCGTTTCCAAGCTTTTTAAGGAGAAAGGACTCCATTGGTTTACAATTCCTGGGAGGTTATATGTCCATCGAAAATGTATGTATTGTGTTATTCAGAGAATTGAAACTTGATATTGCTGACATCTTGGGTGTACAGAATGTGAGCAGGAATAAAGTAGTAGTTAAGTTCAGCTCAGAGAACAAATTCTTGGAAATAGTAAGACAATTTGAGGATAAGCAGATCAAGATAAGTGAGGTAGATAGTGTGAAAGTTGTGAATATAAGTACCTCGTATACATATGTATCGATAAGGAATGCACCCTTTGAATTGTCTGATGAATTGATAATAAACATTATGAGCAGGTATGGAAAAGTGGATTCAATAAGAAGCAACAGATTCAGTATGGGACCCCTGAAAGGCCTGCTGAATGGGATACGGACAATAAAGATGAAGATTAGAGACAATATCCCTTCATCGATAAGTGTGTCTGGTTTTAATTTAAGTATATTATATAATGGGCAGAAAAGAACCTGTTACAGATGCGGACAAGAAGGCCATCTAGTGAAAGATTGTAACATCGATATCATGGAAGGAACTAGTATGTGGAATGAAAAAGACTTTCCTGACATAAGCAGGCAAAGAAATGATAATAAATCAGAGAAGGATAATGGTGATAACAGAGAACAAACAAGAGAAGGAAATAACATTGAGGGACAAGAGGTAAATGATAGCCAAAGAGGAATTGATATTAGTGAAGATGAAACCGATGTATACACAAATAGTGCAGCTGACAAAGGTCCAAGAGGAAATACTCAGGAAAACCAAGAAGGAAAAAAAATAAATAAGGAAGAAGGATTAGAGGAGGGGAATGAAGAGTATCGAATGAGTGAAGACAGTGGCGACGAGATATGTGCTCCTTTGCAGTTATCTCCTGATGAAATTGTGCAAGTAGAAACAGAAGGAGAAGATGTGCACAATGAAGAAATTATAAACGGAAGAAAGGTGGAATACGAAGACAACATGCAAATCGTAACCGAAAAAATAGTCAACAGTGAAGAAGACGAGCGAATGTCAACGGAAGAAGTTCAAAAAGAAGGAAAGGGTGAAGGTGAAAATGGTATGGATGTTGAGTCTATGAGGAATATTCCTGAGGAAACCTTAATAGGGAGTAGAAAGAGAGGCAACAATACAACTAAAGAAAAGGGTAATAAGAATAGGAACGGAGATAAAAGTCAAATACCAGTACGACAAAAATGGCAAGCAACTGTTAACGACAGTTCAGGTGTAAAAATTACCATTAAAAAGGACAATGGACAGAAAAACTTAAAAGTATTGAATAATAGCGAAGGAGAATGTTCCGTTTTTTCTGAGTTGTCAAACCCCTTAAATGAAAGCCAGGATATGTTTATTGATAATGTATTAGACCATGGTCTATTTAGTGATCAGAACTCTGGTAAACACAAACATGAGGATGATGATAATAGTAATGGTAAAAATAAATGTTCTAAACTGGCTAAAATAGGTAAATAATTGGTATGTATTTATTTTAATATTTCCTTAAAAATGGCTTTAGTCACTGCTTCATTAAATATTTGTGGTTTAAATGAGCTTAATAAGCAGTTGAAAGTAAAGATGTTAGTTGATCAATATAAAATTGATGTATTATTTCTTCAAGAACATAATATTAGAGATGTGAAAAGGATAAACTATTTAGAGGACTACTTTGAGGTTGTAATGAATATGCCTACTAGCTTTAAAGGTGGCACGTGTTTTCTGTTTAATAAAAAGTCAAATATTTCAGTAATTAACAGTGAAAAGGATGACACTGGAAACATATTATTCACAAGGATACGGTATAATGATATAAACCTCTCCTTATTGAATGTATACGCACCATCAGGCTCAAGTAAAAAGAGAGAGAGGGAGAACTTGTTCTCTGTAGATATTTTGTATTATTTAAGGAACAACATATCAAATTTGATTTTTGCTGGTGACTTCAATTGCGTACTTTCGGGTAGAGATGTTAGTACAGGTAATGAGAGGTATGTATCAAAAGGTCTTAAATCTTTAGTACAGCATTTGGGATTGAAAGACGCTTGGTTTTCAATGAACAATATTCCCGAATATACGTACATTCTAGGTAATTATGCTTCAAGAATTGACCGAGTGTATGTGACTGATTTGTATAGTAATATTAAGAATTGTAAAAATATTCCATTATCTTTAACAGACCATAATATGATATTAACTGAATTTCTGCTTAATAATCGTTGTAAAATAGGTAGAGGAATATGGAAGTTAAATGTTTCATTATTGGAGAGGGACGACTTCATGGAGAAATTTGAAAGATTATGGCACTTTTTAAAAAAGGAAAAAATTAAATACTCCAACATTATGGAATGGTGGGATACATTTGTGAAACCAAAATTAAAAGTTTTTTTCATAAGACTGTCTAAACAAGCTATACAAGAGAAATATGGCACTCTAAAATTTTTGCAAAATTATCTTGAATACTTATCAAGTAAAGCCTCTGTAGGTTACAATAAATTTGAAGAGATGAAGACTATAAAAGATAGAATGAAATCAATAAAAGATGAAATATGTGAAGGTATAAAGGTTAGGTTAAGGACAGAAGAGAGAATAAAAGGAGAGAGATTATCTGCAAATTTATTAGGTAAAGAGAAACTCGGAGGGAAGCGAAATAGTATTAGGCAACTGAGGTTAGAAAGCGGTGTGACGCTCGACAACACAGAGGCGATAGTCTGTCATGTAAAGGATCACTATGAAAAACTGTTCACAAAGATAAATACTGATGAACAGCTACAAGATAGTTTCCTTAATTGTATAGAGAGCACAATAACTGATGAGGACAATGAAATGTTATGTAGAAAGGTATCTGTCGATGAGGTATTAAATACGTTAAAGATGATGAATAAAGGCGGAACTCCCGGTGAAGATGGTCTTCCTCTGGAATTCTATTTAAAGACATGGAATGTAATTAAGTCAGAGTTCTCTGAAATGATTAAGTTTGCGATAGATTTAGACCTTGAATTAGGAAAAAGCCAAAAAAAGGGTATCTTGAAATTAGTACCTAAAAGTGGTGATTTATTGTGTTTAAAAAACTGGAGACCTATTTCTTTACTGAATACGGATTATAAATGCATTGCCAAAATTTTGGCTAATAGATTAAAAAATGTCCTTCATAAAGTTATATCACGAGAACAATTTTGCTCGGTTAAGGGAAGATCAATAGTGAAATGTAATACTCTAATTAGGGATGTAACTTATTATGCAAATGAAAATAATTTGGATTGTGCTCTAATTAACCTGGATTGGAGTAAGGCGTTCGATAAAGTTAATTTGAGTTTCATGTTTAAAACACTCTCACGGATGGGTTTTAGTGATTTGTTTATCATGAAAATGAGAATGTTATATACTGGATGCTTAAGTGCAGTTTGTGTAAATGGGATTGTTAGCGGCTTTTTTCCTGTTGAGAGATCCATAAGGCAAGGATGTCCGATGTCAATGATGGCATATATATTGTTTCAAGAATCTTTATACAGAACAATTAAACAAAGCAATGAAATTGTGCCAGTGAACCTCCCTAATGGGTTCCAGTGTTCTGTTGTAGGTTTTGCTGATGACAGCTCAGTTTTTGTTAGTAAAGAAAGAAGTATTAAAATAGTTTTTAGTATTATAAAGCAATTTGAGCTAGCTACTGGTGCAGAACTAAATAGAGATAAGACTTGCGTCATGGGGTTAGGTAATTGGAAGAACAAAAATGTATGGCCACTTGATTGGATACAACAGAAAAATAAGTGTATGGTATTAGGCATATTGATAACCAATGATTATAAGGAAATGGTAGATGAGAACTGGGATGCTTTAATCAATAAAGTTAAGGTAAAAATAAATATGCTTTCGACTCGATACTTGTCTTTATATCAAAAGTCTATTATTGTAAATGCCCTTATTTTAAGTAAAGTCTGGTACATGTGTCATGTATTTCCATTAGGGAAAGAGAAAGCAAAAATTATAGAACAATCTGTTTTCCGGTATTTGTGGTGTGGAACTTACCAACCAATTAAAAGGGATTCCTTGTATCTGCCAAAAACAGAAGGTGGTATTGGGGTTATTAATGTGTTTTATAAAGCAGCAGCTATTTTAACAAGTACATTCTTGAATATTATGTTATCTGATAGTTATGGACGAGAATTAGCCTTATATTACACATGTATTAGAATAAATTTGTTATGGGTTGTAGAAGATTGCCTTAATATGTCTTATGTTGCTACTCCTTTTTATAATATCATTATTGGTAATGTAAGGAAATTATTAAGAATGCCTAATTTTCCATACGTCAAAAGTAAGAATATTTATCAGTATTTGATGCCAACCCATAAGCCCATTGTAATTGAGAGATACCCGTTGCATAATTGGGGTAATATATGGAGTAACCTTGTATGTAAATTCGTTGACCCTTATCAAAGAAGTACTATGTATAGATTTTTGTATGAATCTTTGGCTACTAAGGAAAGACTGAAGATATTGAATATTGCTGATAATAATTTTTGCAATAAATGTATGGAAAATGAAAATCATCTGCATATTGTCTATTTTTGTAAATATGTTAAAAATATTTGGAAGTGGTTCCAGAATTTCATTGAAGAAGTATGTGATATAAAAAGTTCAGTATCCAATAAAAGTATTGATGTTGGATTTCGATTATAAAGAAAAGAAGAAGAACAATACATTAAGTATACTTATTATTGAGTATATAAATTGTTTGTGGTACAGCAGAGAAGAGGTGTTACAAAGTCAAATAATTTCAATATTAAAATGTAAAATAAAGTACACAAAATGGGTATTATCAAATGCATATGAACTTGGAAAACATTTCACAAGTAAGTATGTGAATAATATTTGAATTCATATAATTGATGTACTTAATATGTAATATTATTGATATAATTATGAAAATTTTGTAAATAATTAATTGATAATTGTAATAAGATTTTAATAAAAAAAAAAAATTGGTTCCTAGCCACGTTAAAATATCTAATCCTTCAGGCCAGCTCTAGGAGAGCTGTTCAGCTCAGTGGTCTGGTAAAACTAAGATATACTTAACTTAATTTCCGTTCTAATGCTGAATTACTTCATCGGTTCCAATACTTGGCCTTTGGCCTAAAGTTATATTCTACTCCGTTTTACTATCTTTATTTAAAAAATAAAAAAAAATAAAAAACTCTCCATGAAGGATTTAAACAAAAAAACAGAAAATATGAGATTAATTGGAATTAATAAAATATCAGGAATAGGATAACTATGAATCTGCATAAAGCATTCACAACCACAAACCAGCTTCGGTACTGGATACACATTGCTGGAATTAAAACCATAGGATCAACTGGGAAAATGGAGCTTATGTAGTATATAACAACCCCCAAAAAATACGGAGGTTCACCATTGAGAACGCCTTCATCGACTGTTTTGGAATAAAATGGAATGGAATGAAATGGAAGAGAAACTTAAGCCAAAGGCCAAAAGCTGGGATCTGTGAGGTCATTCAGCACTGAAAGGGAAATTGAGAGTAAAAGATTTTAAAGGTGTAACAGGGGGAGAGGCTAGCAGTTGCACTTTGAAACAATTATTAGGCGAGGGTGGAAATTACGATGGAAGGCAAAGAACATAAGGGAAGGTACAGTAAAAGGAATGAAAGATGTTGCAGCTAGGGGCCGATAGGACGCTGCTAAGAACCTTAAGTAATGCGTACAATGCACCGAGTGAGGTGCACTATACGACACTAACCCTCTGCGTTGAATCAACTATTATAAAAAAAACACTATTGGTTGTTATTATTTATGGTCAATCTGGTGTTATGCCACACGGGCTCTTGCTTTTAGAACAGCCCGCAAGTGTCCTTCAGTGATTTGAAGTGGAAAAAATGGCCATGAGTGAAGGGAGGGAAAATATTGGTGTGAAAGTGAGAGTATGGCCACGAAGTGAAAAGTTGATCAGTAGTATTACAAACCCATTGAAACTCAAGGTACCTGTCAGTAGGAAGGAGAGAATGATAGTAGTGGGTGCCACTATCGTGAGAGAAAACAAGGAGTAATGAAAAATGTCTACAGAGATTGCATACCGTATTAACCTTACTGAGAAAAGATGAAAAAAGTGTTGATCTTGAGGAGTAGAAGGCGATGGAGGGAAAGGAAGTAATTTCTAATGGTCTTTTCGCCTATCCTGAATGGAAGACGTACAGCTGTTTGCCTCTCGAGGAGAATTGTGAGAAGGACTGTGGAATTTTAGGGTATGATTATGTTTAGTTTATATCTATTAATGATTTCCCCTTTCAGTAGAGCGACAAAGGAGAGAGGTAACTGTCGAAGTGGAAGATAGAGCAGTAGTTGAATATACAGTAGTTAGATGTTAGGCTGCCAAACAGGGAAATTTTTGGACTTTGTTGAGGAAAACTCTCCGCGAACTATAATATCGTTCATTACTTTCAATTTATCCTTTGTGGTTCCTGAAGGAAGCGTGTCCTGAGGAGAACAAATGCAAGGCAACTTTTAGGTCGTCTGTGGTTCGGTCAGGTTCGGGTTTAGGAGTTTATCTAGGATAATGAGAGGTTATGGGCATCAGGGGCTCAATTTGTGTCTTTCTCCTGACAATGGTCCGGCTGATATCACACTGATGACAATGGTAGCTCCTAAACAAATACCTTCCTTTATTCATATGTCTGGTGCCGCAAAGATTTTTAAATCTAACTGGTTCAATGTAGTAAAAGATCCAAGGAGAAAGATTTGGTCAGCCGAATGATGTCCAACTTTCATACATTATGTTCTCTAGTCTAATTCTATCTCATTACCATCTACATGAATGGTCCACCTTTTTTTGAATATTGAAAGGAAATTATTAGAAACTTGTGCTCCAGGATGTTATAATGTTTTCTCGCTCTCAGTGTCTGAAGTGGAAGTGACTTACTGGCACTCCTAACAGGCCTTGCTAAAGAATGAAAATGGAGAGAAAAATTTATATAAAACGCTAGAGATTTAGTTTAACTGAAGTATATTTACACTAAATTATGTGAGTATGCAATTTACACCTTAAGGATGCCAGGGACTGAAATGGGTCCAGAAATTAAATGGAAGATGGTTGATTGCAGGTCAACTAGGACACACATCTGGAAAATGATTCAGGCACAGGAATAAGATTTGTGCACAACTAATTACTTGGTTGTTCTTGGCACTGCTTCCAAGGGTTCCAATTTTCAATCACAACTAGGCAAAATATTTGCATCTGCAAAGAGATTGCATTCTAGGATCAGTACTAGGGCGATAGACATGTGGGGAATGTTAAACACGATTCTCTCTTATTATTTCATATCAGAGTCCATTCATAGGAATATAGAATGACTGGGAGCTTATACAGAAAAGTATGCTGCGTTGTTTTATTGACTAAGGGGATGTTTAACATGAAAGAACAATGTTACCTCCCAATGTAGCAGATACTAGTCTAACCGGGAATACCACAATCTTACTATAATGGGCGTTTTGTCTGTCCGTCTGTCTGTCATTCAATCACGGCCAAACAGCTGGTTTGATGGGCATAAAACTTGGCAGGGTTATAGTGGGGACCCCTAAGATGGTTTATAATGGAGTTTCAAGCAACAAAATGCACCAAAGGAGCCAAAGGAGGCTGGGTGCCTTCCCCAAAATGGGGTTGGTTCAGCCCATAGACTTAATAACCTTACGAATTTTTCATACCTAATATTCAGTGTACATAGTAAATAAAACAGCTTTTGATTTTTCATATAGGTACTAAATATGACTTACTATTGAATACTGTAGGGATAAGACATCAATGGCTCCAAAAGGGGTTGAGGATTGGCAGGGTGTGACAGAGACAGAGAGTGAGATGAAGAGAAAGTAAGAGAGGGAGAGTAAAGGGAGTGTTAGGGAGAAGAAAGTGGGTAAGAAACAGACAAGGTTGGAGAGAGAGAGAGAGAGAGAGAGAGAGAATTTTTCAGCTGCCATTCAGAGCAATTTTTTTTTTTTTTTTTTTTTTTGTCAATGACTGTTAGGTTGGGTTAAACATTTTTTTTCTAATTTTGCCCAATTTTGGGCCTTTTTTTGCCAGTGACTGTTAGATTAAACCCCGGGCAGGTCAATACAGTAATTTCTGGATGAAAGGGGACAGTAAGCACAAGGTGGTGCAGGGAAGCTTCTTAAAGTTCTTCAGAGTTTTTTTCCCCAGCAACGCTGGGTTGGTCAGCTAGTTAGATTTAATATCACTATTAGCATCACAAGGGGACTTATTTTCAACATAAACGGTAGCAATGGGGGACTGCAATACAGTAACCAAAAATAGGGAATGCAATCCTAAGCCAATAGGGGAAAAGTCGTCCTGGAAAAATTAAAAGGAAGTACAGACAAGAGATTAAAAGAAACCAACTGACTCTACTCAAAATTACTCGATTACAGTACCTGGGTATACGTGGTCTTGGATTTTTCCAAACTGCTGAGCATAGGTGTTAGCACTACCAACAATAAATGAACACATGGGGGTCACCAGAGGGGGAGGGAGAGCAAGGGGGGGAGAGGAGTGAACACTGCAACAGTTTAACCTTGCTTACAGCTCTCTCTTCCCAATATCTGCTCTGCCCAGCCCAAAGTCTGGATCACAGGGCCCTGCTGCATTTCTGCTTGGATTTATTTCAAAGGCAGCCAATCCGAATGGACAAAGAGGTACTCAAAGAGAACGGAAGCTGCTGAAGAGGGGCGACAGAAAAAAAAAATGTCTGAATTTCCTTCCAAAATGAGTTATTTTGCCCTGGTTCCAGCTTAAATCCTGAACACCTCCCTATTCTAGAGGACATTCCAACCCGTCTGCCAAGACAAGCCAGAAACAAGAACAAATGACTATGCACACAACCATGGCTTCCATACCCCTTTGAGTGGACTTGTGACATAAAATAATAAATATAAAACTCTGCAGATTATAATCTTCACATTTGAGTGCTTACTTTACAGACAGAGAATTTAAAATTATTTAATTCTTGAGCATTGATTAAATCAAGAAAATTAAAGAACAGAGTGTGACATACTAAAGTGACCAATAACTAACAATTTGTTATAGCAAAGAAACTCAAGTTACATTACTCTTAAAATACGTCACGCTACGAATGACTGTCAAATATGAACAGCTCTTAATTATCACAGGATCTTAACTTAACCTACAGGGTTAATTGTATGCTTAATTCTATCATGCACAATACTTTCAGCTTATTTTTAATGTAACACATGCTATTAATTTGCCCTGATGGGGCGGTATGATGCGCTCATAGGGGTGTTAATAACCCTACGATTTTGTTAAATTTGTCTTGTGCTATTGGAGCCACACATATGATCAGTTTTGAACATCGGGTAAATCATTAGTCACTGATCAGTATATGAATTTCTCCTTAAAGAATATTAGTGAAAGTCAATGGGATAAAATCAAGAAAGAGTAATTCTCCTTAGAAAGAAAACAACATTACACAAGTATAGATTTCATCATAGAACAAGGAGAATTACACAAAATATAGAGACTAGAGAGTAATAGTAAATCAAACAATTAAATCAAAACAAACATTGTATAAGCAAGCCATGCTTTAAAATATATCACCTTAGTAGGCTACACTAAATGTATAGCATTTTGATTGGCTATAAATATTTCTAGTCTCATGGAATGCTGAGTGCCTAGAATAGGGCACTGTGCCAATTGTGGCACTTTCATGACAAGCCTATGAGCTTAAAAGGGCATATCTTTGAAGATTATGTAAGGCCTTATAGTAGTTATTAACGAAGTACTAACTTAATATTATGTATGCATTTATAGTAGTTCTTAGTGAAGTACTAACTTATAAGGCCAGAATTTCTGGCAGATGGGGATCTGCCTAAGCAAAGCATACAATGGGAATAGATGCCTAAAGGTGATGATGAAGAGGAAATGAAAGTATAAAGGAAAGGGCATAGAAAGCACAAAAATAGAAACAGTTTCAAAAGGATAAGAAGGAAGTAAAAGTAGCAGAACTAGGCACTCTCCTCTGGAAGGAGAGGGCCAGAATTCTCTATAAGAAGCTGGCACTGTGTCAGGCACTAATGCGGAGACTATTGACTCTCTTAGGATTTCTGAAAACCTCGACTCCCTTTTTCCTTATTCCGTCAACCTCTCTGAGGTCAGTTTGATAATGCTGTAGGGGGGCTTGAGAGACTCAAGTCCATTGAAGATACTTGAGTGGCATCAGCCCTGGCTGCTGTGAAAACCAGGGCCCTGGCACCCATACCCGTGCCTAATGCTGCTAGGCTCAGTTCCTTGAGTTCTTTGGCCAAATTGGATTCGGCAGAGTCCTTACTCCAGGGCTGGTTAGCTGCTGACGGAGGGGGAATGGAGGTGATAGCAGTGTTCGTGATGGGCAGTTTGCAAGGCTGCACCATTGGTGGAATGTCCACTACGGTCACGAGTGTCCTGTAGGATTCTTATTGAAATCAGCTCTTCCTCAACTCTTCTTGCCAACATTGGTAGCAGTGCAAAGCCAAAGGATGAAAAGTGACCTGGACTGAGAAACTCGAGTCATGCCTTGGCACTAGCAATGAGGCCGTTCCTGGCATAATGAGAGGATTTGAATGTGGCTCAACGTCCATAATGGACAGAGCATGGCGCTGCCCAGTACCTGGCTGTGAGAGATAGATCTTGGAACACAGTAGAATTGGTCTGGAACTCTATGTAAGGGTGGGGGCTCTGAGACTGTAAAAAGGTAGGGGGAGACTTAGAATCTTGTTCCTACCAGGACGTCACAACCTCCTGGAATATAGTTAGCTACCACCATAGTACATATCTTAGAGCTGTGAGGTCGTGTGACTCTCAGCCGGACAGTAGGCATTAACACTTTAACATGGTTGAGGCTCTGCATTGTAACAAATTGGTGCCTGTCAACCGGAGCTCCATAAGGGTTTTTATCCTCTCGCATGATGGATATCTGAGTACCAGTGTCATCAAAAACTCAGACCTGGTGGACAGGATAGCGACCTCTGGGAGGTGCAACAAATATAGTGCTCTGAGCTGGAAGGCCTAGAGTTGAAGGATTCGTCACTGCCATTGCAATGGCAGTAATCGTAGTTTTCTTGGGGCATCCTGACCATGAAGCACTTTGCACGTGTCACAGAAACTCTTGCTGAAATCGTGCTTGGTCCTGTTGTTTCGATTTCAATGGCCATTATTCTTATTATGTTGGGGAGTCCCATTCTGAGGTATAGTGGGAGCTTGCTGAGGAGAATCCGCTTTAGAGAGGCACTGCTCTGTGGATTCCCAGCACTAGAGGAGGTTAAGGCCTTTACCGAAGCTGGGAAAGCAATGGGGCTGGAGGACACAAAACTGGTCCACTGGGTGAACGGCAAGATGAAAGAAGCTGCAGAGAGAGCATTCCTGGTGACTAAGAGGGAGAAAGAAAGAAATGCCCAGAATGAGAGAGAAGCTGCTGAGCGAGAAGAAAAAGAGAAAAGAGAGGCTGAAGAGATAGCATTCCAGGCAGCTGAAAGGGAGAACGGAAGAGAAGCCCAAGAGATAAGAGAAGCTGCAGAAAATGCACATAAACTGGCTATGGCAGCCCAGAGTGCTACTCTTGCACCCCCAAGTGTGACCCCCCTGAGGCCCCTCCTTCATATTCTCACCTCCACAGTATGGAGACCCTCATTAGGACTTAGGACGATATCGAGCCCGAAACCTGGCTCAGTCATGTCGAGCAAGCGTTTGGGAACTTCAATCCTACCCCTCAAGAAGTAGCCCTCCTCCTCAGCAAGCATCTTGCTGGCAAAGGACGTAATACCTTCGAGGCCCTCCCCCTCAACAAGCGAAAAGACCCCGCTCTTGTATAAGAGGCAATCCTTTGGACTTACAAGCTGACCCCAGACTGTTGGAGGCAGAAGTGGCAGAGCATGCCCAAGGAGGCTAACCAAACATGATGGAGTGGGTAGCCAAGAAGACACCAGCACTCCAGAGGTGGACAAAGACCTCCAATGCAACATCTTTTGAGGAAGTCTTAGAGCTCTTTCAATTGGAGGACTTCCTATATTATGCTTTCACTGATCTTACCACCCACTTGGTGGACAAGGCCCCTAATACCATTTTGGAGTGTTGTAAATGGGTAGATGCCTGCGACACCCACCATCTGCTTCAGAGTTCTTTAAAGAAGATGATTTGCCCTGCTCTCCCTCTCCTCCTGCTGCCACCTCTGAGCTTACCCAGCGCCCCAATGTCCCTCCACAGAAGCCTGTGTGACTTACTGGCACTATTAAAAGGCCTTGCTAGAGAATGGAAACAAAAGAAAAAATCTACAGCTGAAGGCCGATATCAAAGAAGTGAACAAATTATATAAAACTCTAGAGATTTAGTTTAACTGAAGTAGATTTACACAAAATTATGTGAGTAAGCAATTTACACCTTAAGGGTGACAGGGACTTGAGCGGGTCCAGAAATTAAATGGAATGTGGTTGTTTGCATGTCAACTGGAACACATGGCTGGAAAATGATCCAGGCACAAAGAATACAATTTGCACAAAGCAAATAGCTTGATTGTTCTTGGTGCCACTTCGAAGAGGTTCCAATTTTCTCTCACGAAAAGGCAAGATATTTGCATCTGCAAAGAGATTGCATTCTAGGATCGGTACTAAGGCGATATACACATAGGGAACGTTAAACACGATTCTCTCTTATTATTTCACATCATAGTTCACTCACAGGGATACAGAATGACTGGGAGCTTGCTTATACAGAAAAGCATACTACATTGTTTTAGTAACTAAGGGGATGTTTAGCATGAAACAATAATGTTACCTTCAGATGCAGAACATGCTAGTCTAGCTGGAAATATCACAATTAGATTTAATATCATTGCTAGCATCATAAGGGAATTATTCACAGCATCAATGGTAGCAATGGGGGACTGTGTTATGGTAACCAAAGAAAGCGAATGCAATGTGATGCTGAGCCAATAGGTGAAAAGTCGCCTTGGGAAAATTAAAAGTAAGAACAGACAAGAGTTGAAAAGAAACCAATTGACTGCACTCGAAATTACTCCATTACAGTACCTGGGTATTCGTGGTCTTGGCTTCTTCCAAATTGCTGAGCAGGGGTATTAGCACTATGGGCAATAAATGAATATGTGGTGGTCCCCAGAGGGGGAGGGAGAGCGAGGGGGAGAGGTGTGAACACTGCAGCAACTTGAGAAGTTCTAAGAAAGATCATTGTTTGTCTCCTGGCTTTATAACCTTGCTTACAGCTCTCTCTTCCTGACTTGTGCTCTGCCCAATTTCCGTCCACTTTCTCCTTCGCTATAAGCTCCCCCCTAAATCTGAACCATAGGGTCCTGCTTCATTCCTGCGGGGATTAATTTCAAAGGCAGCCAATCAGAAGGGACAAAGAGGCATTCAAAGAGAACAGAGGCTTGTGAAGAGGGGCGGCTGGAAAAAAAATCTGAATTTCCTTCTAAGATGAGTTATTTTGCCTTTGTTCCGGCTTAACCCTCACTAAGCGGGTAAATATATTGATTTGCAGCTCAGCCTGGGTAAACTTTCAGGTCAGCCAATTTACAAAAAAAAATACAGCAATGGAAAGAGGAAGATATGCAAATGTATATGGTGAAAGAAAAATTTTTCAAAAATATTCCCTACCTTCCACAAGAAGTTGAAAATTACTATTTACAGTCACTTGGGGCCTCTTTTACAAGGCACGCGTAAATTTTACAACTTATATATGTTTTTTCTAATAAATAAATTTATTTTATTTTGTAAAATTATAATTACTGCTCACACAATATCAAAACAGATAGGAAATAAAAGCAGCAACAAATTCTTAGCATATTTGTTGAAAAATATTTCCGTAAATTTACCGAGATCAAAGATTCAGTAGCTTTTTTTTTACTTTTACACATTTTTTCTAATATTTTTTTGCAATTTTTTTTTTAAATTACATTTACAACCGGCATGCCATCGTAAAAGACAAGAACAAAAGACAACAGCAACCCCTTGGGATATTTACGAGCAAAAGACATCATGTGAGAGAGATCCAGAACATTTCCCCTTCAAGTCACGAGCACTGCTGTAGTCCTGAGATACCCACACTCGTGAAGTTAGTCAGTATAAAAGTTGCCATAAGTGAATTTATGGGCTACAAAAGTATTGGCACCTCTTTCCCGCCTGATTCTTTACAAATCGATGGTATGAAATATTGTTTAACTACAGGAGCAATCTGTCCTCCACCCCAAACCTGTTATTACTACTCCCAAGGACCAATCCATCCATTAAGAGTTAAATCCTGAACAATATCCAATTCCCTTTCAGAGCTAATACATATTGTTAAAATAGTGATTATGAACCCAAAGACTACGACAAGTTCCCCTATTCATGATTTCTTCAAATAAAATCATGCAACGTTCTTTAATTTTATTAAAGTTTCATAGTTTTCATTTATTTAACCAAGAGGAAAATTAGGCAAGAGTACAAAATATACACTAACATTATCTAACTGAATGAAACTAACAAAAAGTAAATTATACAACAAAGGCTAAACGTTTGATGTGAACATTGCATAGTAGAACATACAGGGTGGCTAACCCAAAGTGAATAGAGTGAATAAATAAAGTTGCTCTTATTATAAAAAAAAAAATAATAATAATTAGCCTTGCGTTTTTTATCACTATTGAAAACTTACAGTCATCTACAACTTACACTGGATATGGCTTAGTCGTAGAAACATTAACTCTCCTGGTCCAAATTCGGGAAGAAACTGAACGTATATGAATGCTTGTTGACCTTAAATTTTGAACACAGAAAAATATCATGAATGGGAATATATTTGATAGTTTTTTATTAAAGCTTCTCTCGGTTTCGAAGTAGTATTTTGTTCAAGTTGTAGGACAGCACGATTAGAAAAATCATGAGGAAGAGAGTTAAAAAAAACCATAGCTAAATATCATAAGATTCGAAGTACGTGGAAATTCAAGTATTTTGGTGCCAATAATACGCCAAGTATTTTCATTTCACTATGGGCTTTAACATAAAACATGTTGAAATTTTTCATGTGGTAAATTTTTTTATTATTAGGTCTGAAATTCATATAAATGTTA
>NC_061087.1:59878253-59885753 GCF_015104395.2 Macrobrachium nipponense | reverse complement strand
TTAAGAAAATAATATTTTATGCCAGTTGCAAAACAAGTGTTCCATACTCTTTGATATTAATACTAATAGGTATTTCGATTAATAGCCATCTTCTCCATATAATGAAAATCATCGGAATTTTGTATTCTTCAAAGAATCGGTAATTTCTATAAATAAATTCATTAGTAACAGAGATTACTACATCCCAGAATGTTTAGATTATTTATTATGCTTTAAATCATTTTACAACATCTAGGCAGCTCAAACACAGCCTAAACATCAACATTCAGCGAAAACTTATTGTAATTCAAATTCCTATTTTGAAAATGTTGTTAGAATGACTGTTGAGCTTATCAGGTCTACTGTTTTAATGCTGCAGAGGTAGTTACATTGACCAGCACGAGGAGTATGTTAAACGTACTGTCACTGACGACACCACTAACCTTATCACACCATTCTTTGAACTAAGCATGTAAAAAAAAAAAAAAATCTGTTCAAATCACAGATTACTCATTATACCAATGCATAAATGGGATCATATTTATACAACCTAAGGCAAATAGTGCTACCTGTGAATTCGCAATCATGTCGACATGTATAATCTTAGAAATAACAAAAAAAGAAACTGAACACTACTTGGCAAAGTCACGTTGAGTCTGAGATTCTGGAATATAATAAGAAGCATGCTGTGTCAGATATGAGCATCTCTGTACCCTCAAGGAAGGGAACCCAAACCCAAGACCTTGGTTGGAGAACAAGGTTTGTATTCAGAGTAACATTAATCATACAAAATGAGAAAACTAAAAACACAGAAAAATATGGAAAAATTTCAAAAGCAATAAAAGGTTACAAAACATTAAACACGCAGTGGGGGAATAACAGTTTCATCTACCCACTGTAAATAGGTTTTAAGCGCACTTAACTTTTGTAAAACACAATACCTTTTACCTCTTAAAGGCCTGTTCCGAATCTTCAATTAAACACTTTATATGGCTACATACAAAAATAATAACACAGTTTCTTCAGATTCCACAAATATCTATGATGTTATTAAAAAGTTAAAATATAGCTTGTAAGATAGAGTGACCATTATAAAAATATAAGTGACGTTACAGCAAGAAACCAAAAGTCCTGAGAGAGAGAGAGAGAGGAGAGAGAGAGAGAGAGAGAGAGAGAGAGAGAGAGCGCACAGTTTCTAGTCTTAGAATAGAATGATGCTTTCTATGGGCACAATATGGGCGTCCATGGATGAATGCGTTCAAGACGAAAACAGTATTTTCATCTCCGTGACGTCACGGAATTTTCAACTCCACGACTAAACTACTTACGAGTTAACAAGTTCTCATTTGACAAATTGAAAGAGATAAGAGTTAATTTATCGGTGATATTAAACATTTTCATAACAAAGGAATCTCTAAATACTAAAATAAAATGAAATTATATCGTTTCATGGAAAGATCTCGAATGATCTGATGCAATATCGAGTGACTCTTACATGATCGTCTACGTGAAATCAACATCCTGGCTGCGTCCGATACACGACCGACCGAGCCATAAGAAATTATGCTATCTCATCTGTTTTCAAGGGGTGAACAACTGGGCTATTCTCGTGGACAGAGCCACGACTCTCTTTCGTGCCTTACGCTACCTTCTCTCTCCTCACTCTTTAAGTTGTGCTTTTGTGAATTCTGAACATACATCATTTAATCATATTAACTCTGAGCTATCTTTGATATAGAATCTGAAATATAAAACACATTCTTTAACTTAACATTACACTCAATTACTAAGTGGAAGTTATTGCATGATAAAAACCACAGCACAAGAATATATATATATATATATATATATATATATATAATATATATATATATATATATTATATATATATATATATACTACTTGTTTCAGGCTTCAATAAGACTGGACGGTTTAGAATACAAATTTTCTATTTTTCATCCTTTCAAAGTCGTACAGTCTTCATCAGGTACCGATACACTGAGAAAATTACAGGTAACTTGGGTTATCTTATGTAACTACAGAGCCACAAGTTTAGGTAGAGAGAGAACCTGTCTGTTGTTTTGGGTCAATGGCCTCGTATGATACGTATCAGTAGCCAGTTTCAGATATTCACCTTTATTAGAAGTTAGACTAAAAAAGTTGTAATTCCTGGCATGCTTATTTTATCACTGAACTTTATTTGTAATTATCATAGTTATCAATTTTGGTTGAAATGAAAATCATAAACATAGAAACGTACTATAATATCTTGACAAACCCTGTCAAATTTCCTGTTAATTGTTTTCTTAGGTTTTATTCTGATCTTTGTATCTTGCATATTACAGGTTATCAGTATATATATATAATATATATATATATATTCCTAATATATATAATATATATATATATATATATATATATATCTAATAAAAGGAGCCCATAAAAATACCAAAATAGAGAGAGAGAAATACTATATTTCAGAGACTGCTGTCTCCCTCCTCAGGTAGCTGAAAAGGAAGACACCAGTCTCTGAAATATAGTATTTCTCTCTCTGTATTTTGGTGTTTTTATGGGCTCCTTTTATTACATGGAATTCTGTTATAACAGAATATTTTACCAGTATATATCATATATATATATATATATATATATATATATATATATATATATATATATATGGAAGTGTTTGTGTGTTGTGTGTGTGTATGTGTGTCCTGTGTGTGTGTGTGAGTAGACAAAAATCCATGAAGGAAAGAGAAGCGATGGAGTTCTAAAAAGTCTTTGGACTTCTTGTCCTTGGAGAAGAAGTCGAAAGGACTTCCAGAACTCCATTGTTTCTCTTTCCTGCTTGGATTTTGTCCTTACTTATATATTCATCAAATCCCATATTTTCATGATTCTGTTAAACATAAACATTCTATATATATATATATAATATATATATATATATATATATATATATATATATATTACTGGTAATCTTCTTAGGCACGAAGATATAGTAATTCAGCTGTATTCCACATAGGAAAATGAAAAAAGGTATATCTCAGAAAATGCCCAACAGTTTCGTCCTTTTTTCATTTTCCTATGTGGAATACAACTGAATATATATATATATATATATATATATATATATATATATATATAGATATATATATATATCTCATATATCATATATATATTATATATATATATATATATATATATATATATATATATATATATATATATACTATTAATTGACGTATGTATGATTGTATGCTACAGACACTTTGAAACACATCGAGCAATTTCAACTAAATTTAGTAGGGAAGTTGGGGCAAAACGGCACAAGTGGGTAATATGGACCACAGCCGTTTTCTTGGTTTCTTGGTGCTACTACCTCATGGGATGTGTATGTACTAAATCTTTGGTTCCTCAGCTGTAATATAAGTGCTAGTGGAAAGCCATGTTTTGTTTATGTGCAAAATTCCCCTGAAATTTTCAGCAACAGATCTACTGGTATGGGTCGGGTAAAATCGATTTAGTAGGAACACCTTGACTTATAATTTAATGCAACATTGCAGAAGTCTTTAATATCATCCTGTTAATATGGCTGACTAGAGAAAACTACACTTCCAGCCCCTGTAGTCTGGTCAACACATTTATTGCCATGAGGGCAAAACGGCTCATTTGTGCATGGGGTAAAATAGCACAGCGGTCCATTTTACCCAAGGTGGTCTGCTTTACCCTCAGATACAATACAGGCAAATATTTTACATTTATATTAAGTATTATATTAAAAATAGCCTCTGTTGTTTATTATATCCTATAATGTTCTTTAAAATTGTCTGTTTTCTTACAGAGACTTCCAATATTTATTCTTTCTTCATGAGTTAGGCTTTCCCTTTGCTGGTTCTAATTAAGCCAGCATAACAATTTATCTATTTATTTTTATTATTTATTTATTTATTATTTATTATTTATTTATTATTTTTTTAATTTCTTTTTATTTATCTATCTAATTTATTTATTTATGTAATTATTTACTTATTATTTATTATGTATTTATTTATTTATTTATTTATTCATTTATTTATTCAGTGAAATTTCTAGCCACAAATATCAACAAAATGTATTAATTTGTAAGTAAATACAGTACTTGCTACTCAAACTTTATTGATGATATTCAGGAGCTCCTATGATTTGATGAAGTTCAGATTCCTAATGATACCCCAGTAGCTCTAGGCCTACTCCTCATAAGAAGCAAGGTCCTAAAGATCCAGACCTACCCACTGCTGGCGCTTCTGGTTATATTTCTCTATTTGAAATAAGTCCTCCTCCTAAAGCAGATCGAGTTAGTACAAAGCGTAAAGTAAGAAAGACTGTGTCAGAGCATATTACATCAAGCCCACACAAGAAGATGCTTCAGGAGGTTTCAGGTTGTCTTAATGCATCAACTGTCACTCAACATGAATCAAGTGAGTCCGAGGACGATGACGAGACGTTCTGTTTGTACTACAGTGAAAAATACAGTAGGAGAGGAGGTGATTGTAAATACTGGGCTCATGCCGGATGTGCAGGTGTAGATGAAGATGATTATTAATTCAGCTGCAAATTTTGTGCGTAGGTCTATATTTAGTTCGGCATTAATTTTTTGCTGATAATAAGCTTCCATGTCTTTGGACATATAAAAGGACAATATGTTTTATATTTCTTTTATATGAACAATAATCACTTGCCACGCAAGGCAACGTTACTTATCACTGGTAAGTAGAATGATAAGAGATTATTATTTCAGTGATATTTAGCTAAAGACCAATTACTTTCTAGAGTTATGAGAACTTAACAATTTTAAGTTGTGCGCTGAATATTTATTTAATTTTTGTATTGAGTACATTTACTGGTACATTTCTATGTGAAATCACAGATTGAGATGTGTTAACAAGTGCTTCCAAATGAGGGGCCATAATGGCCCACCAAGGTCTATTTTCTTTTGTCAATTTTCTTGGGTAAAGTATGAAAACTATATTTTCCAAAGAGAGTTTATTTTGTTTATTAATGAATAAAGGTGAGAACAAAAATAGCTGTCTTTAGATATTTTGCTAAGGGTTTTCAGAAAATGGACTCAAACCTTAAGTGTGCCGTTTTGCCCCACCTATACATACGGCTTACCATCTGAGAAAGAATACTGAGGGGGTAAGACATCACTAGCACCAAGGGGAGAAATGTAAAAATAACCGAAAATAACAGTCACTAGTGTATAATCCATAGTTTTTTTATTTCGCTGAGAAGAATAGTGACTCTCCAACGCCCTTCAAGTCCAAGTTCAGCCCTGATAAGAAGGGGTGTGACATGTCAAAGTAACCGAAAACGACAGATACTAGCGTCTAATCTATAGGTTTTGAGGTTGTTGAAAAGAACAGTAACAGTCCCGATGCCCCTCAAGTCAAAGTTCAGTCCAAGTAGGGGGTGTTCTGAAGGGAGTGGGATGGGAGTGACATGTTAGAATAACAGAAAACAGCAGATATCAGTGTCTAATCCGTAGTTTTCGAGGTTGGGGAGATGAATAATCACAATCCTTAAGCCCTTTAAGTCCAAGTTCAGCCCTGATAGGAAGTGGGGCGGGGGTAGCTTACCTTACAGACCTTACAGTTCGTTCGGGTTGCCCCTGGTCCCTCAGTGTGAGGCACCTCTAATGTCTACCAGAGAGTTGCTAGTACATCTTCCGGTATATTTTGCATCTTCCAATCTTGGATGGTCTGGGATGCAGTTTAGATATTTGTCGAGCTTATTCTTAAACACATCTATGCTCACTCCTGATATATTCCTCAGATGAGCTGGCAACGCATTGAATAGACGCTGCATTATCGATGCTGGTGCGTAGTGGATTAATGTCCTGTGTGCTCTCCTTATTTTTCCTGGTATCGTTTTGGGTACTATTAATCTACCTCTGCTTGCTCTTTCTGATATTTTTAGTTCCATGATGTTTTCTGCTATTCCTTCTATCTGTTTCCATGCCTGAATTATCATGTAGCATTCTCTTCTCCTTTCTAGAACTATATAATTTTAAGGATTGTAGTCTTTCCCAGTAGTCAAGGTCCTTAACTTCTTCTATTCTAGCTGTAAAGGACCTTTGTACACTCTCTATTTGTGCAATATCCTTTTGATAGTGTGGGTACCATATCATATTGCAATATTCAAGTGGACTACGAACATATGTTTTATAAAGCATAATCATGTGTTCAGCTTTTCTTGTTTTGAAGTGCTGTAACAACATTCCCATTTTTGTTTTACATTTTGCCAAAAGAATTGCTATTTGATCATTGCATAACATGTTCCTATTCATCATCACACCAAGGTCTTTAACTGCTTCCTTATTTGTGATTGTCTCATTATTAGGTCCCCTATATGCATATAGCTTTCCTTCTCTGTCTCCATAATTTATTGATTCAAATTTATCAGAGTTAAATACCATCCTATTTACCTCTGCCCAATCATATACTTTGTTAAGGTCTCTTTGTAGAGCGTTCCTATCTTCATCACAAGTAATTTCTCTACTTATTCTTGTGTCATCAGCGAAACTACTCACTACCGAATCCTTAACATTACCGTCTATGTCTTCAATCATAATAACAAACAGTATTGCAGATAACACCATACCTTGTGGCACACCGGATATTACCTTGGCTTCATCCGATTTCTCATCGTTTGCAATAACTATCTGTTTTCTGTTGTGTAAAAATTCTTTTAACCATCTTCCTACTTTATCCACGATATTGTGTTTTCTAATTTTCTTCGCTAATATATTATGGTCTACTTTGTCAAAAGCTTTTGCAAAGTCTAGATAAACCACATCTGTTTCATTTCCGCTTTTCATATTTTTAATATGTTCTCACGGTGGACTAACAATTGGGTTTGTGTACTTTTTCCGGGTACGAAACATGTTGTCCTATATTAAACAAGTTATTTTTTATTAAATGTTTCATAATATTTTTTCTTCATTACCCTTTCATACACTTTCATAATATGTGATGTTAGACTCACAGGCCTATAATTACTTGCCTCTAGTCTTGATCCACTTTTGAAAGTAGGGGTAATATATGCTAATTTGTGCTCATCATAAATCTTGCCTGTATCTACACTTTGTCTTAATAATATTGCAAGTGGCTTTGTGATAGAATGAACTACTTTCTTTAACAAAATAGCAGGAATTCCATCAGGCCCTGCTGCAGCTCCATTTTTAATTTCATTAATAGCCTGCACAATATCAGCTTCATTAATATCTATGTCAGCTAAATATTCACTATTTTCGTCCCTTACTTCTATATCATTATCTTCATTATCTATTCTAGGGGTGAATTCTCTCTTATATCGTTCTGCCAATATGTTGCAAATTTCCTTTTTTCATTCGTTAATCTCCCTTCAATTCTTAGAGGGCCAATTTCTATTCTTCTTTTATTCATCTTTTTCGCGTACGAGTATAATAGTTTGGGGTTTTGCTTGATATTTATTAGGGTTTTTTCTTCCAAGTCCCGTTTT
>NC_061087.1:59850753-59873253 GCF_015104395.2 Macrobrachium nipponense | reverse complement strand
TTTTGTTTCCTCTTAATAATTCAAAGCAATACTAAATAGAATTAAAGTTGTTTTCAGTTTATTGCTCTAAATAGTTATTTTAAAATACTATTCACCTGGAAGCAATTACATCGAGGTGCGCTGAATTGGTTCACTTTAGCATGTGTTCATTTTTCTAGAATCATCAAACCCAGATTAATAATAATGATAATTTGTATAGATTTCTTTAGGATAACATCGGCTGCTTGGTGTGATGATTCAAAGCAATAAATAACATATCTGTAAAATAGTACAGTGAAATTCTTCTATTTGCTTGTTGGTTTACAATTATTTAGTCATTTACTTTATGACTTTGGCACAACACTTTAAGGCACTGCATTACGAGACCTTCTCTGGTTTGTAAAAATGGTCAGAGGTATCCATGAAATCCCATTCATTATATCATTAATAAGGGTAAGAATATGCGTCTGGGTACGATCCTGTATGTTATAAAATAAATACTCATGGGCAATCTTTATATTAGCTGGAGACATTCCTACGTCTGACAACAACCGGTCACATTTGTCATGAATCATGATTATTATGCTTAAGCCAAATTCATCTTATGGGTAGTGTTGAACATCAAAGATACATTTGACATGCTTATTAATAACGCTAAGGCCATACGAATCTAATACGTAGAATTGAACGCCAAGGACACACTTGTTATACTTGTTAATAATGTTGAAGCCGGATCAGTCTTATGCGTAGTATCGAAAAATCAAGATCACATTTGTCATCCATATTACTAAAGCTTAAGCCAAACCAGTATTAAAGGATAATAATTATGACAATAAAAGGGATGGACATTTGTTAAGAGTTCAGACATCTAAATAAAATACGTAATATTTCTACTTAACAAAATTATCTGCGGTGCGAAAGTTCAATCTAAGATAACATGAATTCCTTACAAGCGAATTAAGTGGAACAAAGTCTCTCATACCTATGAACTTGATTACCTCAAGTCGGGGAAACACTTCGTATCGTTATGCCAAGAGATGTGTAGTTAAAATACACATAAAGACAAACTAGATACTGGCATGAAAACGGAGATTTAATTATCAAACCACTATTCACATGAGAAAGAGGTTCCAGGTTAGAGCCATTGATACAGTAAACTAAAAGCAAATGAACAAAATGAAATAGCGTCGTTTATTCCGACACGAGGAAGGTTTATGTTATCATAAGAAAGATGGACAGATAACATTGCGGTTTTGTAAGATATATCGATGTCTGTTATACGAAGTGAATGATCTTTTATGAGTGGCAGACCAGTTTCCGTTCCTGACAGATAATTCCAGAAGCGTCACTGGCAAACGCTGAACTCCTTTTCAGATATGAAAGGGAATGTTCTCTCTCTCTCTCTCTCTCTCTCTGTCTGTCTCTGAAGCTAGAGAGCTCTCGGACGGACGAATCAATCGTTCTGCCATATTAATTTCAAGAAAAGAAACCTCTTTTCCTATATTTTTATAAATGAGGGTTGTTGTTACTCTAGATTAATATGTTTGAACCTTTTTTGGGTTTATACGTATATGCTTAACAAGCGGGGTTCATCTCGAAATTTTGTTTTTCATATATTGTTAAATATTAGGTATTAGGCTTTGTAGTGAGGTTGTCCAACCGGTACATTCATCACTCAATTTGAAGAATAACAACTCGTGTAGAATCAAAAGCTAACATTACTGAAGCCTATTGCCTACGAATGAATAGTTTTCTAATCATTACGACCTATTTATGCTTCAGAAAAATTTGTAGTGTAGTTGCCATGAATTTTTTTATTTATTTTATTTTCAGTAAGTTCTACAATGTTTATGTATTTGCTGTTTACCACAATCAAATATCGACGATTCAATAAATGACAGCCTTTCGGAAAGGATTAGTATGGCTCAGTCACAGGATAAAAAGCTTCATTCGTTATCTGTGGGGACTGTAATACAAAGCACATCGAGTGGCAAAATTAAAATTCAACAGACCAACAGGGCCCATCTGCTCTTGAGTTCTGTGTACCCTCTGATTTTTTCCAGCTAATTGAGGAACCCACTCACATTTCTGGTAATAAATTAGACCTTATCTTTACAGATGTTCCTGCTATCGTGAAGTCCAAGGTCTGTGAATATAGGCACCTCTGGCCATTGCGATGAAGATAGATATCTGTCAATCATCGAAAAAACGATTTGGCTGAAATCTAGAGCTAAGTGGGATCGCACTTTTTAAAGCTTGTCAGGCACCTAATAATTCTGATGCTATATGAGATCCTGATCCCGAAAAGAAGTGAAATGAAATGCTGATGGCTATTTTAGTAAGATACGTCCATAGAAAGGTCATCAAATTTAGGACAAATGGTTTGATGTTTGATGTAGAAGAGCCTACTATGACAAAAAGACCAAATTCAACTAATGGAGATGAACTCGTTCAAATGAAAATGACAATTTTTGTTGAGTCTCGCCGTGCTGCGAATAGTACATACCATAAGCCGAGAGAAATTACAATTATTCCTTAAAGAGGAAACTTAAAGGAATTATTAGGTCTCAACTGTGGTGGATCAAATGGTCATCATCAATCTTTGGGTCAGTCTCGACTCCCATTCCGAACTACTAACAGATGATGGTAGATTGGTCGCTGGCCCTAGGGAAAAGGCTGAACTGCTTCGTCGAACTTTTGAAGATGAGCATCAGCTCAGAATGTCCCTCTCCCTGATACTTGTCATCCTGAACCTATTCTTATAGAATTTGTATTTCGCTCCAGAGATGTTAAGAAAATTCTGGATATTCTTGATAGTGGGGGTGGAGAAGCTCCTGATGATTTTTCCCTTTGCTCATTAAAGTTTTTTAGTTTATTGACTCCCAATATTAGAAGATTCTATAGATTTTTATGTCAATGTAGTATCTTTACAAACGAGCGAAAGCCAAGTAATGCAGCCCCTGTTCCAAAGAGTGGTATATCTGCAGACTGAAGTAGCTACAGGCCAATCTCAATTCTCCTAGTGCTCTCCAAATTTACCATAAAACCTGTTTTTAACCTAATATATAAGTATGTGAAATCTAAAGGATTGTTAGCTGATAGTAAATATGTATTTAGACTTTCCATTTGCAAGGGAAATTTGATAAGGGATTTGAGTGCAGAGTAATTCAAATAGATTTCATCACTGCTTTCGTTTTAGTAAATGACAAGACACTTATTTATAAACTTCAGAGTCTACGATTGGGTGGATAGGTTTTAGGATTATTTCAAGATTTCCTTACAGATAGGCAGCAGCGAGTTGCTGTGGAAGGGATCTTTAGTGTACCTAGACCTATTGAGTCTCGAGTTCCATAGGGTAGTGTTCTTGTTCCACTGTTATTTTTAGTGTCTACAAGTGGTAAAGTTGTTGGCCTGGAAAATAAGATTGTTCAGTATGCAACACTTGTGGGTGTAGTTAAGTCTCCACTTACGAGTAATGAAGCAGCCCTCAGCCTCAGTCGGGACATGGACTGGACTAGGGAATGGTGTTGTCGGTGGGGTACGAGGTTGAACTTCAGTAAAACGAAAACTGTTGAAGCAGATCTCGTACAATTTTCCGCTCCATTCTCCCCTTCAGGTAGATGGAACTTTGCTAAATGAGTCTTAAGCTTTCACTGTTTTAGGTATAACTTTTGACACATCTTAATTTTGAGAAACATCTAATGAAAGTTTCAGCTAATGCCATATGAAAGTTAGGTATTGTTCGTTAGGTCTCATATATCTATAACAGTGATAAAATCAGTGTGCTTCCTTTACTAGAATACTGTTGTCATTCACAATTGACTCTTGATCCCCTTTACCTGACGAGAGCAACTAGATTCGCTGAACAGTAGCACCGATATGCAGTAAAAGTGCCTCGGTGTAGAATCTCTCGGTTCTAGAGGTTCTATATTCCTGACACTGTTGGACTGTGGAACAGCCTCCCAGAGGATGTCGTGCAACTGGAACTTCAGAAGTGGAAGCAATGATACAATGCATTATATCTTAGTACTATTCACCTTGTATTTTGATACATTATTATGTATTTGTCAACTTATTAATTTATTTTTGCTTTTGTAATGAAGTACATCTCTTCTTATGCATTTACCTTTACTTCCTCTTACTCCTTCCATAGAAGCTTGAATTCTAAGTCAGTGGTTTCATCTTTTGAATAATAATAATAGAAAATTACTTATATCTCTTATAATACTACCCCTCACTTGTATGAGAAAATTAGGTTATTATATTTTATAAGTAGGTTACACTTATAGATAACTGACAATGCTTGCAGCAGTAATAGTATTCTCATAACATACAGTAGCTGTCAATGAAGAAAGATCAGTCATGGCAAAATAAGTAATAAAAGTTCTATTTTTTGTAACTGATATGTGAATACAGAGCAAAATGCATTCCAGTGAAGATTTAGAGAACATTTACAAACGTAGTAAATATAGTAGGTTAATACAGCTTTTCCTTAGCAACATTCACATCAGGGAGTGACTTCCCTACCTATACGAGTACAGTAGAAGAGACTATCCTTTTGGCAGGCGACTCTTCTAAAAGAATGTTACTCTGAATACAAAACTTGCTCTCCAACCTTAGATCTTGCCATGTAACATTGTACTGTGGCTTTCCATGGTCTTGGGTTTAGGCTCCCGTCCTTGAGGGTACAGAGATGCTCAAATCTGACACGACATGCTTCTTATTGGACCATACAGCATCTCAGACTCAATGTGACATTGCCAAGTAGTGTTAAGTTTCTTTTTTTTATTTCTAAGATGATACATGTCGACAAGATTGCGAATCCACAGGTAGCACTATTTTCCTTATGTTTGTATAATTATGATACCTTTTATGCATTGGTATAATTCGTAATCTGTGTGATTTGAACAGATTCTTTTTTTGTTTTTGTTTTTTTGTTTACGTTGCTTAGTTCAAAGCAAGGTGTGATAAGGTTAAATGTGCCGTCAGTGACAGTACGCTTAACATGCTCCTCGTGCTGGCCAATGTAACTACCTCTGCAGCATTAAAACAGTAGACCTAATAAGCTCAACCGTCATTCTAACAATATTTTCAAAATAGGAATTTGAATTACAAGTTTTCTTTGAATGTTGATGTTTAGGCTGTGTTTGAGCTGCCTGGATGTTTCAGGATGATTTAAGGCATAAAAAATAATCTAAGGCTTCTGAGATATAATCTCTCTTACTAATGAATTGATTTATAGAGAGGAATACAAAATTCTGATGATTTCGATTATTTGGAGAAGATGGCTATTAATCGAGATATCTATTAGTATTAATATCAAAGAGTATGGAACACTTGTTTTGCAACTGTCATAAAATATTATTTTCTTACAAGTCCTTTTGCTCCTTTTGGAGAATAATTTACTCTTTCATAAAGTAACTAGAAGTTCAAGAATGAGTAGATAACCTCATTTGCTTTCTGGCCAGAAATTGTTAATATAGAGATGAGAATGCTAAGTGTAAAGTAAAGAAATCCAACACTTCTGGGACTACGAACAAAATCTTGGCTTTGACAAAAGAATAATTGCATACGCGAATATCTGCTAGTAAGCAATAATTTTCTAAGCATTTAAGAAATATAACAAATAATTTTGTTTGAAGATCCAAATATTCCTCTGACAAATATACATTAAACGTTTTCAAGATAATTTCATTGTCGCTACTCATTGCAGATCTACATATGTTACACCAAGTGGTTCTTTTTGCCACTCTAATGGTTGCCTATCACATGCTCTGCTCACACGTTGGTATCAGTGGGCGCTGTCTACGTATATATATATATATATATATATATATATATATATATATATATATATATATATATATATATATATATATAAATATATGTATTTATATATACATTTTTTCAACGTTGAGGTGTAAAAACAATCAAATAGGACCATTTCAAATTTTATGACTGCTTTGGAGGAAATATTGATGTTATGAACAATTTATTTTTATTTAACATTTGAGCTGAGGTTTAATGACGACGTTTTAGTCAAATCCATCAGCAATGAACAAAAGTTTTGGAAATGTTTCGCCAGTGTTTTTTTTTTTTTCTTTTACTGAAATGTGGCTTTACTTGACATGTTCTTACATTTTTTAAATATATGACCGATTTCCCGCTTATGAAACATATTATGATTTAATTCTATGCAATAATCATGTTTTTGCATTGAAATAACACGTAAATATGGAGCATGTTAGTTGCATAGCTATGCAATTAAGCGTTGTTTCGCCTTTTTGTTTACTATCTTGATTTTTCAAAAAGCGTGTAGGATAGGCTGATGAGAATAAGAATAATACTCATTATCATCACATTACAGAGCAAAAGACAACACAGGATATCAATCTTTTTATAGGCTAATCTTTTTTTGTATAAGGACGTGCGGAAGAAAATTGATTTGTTCTCTGTGCCGCTAGAATTTCCACAGAAACTTTACATCTACATGATTTACTTAGAATTAGAAAGCCTCTTGTCATACCCAATATTTCACTCATACTTCAACGGCAAAATATACTAACGCTAAGTGTCAACAAAATATAATGTGCTATTTGATAACTAATAGTAAACAATCTAAAGAAAAAAGTTTCTACGAACAGAAAATTCTATTTTGCGTCAAAATAACTTTATTATTGCCTAATTATTCACGCACAGCAGAAATGAATTAAATACTACTATAATATATAGCCGCTCCTTAGCAAAACAAGCTTGTTAGGAAATGCATTTATAAAATACATCTCCAGAGTACCTCCTTTAACAATGAACCACTGAGTTGCCGAGGGCGTGATGTATTTCGGTGCACTGTAACTTTTTAGGCGGGAAATCAGATGAAATAAAGGCCCACTTCTCCCCAGGTCTGAAAATGTCCAATAAATTCCCACTGTTCGAATTTACATTTTCCAATACATTCTTGAATGCGGGAGAATTCGTGAATTCAACTTTACGGCTCCTGAAGAGTATGAATCTCTCTTTACTTCTTATATATATATATATATCATTGCTTATTCCAACCGTCACTACATGTGATAACTGAATGGCGGACTGGCGGTCTACATGTGTGGGGAGGGAGAAGGGAAAGTGGAGGGGGGGGGGGGAGATGAGTGGGGGAGGGAGGGATAAGGGAGATGGAGAATGGTTTGTGTTGACAGTCCACTGACAGTTCTACTTTTATACATATGAACGTTCACCCTTCTGTGCTATTTGTCTCTTTATCCAGGCATTACTGTTGTTACTGTCCCTTTTATCCAGGTATTACTTACTACCTGTCACCTTCAACCAGATATTACTGTACTACCTGTCACCTTTAACCAGGTATTACTGTGCTGCCTGTCACCTTTAACCAGGTATTACTGTGCTGTCTGTCACCTTTAACCAGGTATTACTGTGCTGTCTGTCACCTTTAACCAGGTATTACTGTGCTGTCTGTCACCTTTAATTAACCAGGTATTACGAACTTGTAATCTGGAGATACAGTGTGTCACAAAGACTGTATTTAATGAGTACAGTGACCTGTTAAGGAAAGTATTTGAGTTGCAGGTATATCTTTTTGGAAAAATAATGCAGGTTCGTGAATGAAGAAATGAGTGACTGATGCCTATGGATAGCATAATTGTAAGTTATTACAGCGAACAGAAACTTAACAAAGTTGGGAAAGCACATCAAAGTGTTTGCAAAAAAGATGGAAATAAAAATCTTGCATGGTACATTATTGATTAAGGAAGTTAGGCAGATGAATGAAAGATTAATAGGGGGAAAGCTGTTTAGGTTTAAACGGGAGAACTGAGTGGTACATGAAAATCTATAATATGTATACGAAATTTGGAAGTAGGAGAAACTGCCGTACGGGATATAAAGAGGTCTGGAAAAAACTTCATACGGACAATTAGAGAGGTGAAATAGAGGATGTTGTGGGTCATAGATAACAAGTTGCTATGAGTGATTAAAGGTTGTTAAAATAGAAATTTAGTGTTTTGGTGTGTAATTCCTGTAAGTGTGAGATAAGGTGTGGTATATCTGAATGACTATTCAGTATTTTTACGGATGGTGAAATGTAAAAACTCAAAGCAAGGATATTAGATAAAGATACAGATTTCTAGGAGATTTGCAGAACAGATTGAAGGAGTCTAAAGATGTTTGCAGGACAAGAAAGCTGAAAGCAACTGTGAACAGTTATAAGGTTATGAGAAGAAATGAAAACGAGGAAAGGGGAAAAATTATGTTACCATTGATGTTGAAAGAATAGATTTGAATTTGAATATGAATTTTTCTATAGCTGTAATCTTATTATGTACTACTTTTAAACCATCCTTTGATAGCACAAAACCCAAGTAGACAAGTTCTTTATTATAAAAATCATATTTTGATAACTTTACAGTTAAGGTATACTGCCTTAATCTTTGGGAAACATGTTCTAATTCCGTAAGATGTTCCTCAAGTATATGTGAAAAGACAACTAAAGCATCCATGTATGTGTAAAGAATATCACCCATGTCTCCTAAAACTAAGTTATTCGGTCTCGTGAAGGTTATAGGTGCGCAACGCAACCCAAAAGGCATCCTCAAAAATTCAAAATGACCCGTGGAGGTGCTTAATGCTGCATGTTTTGTACTATTTTTCTGCAAAGGAATTTGATGGAAACTTCTCAAGAGATCTAATGAAGTAAAATATGAATATTGACCTAAACCAGACAAGATGTCAGTACATTGCACCGGAAATCCGTCTGAAACTGTTACTTCATTTAATTTTCTGGAATCCACAAAAATTCTCCAAGTGCGACTTTTCTTGGGGACAACTATTAGCGGAAAATTGTCTTAACTGGCAGATTCCATTATTGCACCTATATCTTATTTGGATCTTTTGATCTTATCTGATGTTCTATTACACCAGTTCTAGTTTTACCTAAACAGCCACCATTAGTACTGAATACATCTCTGTATTTTTAAAACTCCTTCAAAATCTTTTCAAACATTGTCTTATATCCTCTACCAGCTTATCTTTTATTGAGTTTAAGATAACATTGTCACTTGTTAAGTGATCATCTTCTACTTCTGCTACTGATAAAATCCTGTGATGATATACCTCAACATCAATCAAGGGTGTATTTTCAATAATGATTAACACATTAAAAACTTCTATTACAGCATGATGGTTACTATCAACCTTATAAATTATTCTGTTGCAAACAAGTTTTGAACTTTAATTCATTTCATATAACATAACAAGGATATATGTGGGTTCATTAGGTTCTATATACTATTTCAAACTAGTAATTACATGCGAGAAGGAATTATGCTGAGTTGCCTCTTTAACTTCTGATATAGTCCAAATAATTATTGGTTCTTCAATATAATTAACTTTGTTCTCTGCTACGTCCTTACAATCTGATGTTGATTAAAGTGAATGGAAGGATTTTATGAATTTCCCCTTGATAAAACACCACACTTTGCTGGAATCATTATGATATCATTCTTAGACGAAGATGCATAACACAAAGCAACAACTGGGTGCATGTTAATCCCATTGACTACAATAAAATCATCTGTTAAAGTTAGTTTACCCACTCTGTACTGAATTCTGACAGTGCCTATTACATTTAGATTATTATCTCCTATGCCTGCCATCTTAACATCAGTCTTTTATACTGTAAAATCTGGAAACAGCAAGTGATGAGATTTTCAATCCATCAAATTACGAGGGTTACCAGTATCTAGTCACAAGGTTAAGCTAAATGATGTTTACTAACCGTTTAATGGCCGGTCTTTCATCTGTTTCTATGAATGAGTGAGAGTATTCTAGAGTATTACAATTATTATCACCCTCCTGTATGTCTGTTTGAACAGTATATTCATCAGTCAACGTATTAAACATATTACTTACATGCACATTTGGAAAAATCTGGGAAGATGACGAATTCCTTTGATTCTGAACAGCATTAACATTAAATTTACCTTAATGGCTGTTTTGATATTTCTGTCTTAGATTCTTCTTTTTCTGATATTTCTTCTTATTATTATTTCCTATATTCCCACAACTGGTAATGTTATTATTCTGATTGCTTTTATTCCCATCTTGATCGTTTTTTTTCTGGGAACAGTTCTGATAACTGGTGATTACTACAGTGTTTAGTCCTACGTTCACTTTTATAGTGACCATACAGTTACATTTAAAACATTCTATTTGCTGATTTGTGGAGTTAACTGCTTGAACCTGTTGTGCTACTGTGATATTTTGTTTAATTTTATTATTTTCAATGCTAGATATAATTGTTGGATCCAAATTGGACACTTAGCCATATGCCTCTTAATCTGATCAGTAATAGTCACTTCACTAGAGGTCTGTCAAGCTTAGCATCAAAACAACGTGCCAATGCGTCTAGCAGCATACCAGTCATTAGATGACATACTTATGGTGTTACCATTACCCAAAAAGAGGGTGTAAGCAGTTTAGAATGCCACTCTCTAAATTTATCTGTGATAAGGGTGGTATGGTCAATTAGTGATAAGCCCTTTTTATCTGCTAATACATAGATACTCCTCAATGCTAGGACTTCATCCACCTCAGAATCTGTGCCACATACTTTTCTTGAAGTACCATTGAAATCACCCTACAATTTGCTAGCTTGAAACGAAATTGTTCGTAACCATGAGCCAGCATCACCTTTTGCATAGTCAAAAAATGACTCAGCCTCTTGCAATTCAATAGTGGGATTCACTATTTTCTTAGAATTTAAGTGGGCTTCAATGGATGGGATCCAACCTTCAATCCCTTGAGTCAACTGACCGTTGACCAAGCCCTGAAATGGCACTACAGTTGATCTAGTATTCACGACCGTGAACATGTTTTTTTGAGTCTGGGTCTGGCCCTACACCTGCACATGTAGCCATGTTGTTAGACTTCCTACGGTTACCTGTGGGCCTATAATTACCTCTGCCTCTATTTGGCCTGCCAAACGAGTTATGTGAATATACCCAACCTGGTCTTAGCCTCTTATGTTTACAAGAGAAAAGAAATTCTTCACCGAGAAAACCAGTTAAAATATTCACTTCCTAAGAAGAAAAATGAAAAAGTCTAGGGGATAAAACTTACGGATCAGGGATCCGATTGGAGGGCAGTTTACACTACTGCACAACCCTAAAGCCTAAGATAGTAGAACTTAGTTTTGTGTTATATGGGAGAATCGCCAGATGACCCCCACCCCGCTGCCATGCTTCCTCTGCAGAACCGGGTCAGCGCTGTTGAACAACACGACTTGATTGGAGGATCCACAGACATCAGTTTGCTTTAAAAAATCTTCAAAACAGGATACAGACATCAGCATTATCTGGAAATATGAGAGGAATTAGAAATATGTTTCTGTTCTCCCTCAACCTGCAAAACTCGTTCCTGTTTTTCCTCTGTGATAATTGTTGTCAGGCGACGTAGGCAGGAAACAGGATACAGCCTCTCTGTTTGCACTTGTGTATGCGTCTTGTTTAAGAGGATGTGATGCTTCTTCCTCTTCTCGCCGTGTTTGGGACTTTTGAGCCAAGAGACGCGATGCCAGAAATCGCCAGAAACACGTTTTCTTCTTCTTCTTCTTCGAATACGTAGTTATTGATTGTAAGGGGAATTGTTGTCAAACACGTGAAGCCTATATCTTCCGAGATATACACATTTCGGGGAGATGCATTCCGTTTTAAGATGCTTTACCACTTGCCACCATTTATGTGATGATACTTTCTTGCAAAGCTATCATCGGAGTGTTAAATAGAGATGCATTTAAATGAGATATTCTCCATTTTTTTTAGCTATATGATGAAAAGAGTTTAATGTTGAACGCTATCAAACCCTGCGTTTGAATATCCTCGAGCGGTGAACAATACCTCCCTTGCGTGCCAACAAACATACGCACTCACAACTTTAACACATGAAATTGATTCAAACTCATAATGTAAAAATAATTGTAGATTACATTGTTGAAAATAATCAAGAGTCACATCCGACTCGTGACAAGAATAAATGTTGACGCCTTAATTTCTAAATATCAACAATGATAATTAATAAAATGTTAATTAACAGAGCATCATGTGGCCTCGTTCATATCCTTTGCTGAGATAATACTTCTTCAGCATGTAACAAGAAACAGTGCATCGGAACTCCTCTTTTCCTTCATGCCTTCCCATCTTCACATTATCATAGTTAGACGAATATAGTAAAACTTAGTTTTACCAGACCACAGAGCTGATTAACAGCTCTCCTAGATCTGGCCCGAAGGATTAGATATTTTTTTGCGTGGCTAGGAACCAATTGGTCACCTAGCAACGGGACCAACAGCTTACTGTGGGATCTGAACCACATAAACTCCTCTGACTCCGCGTTGGCCGAGCAGAGAATCGAACTTCAAACCACCGGACTGGTAGCCGAGTGCGAAAAACACTCATCCAACAAAGAAATAGTTAGAAGTATTAATATCAATATTCCTTTATTACATATACGCTATACAGAAATCTCAATTGCGCCAAAGAAATTTCGGCCCATTTTGTACTTGTCTATTTAACGTCGAAACATCCGTAAAGTATGTTCTAATTCTTTCTTGCATCTACTAGTACTGCTTTATCTTTGAATTCGGAGCCTCCTTTCTCCAGCTACATTTTGTTATCATAACCGATAGTTTCATCAACATAACCATGAGCACAGAAAAAAAAAATCTTATTGGTGTGTTCTCATCCTTTTAAGAAAAGTAATCTGTATGACATGCGATATTATGTTATGAGCTATATAAGGTATCTTCAATTTAGAATGCTGACTAAAAGATTATCTAAATTTAAACATGCTAGGAACTTCAACAAACCCATCTCCTCCTTTAAGAAACTATAATGGATTACATTGGGCATCTAAATTGATTACTGGATATCAGTCATAAATCAGATAACGACTCGAGATAAAACGATAAAAGCCCGTAGTACTAAAAGAGAGAGAGAGAGAGAGAGAGAGAGAGAGAGAGAGAGAGAGAGAGAGAGATCACAGCAATGGAAGTTATTGTTCTCTGAACTACTTTGATCATGTTCTGTAAAGAGCGCCTCTCCTCTGTTAATTTCCTCCTTTTCTTTTGACTAAAGAGAATTTTCTATGTCTTTGTTTACTCTTCCGAGATCTCCAAGTAATCATACTGGGAATATTACATTAATAATTTCTCGATCAGTATTGATCAGTAAATCTTTGTTGATTATAGGAGTTCATTACGTTTTGGTGAAATTCAACATTATTATTATTATTGATTATTATTATTATTATTATTATTATTATTATTTTATTATTGATAAAAGTTATTATATTCTAGTATACATATTAGATGACTAGCTATACATATAGTAGAAATATAGATATACTATATATATCTATATATATATATATATATATATATATATATATTATATATAGATATATATATATATATATATATATATATATATATATATATATATAGGTATATAGATATATATATTATATATATATATATATGTATAGGTATATATATATATATATATATATTTATATAATATAGTATATATGTATATATATATATGTGCATACATATATATATATATATATATATATATATATATATATATATATATATATATATAGTATATATGTATATATGTATATGTATATATATATATATATATATATATATATATATATATATTAAATTGGATGTATATCTATTTAGCTCTGTGAAAATGGATTGGGGATCTAGTGCACCATATCTCCAGTCGGCTTGAATTTTTGTCTAGTTCTGTCTGGACCGATTAGAACATTCACTTTAATGAACTGGAGCACTGCTGATGCTTTTCCAGGAACAGGAGGAGAACTTCCCCTTTTTTTTACCAATCTGTTATATTATCGTAATTTCCCGATCCCGCTGGCTTCAGTCAATATGACTCGTTCCATAAGTGTAACTGAATGTTGAGAACTGCACACAACATTAAATGTAAAAGCCTCTTTTTTTTTATGTCTATGATGACAAGTTTAGTAGTACATGTACTCGCTCTAAATTACCTAAAGAACTAGTTTCTGTGTACAGTTAAAATTATTATCTTACATCGTTTATGATGAAGATGTCCATGATTAACAGCGTTTAAATATAACATTACAAAAATACATAAGCACACAACCATAATCCATAGGTTAAGCTCTGTTTTCATAAGGGATATATCTACTGTGGCAGGCAATGAGCAAGTTTTGAGGTTTTTACATTTATAGTCCTTGGTAGAAATTCTAACCTCCTTTTTCCCTTTGCCAAAAACATTATCTCGAATGAGTTTTTCTCTCGATTTTTTATTACCTGCAGTTACGTTAGTTGTAAATATTTGCAATGTAAATGAAAATTTGAAGAATTCATCCATCTAGTTTCGTGTGGTCTTGGTTCAACTGTCGTAGGCTTTTCATTTCAGTATGTTACGATAAAACATGATAGTGTGTCATTATTTTCCCACTGTTGGTTAAACCAAACGATGCAAAATACGATATACAACAGCCAAAGGGAGAGATTTTTAACTTGGTCTATAAGAGTGGGTGGTTCAGATGTCTTTTGCAGTTTTGTTTTCAAAATGATTAAGGTATTGTTAGCTTATTATTTGCAACAAAGAACTACAACTAGACAGTTAAAGGGATTAATAAGGAAATTTTTTCAATAATTGTTAATTAACCAAAAAAGTATCTAAATTTAAGAGGAAATCAGCTTATCCCTAATTTGTCCATCTAATTTATAAACTAGTGCAAAGCCTTTGTTTTGTTTTGAATTTCAGTAACAATATTATTAAATTTTTTTTATAAAAAATGCCCAGTTTGATATCATAAATCGCATTATGCATTGCTGTGAAATAATTATTACAGGGACGAACGTCTTTAACAAATATAAAACCTCAATAGGATGCCTAAAGGTTACACAATCTAATGAAATAGCTGTTGAGTAAATATTAAATGTAGGACCTCATATTATTATTTCTTGAAGCTTTTTTTATCATATATGCTATTTTCTGTCACCTCTTGAAGCTTATTTCTTTTTATCATATATGCTATTTTCTGTCACCAAATATTTGGTGATGTGCTCTCCTTTTACAGATACAATAGTTAACCTGTAAATTATTTGGTTGTAACTAGGTAGAGGACATTTTATTCGTAAACAGAAAACTCAATATTATGTTGTACTACACACATGACATATCGGATTTATTTCCATTTTTAATGATGAGTGAACATCAAATAATTTTTTTTAACACATAATGGATCTGAGTACGAACAACGATCCAAAACTTATTGGTGGACACGATATCCAATGTCAATAGTATGATTTACTGTTCACCAACGTCCTGACAATTGGTGGAGCGCTTTCCAGATACCTTCAGCCCTCATCGGTGTCTGCCTTCATGAACGGGTCATTTATCCACTTCGACAGTTTTTCAATGATGCACCTGTGAAAATTGTGCATCCAGCAGGATAACCGTCGTTGCGATATTAGATCCTTTTTCATAATATGGAGTCGCGAGAAGCAGCTGTCTTCTAACAGAGTGATGAATAAATACACCTGAATGAACGGAGTCACTCTCTGCTATTCTTACAAATAAATGAAATTCATTTTGTGCTCTAACCTGATGTAATCCCATGTGATTATAATATTCAGTGCCATGGAAAAATTCACGACAAACCCATTATTGGATTTCCCAGGTTCAAAAGGAGACTGTGAATCCCCGTAAATGCTTTGTAAAAACCATGGTGGCCATTTCATTTACGTGAACAATCCCCTACCCCCCCCCCCAAAAAAAATGCCTGCAGTTTTAATTTTGTTGAAACTCGAAGATTTTACCATTTTATGATGGTTGGTGCTTTATCACTTTCCTTGAGAAAGCCTCTCCTCGTTGTACTAACAGTCCCTGATGATGATTTTCTAAATGATGGCCAATAATAAGTGGTTCATTAATCACGGTAATAAAGGCCAAAGTATACAAAAGGTGTACGACTCTAGAACAACGATGAAAATAAACGTGAAAATGAAAGTTGTGACGTTCCCAAGGAAAGCTAGTCACCATGACGTCATGAGCAATTGACTACATTACTGCGAAGAAGCTTTTTATCTATCCCTTTTTCCTCAGTAGTTACAGATGAAAACTAAACGTGAAAAGAAAAAAAAAGTATTGTTGGTAGATGAGAGCTCTTGCTTCGATTCAATTGCATTCAATTATATTTTATGCGACAAGCTGACGGAAAGGATTCATGAATGATTTTTTTCCTCGAAGTATTCACAATTATTACAAGAAGTAAATCACTTAAAACTATCAGTAGCCTACATTGCAATGCAGTGTTAAACATTATTCTGAATAATATATCCTAATAGTTTAGGATGAAATATATAAAAATATTAGGAAATAAGATATATTCTGAAAATATTAAGACATTAAATGTATGCTAGTGTTTTTAGGATATATCATATATCCTAATATTTATAGGATGTGTCTTATGTCTTAATAGTTTTGAATATACCTTTTATTAAATTTTCTAAATCTCAAAAGATATAAACAAAGATTCTCCTTCCGAAAAGGGATTCAAGCTTCCATTAGTTACAGGGTTAAGATTGGTGACTTACCTCTGAAACCACTAAGAAGGATAAGAACCTACTAAATCTAAGACACAAGTGTTTGTCAAACACATTGTTATGCCTCTCAAATACATTTTTGTCTCTCAAATGCATTTTACTAGCTCTGAAAGAAACTAACTATGGCCAGGGTGATTTAATTTTTAACGTTTATTGCCCTGGATGCTAAACTCTGTGGATTCTATTGGTCATATCTACCTTTATATTTATTGTAACCATTATGATGACCTCTTCTTTCTATCCTGAAACCCTCGAAATCCCAAAGAAAATGAAAGAAGAAATCCTTACAAAAGAAGAAAAAGTAGAAAATGAAAGTTTAGAATAAACGCGGAACGTAAACATTTTTTATATTTTGTGACATTTCTAACTTATAAAGCTCCTAAGCATCTGGGTTTTAATTTTTAGGTATTCGATTAATTTATTATGATTATTTACGTTGCTTTCAGGTAAAACATTGAAAATCCCTGAACCTAAGATATCTATATATGGATTTTTCATTTTTTTTTTTTTGTGTGTGTGTGTCTCTCAAAAAGTGCTCGGGGGATGACAGTGGTAAGATTTTGGAGTCTCGATTCTGCATTGGTTCTCTAATCAGACCTCACCCTCACCATCACCATTAACATTACCATTATTATCATAATTATTTTGGTGACTGCTGTTTATAATGTTATTTATAACTATTATGTTTCATCAGGTCTTCATGAAATTTGTCAGGATGGCAAACAATACTGCATGTCGTCAAAATCACAGAGTTAAAAAATAGCTACTCATTATTATTTTTACCCAATCTTCTATTTCTCCCAAGGATGCCTTCACACAGAGGAGACAACTTTCTCTGCTAAACGTATCCTGTATCAGGTGATCCAAGAATGAAAGCCCTGAATCAAAACATTCATATACTCATAGCTTCCTCATTCATATGCACCAAGTACTAACCAACAGTATGAATCGCATATATAATTCAGCAATTTTTTATCCATGGATACTATTGTAACCTATATTTATAATCTACTCGTCATTTTCTTTACCAGATTAGCTCGTAATTATAGTGACCATAATGCCCTCTTAAATTCTCGATTTCTTTACTTTGAAATTTTTATTAGCTTTGTCTACATTACCTTATGTGTCACACACACATATTGCATAGATTGATATCATACAAATCACTTCCATAAACCTTTTTCCCCAGTACATGAACGAGTTTAACAAACTCATAGAGAACATTTGTCTTTTCAACGATACTGGTATCGCTCTCCTTTCTGTCATTTCAATCTTTCCGATTCCGCTTTTACTAAGTATGCATATTTAGTATATGTAGAGCCAAAAAATGTTTTTGCCTTATTTGGGAATTAAATCTGTGAGATATCTTTAGCAACTCAGACTTTTGTATGCCAAAATATCCCAAATATCTTCATTGGAAAATCTGATTAAAATTCTGTGCCATTTGGGAAAACATAACATCACTGCACTATTGGGAAACATTTACCCCCATCCTAAAAATTGGAGAGGAAAAAGGTTGGAAAACTAAAAATACGTTCGCCATATATTCAAGAGTCCAAACAACCATCAAAGAATGGCTGAGGTTACCCACCCATTGAAATCCATGATTCAAAGAGTACCCAAATCTTCGAGGGCAAAGAGTAATTTCCTATTTCCTTGTTATTATCTGTACGCCCGTAAAAGGATGTCTTTGGTAGTTAGCAGCATTTCCAGGCAATTGCCAACCAGAATCTCAAGCGAGCTTTGCTAAGCATCCTTCATTTTCCTCTTTTTGTTTCGGAAGGTAATTTTAATATCAAAAGGAACCATGGAGAAAAATTTATTTCACTTTACAACATGATGAAAATATTCTTCCTAATATTCTCATTGTTATTGGGTACATTAAAATTCATCGGATGCTGATTATATAAACTAACTTCGTTCTAATACAAGGCCAACATAAATTAACTGCAACAAACTCCATGGAGAGTTCGAATATCTTTCATTAACAGAGGCGGTGTCACTTGAGCAGTTGTCTGTCATTCATTAGAATAATACTACCAAACTTTGCACCAAGCAGCCATTATACTATTTACATAATATATCCGAGTACACAGATCTAATCAATTTTACCCCGTTTTTGCTAGTAAAAAAAAATTTAAGTAATTAGTCTGTTATTGGCTGCTGCTTCATACCTACAAAGTTAGACGGTAAGTTGATAAAAGAAATAGAAAACATCGCCTTAAGACAGCATATGGTTCTGCAATAGAGACAGGCGCAACTCCCAATATGTGTGCTATGGCTCCAAATGCAAAATTAACATCAGTTTTGCAGAATAAGAATAACAGTTGAATCGGAATTTATTTCCATATGCATGGTTACAGATTCTTCATATGTATATCGAAGAAAGCTACACTTTTCATCAGCTTCTTAATCCTCGGTCTATGCAGTGCAGAATGACAAACGTAAACAACGATGATAATGGAATAACAATCTATCGCGTCTCTATAGTTTTTCGGAAGCCTCCAAATAGTGATACTGATCTTGCATATCCCGGTATCTGATTTCCTTGTATGATAATGAAGCGAGAGCTACATAATAGTCTCTCTCTCTCTCTCTCTCTTTCTCTCTCTCTCTCTCTCTCTCTCTCTCTCTCTCTTTCCTGGAACCGTTCTCTATGATTAGAATAAATTTGTGGCGCCCTCCCCCACCCTTTTTTTTTTTTTTTAATTGCGCGACCGGCTTCCCGTCTCTCTTCTCTAACGAGTACAAATCTCGAAAGAAAAACTAATTTCCATATCTGTCAGAACCAAATCTTCATAACTTTTAGTTTTCTGCTCATTATATCTTTATTTTCTGAATCGTGGGTAAAGTTTTGGTTTCATTCTTTTAATCCGCTTTCCTATACAAACAAGTTTAAAGAATAAAGAATCTCGAAGTAGAATAAATTTGGTTCCATATCCTCTTCGAAGGGCAAAAGTTTGGAGTTCTTATGAAGGATTGAAAGGAAAGGCCCATCAAAATTGATTAGCATTCCACACAGGGCTACTTCCTTCCCATAAAATTCGATTTCCCTTCATATATAGCTAGAAGAATTTTTATTCGCTTATTCTTACAAAGAATACCAATAAGTCGATGCCAAAACAAAAACCATAAGCCGTTCGTGAAACTTTGTGGGCCTAAGAAACACAGTTTGAATATTTATCGAGCCTGGAAGATCTACAGTAGAATATGGCTCTCTCCTCTGGAGTGATAGTTTCCCATCTTTGCCATAATAGTTATTAAATGCTCAAGGATTACCCTTGTTTATCCATACGTAAATCCAAGAAGTTTGTGTTCACTCTTTCTAAGTTCCATCCTTTCCTTTGCTGTAATCATTACGAAAATTGTGATTGAAAAAAGTGAAATCAAAGATTAAAGAATAAAAATCTGTGCTAACGTTCCTGCCACAAAAAATGAAAAAAACATCCAATCGATGAGTACCTTCAGATTTTGTGTCCCTTGCAAACTTCACACACACACACACACACACTTATATATATATATATATATATATATATATATATATATGTATGTATGTATATATATATATATATATATATATATATATTATATATATATATGTATAATAAAAGGAGCCGATTAAAATACCAAAATATAGAAAGAAAGTACTATATTTCAGAGACTTCTATCCCTCTCTTCAGTTCAGGTAAAGAGTGAGAAAAGTTACAAAAAAAGGCAGTAATCATACAAAGTGATCCATCCACATTTAAGCCCTTTTAGGTCACTCCCACTGATAATTCCTCTTTAATCCTCTTAAGTGTTGCCTGAAGGAAGATTTTATCTATTCAGATGATTCTATCATCTGAATTTTGTATCAACAGTTTCTGCTATAAAATATATGTGACAAATTCCATAAACTGACCGTTTATGTTGTATTAATCTCTGGGAAAGTGCTTTTCCAGTAAAACTGGTGTAAGATTGGTCACAGTCCAGGCATGGGATTTCGTATACTCTTGTGTGAATGGGGAATGTCTTCTGTTGGACATTAATCAAGGATTTGGCCAAAGTATTTAGGTAAGTAAAGGCAAAAGGGTTAGATTTCCCGAGTCTGGGTCACCGTCTTAATCCTGTCTAGATGTGGAATTTTTGTTTTATTGTTAGGTGTATTTCTGGTCTTGTCTTGAAAGGGACGGTGGAAAATTATGTTTGCTTTATGAATCGCATTCTCAATTATATGGTCAGGATACCTTGAAGACGAAAGCTGCTTACGAATTAGTTCAAATTCCTTTTTCCAGGAAATCATGGGAACAAATTCGTAAGGCTCCTAAGAATAGGTTGCTGGCTATGCCTTTCTTGATAAGAATGTCACGATAGCTAAAGTAGTGAATGTATGAAAGTGAGGATGTGGGTTTTCTGTATATGGTAAATTTGAATTCTATCGTGTCTAATATAACATAAACGGTCAGTTAGGTATGGACAATATAACTCAGATATTTTCAACCACATAAATAACCATAACCACAGAATAAATTGGAATTTGTCACGTATGATTTATAGCAGCCACTATCTGTACAAAATTCAGATGATAGAATCGGCCTTGATTAAACAGAGACAAGTAATGAACATCTCAAAGGACTCATGGGATTAAGATGTCATGGGTAAAGTTTTCCTTCAACCAATGCTTAAGAGGATTAAAGAAGAATTATCAGTGAGAGTGACCTAAATAGGTTTAATTGTGGATGGATCTCTTGGTATAAATGCTGCCTTTTCTGTAACTTTTCTTATTCTTTACCTACCTGAAGAGAGAGACAACAGTCTCTGAAATATAATACTTTCTTTCTATATTTTGGCGTTTTTATAGGCTCCTTTCATTAGATGGAATTCTGTTGCAACAGAACATTATTACCAGTCATATATATATATATATATATATATATATATAGATATATATATATATATATTATATATATATATATATATATACTATATATATATCATATGTATATATACATACATATATATATATATATATATATATATATATATATATATATATATATATATATATATATATATATATATATATATATATATATACATATATATATATATATGTATATATGTATATACATATGATATATATATATATATATATATATATATATATATATATATATTATGTATATATATATATATATAAGTGCTTTGTTGCTAGTGGGATTTACATATAAATTTCTAGGATACAATGGTTTTCTGAAGCAATTTTGTTTGAAAGCAACTTTAATAGTAGCTTCCATAATCTTAAGAATGGTGTTCTTTAGTTTGGAAAATAAATTGTCTACAATATTCATTGATGTAGTGAGAGGATTATCCCGGGAATTGACTGGTCCTGAGAAGTGATTGACTATCTAATGAAAACTGGAAATAACAATTTGGAGGCTGACATAGATTGGTGTAGCTGATAGGCATGCTGCTCCTGAAAACAGTGTTCTTCCCGATTGGGGTATATTCCTGAAGGCCATGTTGCACTTCATAAGGTAATATGAATTCTACAACTAGCTAAATGTTGACAGAAGAGTGTTAGACACTGCTTGGTCAATCAGCAGCTTCCTGAAGTTGGTTACCTTGTGAACTATTTTGGTCTGTTTGATTAGCTTCGACAGGGGTAGCCTGATGTCATTTACTTCTAAGAAGTGTTTGACTTTCAGCCCTGGTTTCTATGAAATTTTAGATATTGTCTCAGAGTTTAGCATCAGAGTAGCCTTCATGGTAATAAAATCTTTTTACTACATTGGTGTGGACTCTCCGCGGATTCTGGATGCTGTACTATTTCGCATTACCAAGGATCTTGAGATGTTGTT
>NC_061087.1:59833253-59845753 GCF_015104395.2 Macrobrachium nipponense | reverse complement strand
TGATAACTTAGAGAAAAGGGCTCAGTTCAATGTTCAGGAATTTTTAGCAGCCCTTTCCATCCAAGTGTTATCTGAAACCACTCTGACTAAGGTACATTGGAGCGCTTTAGCATTGGCATGTGGTGGTTATGTGTCTACTAGTATGGTAAAGACACAAATAAGATGTCTTGTTATGGAATCATTGATAGACTCTGGTAGAATAACTGATGAAGATGAGTTAGAACTAGCTCAAGAGTTGTTGATTGTAGCATGTGCTGATCATAATTATAAAATAAGCAAGAAGAAAAGAAAGAGCAAAGTGATACAGAGTTTGAGCTTAGATGCACTGGAGTAGAAGAAAATTTGATTAAGCTGAAACTGCTGGCTGAATGAGAGAGAGTGCAAGTTGAACGAGAAAGAATAGACAGGGAAAAACAAGAAAGAAGAGAAAGAGAAGAAGAAAAAGCTGCAGAAGAGGAAAGAGAAAGAGAAAGATTTGAAAGGGACATGGAATTGATAAGAGCTAGATCCACATTACCTGTAACACCATATAACCCTAACCAAGGTAATCAAGACCCTGTATTTGATGTAATAAGAGCACAGAAGCTAATCCCTAAGTTTACTGAATGAGATGAGCTTTTTCATCACTTTGAGAAAGAGGGTTCAGGTATGGGGTGGCCAGAAGATAAGTGGTCAGTTTTGTTACAAAATGTCTTAAATGGTAAAGGGAGAAGCGCTTATCTAGCCTTAACTGCTGATCAGTGTAAAGACTACAAGGTGCTTAAATACGATGTGCTACAAGTTTACCAGATGGCCCCAGAGTACTACAATGAAAGATTCAGAAATTTAAGAAAAGATGAGAGGAAACCTTCTTATATTATGCTTATAAAGTGAGAAGGTGTTTTAAACGTTGGTTAGAAGCTGCAAAAGTTAAAACATTTGATGAGTTAGAATAATTAGTTGTTCTTGAACAATATCTTAGGTGAATTCCTGAACATGCAAGAGCCTGTTTGAGAGAGAGAGAGGTTGAGAAACTTGACAAAGCTGCTACACTGGGTGAAGATTACAATATAATTAGTAGCAAACACAATTACAATGCCAAGTTCCAGAATCAACAATGCCCAGGTTTTAAGTCTCATCCAAGTTTCAGTAAAAAATTTAATGGGAACTTAAAAGTGATGCTACAAAGAGTACACAAGGTAATACACCTCAGCAAGCTAATGTGAAATCCTCATCCAATTTTTCAAGGCAGTTACAGAATCCTAATGTTTGCTTTAAGTGTGGAAGAGCAGGACACCTCAGTCAAGAGTGGTACCGGAATCAACAGCTGTCGAAGCCAGTTGGTTCCAAGTAGTGAAAGGTGACCAACTGGAACAAACTATGAAGAGCAGTGTGGGAAAGAATCAGACTCCAGAGAAGAATGAAACTAAACAAGCTGAATGTTTAGCAACCAGTGGAAATGTTACCTCAAGCAGTGAGTGGCTTAGCAGTGTGGAGGCTTTTAAGCATATATCTATGAGGGAATGCTGTCAACTCAAAAAGGAAGTGTGCAGGTAGCCTACCAGTCAAGATATTACGTGATACAGGGAGTAACCATAGTGTAGTAGTACGTGGTGCTCACCCTCAGTTAGAGAAGAGTCTCACAGGAGATTCAGTTATTTTGAAGGTATAGGAGGAGAGGAAGTAATTCCTATATGCCGCTTACACCTGTTGTGTGAATTGGTGACAGGGAATGTTGATTTTGCTGTAAAGGACTCACGGGCTGTGGAAGGTGTACAGCCAGAAGGAGAAGGGAAATTATGGTAATCAGGCAAAGAAATGTAATAGTGAATGAAATACTTGTGGACAAAGAGAGAGAGAGAGAGAGAGAGAGAGAGAGAGAGAGAGAGAGGTGGGGGGGAGATAGAATAGAGTAAGAGGAATGGTAACGAAAGAAATGCATACAATGTATGGAGAGAGAGAGAGAGAGAGAGAGAGAGAGCTATCACTCTTGTTTAGTTATTAATCTGATGGCTGTATCTGAGACCTTCTGCTTAAAGAAATATGTTATCGTACATTTTTTGGAAAATAATTGTTATGAAATCTTATCGCATCATATTGTTTCAAATCGTTATCATATTTTCTATATAAAAAAGCCTTCTCTCTCTCTCTCTCTCTCTCTCTCTCTCTCTCTCTCTCTCTCTCTCTCTCTCTCTCTCTCTCTCACTTCATCTGTCGTTCTGTCCTCCGTCTTATATCACCTGGATCCACTATTTAAATAATGGTAATCGTCTGATATGTTATTTGAATGTGACCAATTATCACAAAACCGTAAATGGCTACTCTACCAACTTATGCTTAGCTACATCTATTTTTGCTCTAGACTGACTGGACTTTAATTACCTGTATTACCAATAATATGCTAATCTGGTCACAAACATGTTACACCAAGTTTTGTAGCCGTGGGTTGTATGAGTCATCAAAGCATCAATTTTGCAAGGGTATTATTTTATTAATTAATCTATGCTAAGAACACATTACTGGATATGCTAATCTGGTACTACAGGATTTGTATTAATGGCCTAACTTACTATGAGATTCAGGGCCTCTGTAACACGGTTTTTTCGCAATAACTTTTTATCTATGCATTTCATAAATATAACGCTTATTCAGAATACACATTATATCTACACATAAATTTTGACTGTATTCTGCATTACGTAGGTTGAATAAATTTGGTACTTACAATGTAAAAGTTACTTTTTTTGAAGACGGGCCAACTTACTCAGAGAAAAGGTTTCGAACGCACTCGTTACGTAACTTATGACAGCATTTCTTCCCTCTTTCTCGATGGATGATTGGCTATACGTAACAAAGGCTATACCTCTGGCAACAATGACAAACAAATGTAAATACAAGCAAAGCAGCACACCTTTATGAACTCTGAACCACTCCACTGATAATTGTCATAATGAACAAACCAAAAAAATATGCTAATAAATACAAAAACACTTCGATTATTAGTCTAACTCCCAAAATAAGTTTCCTAAGAAATTACAGTCTACTTTATAGGTCACAATCAGATTGGCGAGATGTAGGTAAGAGATGGTAATTTTCAAAAACATAGTAGACAAGCTTGATTTGATAACTGCTATATCCAATGTCATGCAATTTTTATTCATTGGCTATCTACCTATTTACTGAAAAAAAATAGCAGGTACCGTATTTTGGTTGTAAACCTTCACCAATAATTATCGTCAGAATGATAACTTCATGAAGCTCCACCCACTTTGGCCTCGTTATAATTCAGGATAACACTGAAGGCTATCATGGGCATTGTTGGATTAGAAAATTTAACTTCTGGATATAAAAACTAATTTCTCGAGTAGTTATAAGAAGTGCTAAATGATCCTCAAGGATCCCAGCAATTGGCCTAAACGTTTAATTCATGTATATTACTGCTATACTGTTGCGGCACTACTGCTACAGTAGTATTACTACGCTAGCACAGATACCCCACCCACATCTATGTATCGTTCCGCCATTCATAAAGTCTTTGGGTTTCAGAGCCGATGGAACAAGGTGAATGGGCTTCTGTCTAGTGGATGGGCGGCGCAACATTTCGTCAAAAGGTGTTTACTTTGCTTACGTAATGAATGTTTTTCGACTCTTGGCTCGTAATCATTGGCCATGGCGTCGGCTGGATAATTTTTACTCTATAAGAATTAAAACTATCGGGTTTAGGTTATTCATAATGCTGACAAAATTTGTGTGGTTGTAAAATATACATATGTCAACTTTCAGCTACATCCGATGCTTTGACAAGGAGCAAAGTCCAAAAAACCGTGTTACAGAGGCCCTGAATCTCATAGTAGTTGAGTTACCAGTATTTGAGTGATGGGCCACTTGGCTCCGCCCTTGCAACCATCTAGGCTACTTATAGAAAGTATTTTAATTTACTATATTTTTTATATTATATTATATTTATCATATTGTTTCTGAAACACTTGGTGAAAATAAATTATATGAAATGAAACGCAGTGAATCGGTGCATTTATATAATGATGGTGGGGTATAATGGATGTAGGTGTAGCAAAACCGTGTACTATTAATAATTATTTAGTCTCAAATTATTGGGTAACAGTCTTTAGACCTGGTTTTCCCAGGAGGTAAGGTACCGCACACAGCCATGGACGATCTGTATAACGCCAGTGGTCTTGACAGTCGTGTGTTTGCAGCCTTTTAGGTATATGCTCAACAGAGTTGTCTTTGTTTGCCGCCGAGAGAGAGAGAAAACAGCGGCTTCTAGTATCATGAAGAAGAAGGATATTTCTGTCTGAATAATATTAATATGAATAGTCAGTTCCAACAATACTTAAGACGTTTTTTATATGGAAAATGTGATTACGATTTAAAACAATACGAAGGTCTCAGATACGTCCATCAGATTAATAACTAAAAAAGAAAGCTCTCTTCTCTCTCTCTCTCTCTCTCTCTCTCTCTCTCTCTCTCTCTGTGTGTGTGTGTGTTTAAGAATAAGCTCGACAAATATCTAAGCTGCATCCCAGACCTTCCAAGATTGGAAGATGCAAAATATACCGGAAGATGCACCAGCAACTCTCTGGTAGACATTAGAGGTGCCTCACACTGAGGGACCTGAGGCAACCCGAACAAAATGTAAGGTAAGGTAAGGTAAGGTCTCTCTCTCTCTCTCTCTCTCTCCATACACTATATACATTTCTTTCGTTACGGTTCTTCGTACTCTATTCTGCCCCCACCCCACCCCCCACCCCCCCCCCCCCCTTCCCAGCCCTCCTCTCTCTCCTCTCTCTCTCTCCATACACTGTATGCATTTCTTTTCGTTACCATTCCTCCTACTCTATTCCATCTCCCCACCCTCTCTCTCTCTCTCCATAAACTGTACGCATTTGTTTCGCTACCATTCCTCATACTCTATTTTCTTCTCTTCTCTTCTCTACTCTTCTCTCTCTCTTTTTGTCCTTATGTATCTCAATCATTATTACATTTCTTTGCCTGATTACCGTAATTTCCCTCCTCCTCCCATTCTAACCATTCTAACTATGTATTGGTTGTTTGAACGTGGGCCACTATCAGGGCAAGAAGGGCATGATCTCTCTGAGCCAGGCTTGGCGGGGCGGCGCCAGTTTTGTTGCTGGCTGTACTGTACATGTTCTGTTGGGTAATGAAGTTGGTGGTGTGCCATTTATTCTTGTCCTGTAGTGACAGACAAACCTCTGAGGATTAGTCCTATGGTAGAGTTGGAGAAGAATAACCCCCACCTGTTTCCTAGTTGTGTAACTACTAGAAGTATGAAGTGAAGAAACGGAGGATTTACACACCCAAGAAAGATCAAGTGAAAGATCTTTGTGCTTAGAAGAATTGTTCCAGGGAAGTGATGTTTCCCCTAGTGCTGAACAAGAAGAGATTTCCTATGAAGAAGAAGACAACGAAGAAGAAGAACCTGTTGTTCCTGAAGAGACTATGAGTAGTCAAAGTGTTCCTGGAGACAGTAGTGAAACTACAGTAGATGCGTTAGTAGATATTGAGAATTAAACCCTTGAAGTTGGTCAAGTGACAAGAGAGAAGCTAATGGACTTGCAGAAGAAGGATGTATTGTTAGATGATTTGTTCCTCAAAGTTGTTGATCAAGAAGAGGGGCAAAAAACTCCTACCTGTTATCATTTGAAGGAAGGTTTGCTGATGAGGAATTATAGACCTACAGATATACCAGGAGATGTTGTATGGGGCGAATATCATCAAAATTTTATTCCATATCCATTGAGGAAGCAAGTGGTTGCAGTAGCTCATGAGTCTGGACATATGGGAATCAGGAAGACTGTGGAGAAGATCATGAAATATTTTTTCTGCCTGGACTTCACAAAAATGTTGGCAGGTTTTGTTGTGAGCGTCATACCTGCCAGATAGCTGGAAAACCGAAGGATACCATCCAGAAATGCCCCTTACAACCTATAGAAGCTAGAGGAGAACCCTTTAGCAAAGTGATTATAGATATGGTTGGACCGCTGCCGAAGACAAAGAAGGGAAATGAGTTTTTGTTAACCTTAATGTGTCCTGTGACAAGATATCCAGAGGCAATCCCTGTTGGAAACATATCTGCCTTGAAAGTCACTGAAAAACTGGTGGAGTTTTTCTCAGAGTTTGGTATGCCAGAAATAGTACACAGCAGTTATCCACTGCTTACCATCCAGAAACTCAAGGTGCCTTATAAAGGTTCCACCAGATATTAAAAAGTATGCTGACAAAGTATTGTTCTGATTCAGAAAGAGAATGGGATGTTGGTTTACCATTAATGTTGTTTGAAGTTAGGAATGCTTATCAAGAAAGTATGGGTTGTTCACCTAATGAGATGATTTTTGGTAAAGAAGTGAGAGGACCGTTGAAGATTCTTGCCGAAAATTGGGAAGGAAATCAAGAGGCAATTCAAGGAGAGTATGTGAGTAACTTAAGGAAAAGGTTGAAAGTTATAAGAAAATTCTCTTTAGAAAATTTGAAAATAAGTCAAGAGAAAATGAAAAGGAGCTATGATGTTAAGACTAAGCTAAGAAGTTTTAGTGTTGGTCAACAAGTGTTAGTGTTCTTACCCGTCAAGAGATTTCCCCTCACCAATAAATTTCTAGGTCCTTACAAGATAACTGAGGAGTTAAGTGATAGAACTTATGTGATTGAAACACCAGAAAGAACATGTGAACCTCTTGAAACCTTATTTCTCAGAAACTAAAACTGAAACTGTCAATAACACAAACAACTTCATCTACAGAAGATGATGATGGATATGAATTGGGAGCTGAAAGCAAGATGAATAATTCTTCAATTTTGGAAAATCTGGAGGATAAACTGAAACATCGATGCGCTGAACAAGGTGAAGACTTAAAGAAAGAAAGAAGTTGAGTATTTGCTGCAAAATGGATTAGCAGAACCCAGTTCAAGTCACTTCACTTCTCCATGTGTGTTAGTGAAGAAACCAGATGGTTCCTTGAGGATGTGTACTGATTATAGGAAACTGAATTCCATCAGTGTGGCTGACAATTATCCTTTGCCTCTTATAGATCAGTTACTTGATAATATTGGGCAAGCTAAGTTTGTTTCCAAGAAAGACTTGTTAAAATGATATTATCAAATTTCCTTAGATGAGAATGCTAAATTGCTGTCAGCTTTTATTACTCCTTTTGAACTGTATCAGTATACTGTTCTGCCATTTGGTCTGATGAATGCACCTGCAACATTCCAACGAGTGATGGATCAACTACTAGGATCTATAGAAGGAGTAGTTGTATACCTGGATGGCATAGTTTTACTCTACAACGTGTTCTAATAATGCCTAAAACGTTTCACATACGTCTGATACCTTTCATTTCAAATAAGTAGTTAGAAAAGCTTTTGTATTTAAAGCTATCTAATATTACTGGTAAATTAACTCATATCTCTCGATTTGTCAAAAATACTCGTAAATAGCTTATATTTTGAAGTGGAAAGTTTGTGACATCACTCAAGGAAATGAAGAAACTTAATTTTATTCGAGATGATTCTATAATCATATCTTTTATTTTAAAAGACTTATTGTCTTAAATCATGCAATAATAATAAATGTTATTTATTGTTTTGAAAGAGAATTTTTACGATATTAGCTGTCTCTCTTTCCCAAAATCTGTAAAATCCCAGGCATTTTAGGGCGAGATACACAGATCAGTTGCCTTCAAAGACAGAAGTGATTTCATTCTGAGATTTGGAAGATCATTATCACTCTCTCTCTCTCTGTCCAGTGCGAGAGATGTTTTGATTTCACATTAACGTAAAGATTTTGTACTTAATGATAGGTCACTCGTAAATTTTAGATTTCATGTTTCTTAGATTTATTTAATATTGCTTAATGCTTATAGTGGAATCTGAACAAACATTGTACAAGTGTGTAACGGGGCCTTTCCTTTTTTTAAATATAGTGAATTGTTTGAATATGGTGAATTTTTGGAGCTGGCTGGAACAGAAACATAATTGGTAGCAAGGTAATGTGTTATTATAAGTTGCAACTTAAAAAACAGATTTATATGTGGTTTGGTGAAACTGTTTCATTTTTTACACATTGCAAATTTTCTATGTTCTGTGTTTATTTCTTTTGAAGGCATTTTTTTGCATTAATCCCTTTTTCTTGTTGCAGTGATATTTTGTGCATTTGTCCATTTTTCTTATTGAAGTGTGTTATTTTATTCTGTGTGATTAATGATTCCTTTTTGCAATTTTGGTATTTGCCACATTTTTCTGTGGTTTCATTTGCACTCACAATTTGATTAACTTAATTGTTTTCATTAATTAATCGTTGTATATTTAATTGAATTTGACACATGTGAATTAATTTCCATTTACTTAGATTATCTCACACCTGTTTTAATGAACTTAGTCTGATTTTCTGCTATATTAATAGGTTATTTAAGGGATCACTGTTGCCTTTAGAGTCCTTTCTCGTAATTTACCTGTGATGAAGGTTCAGATGTCTGGCTGTTGTGAGGTAATTATCTTATAATTGGTAAGTGTAGTAACCAGATACTTGGCAATTCGACACAATATATATATATATATATATATATATATATATATATATATATATATATATATATATAGTATGTATATACATACATATATATATATATGTATATATATATATATATATATATATATATATATATATATATATGATATATATATATATATATATATATATATATATATATATATGTATGTATATATATATATATACATATATATATATATATATATATATATATATATATATATATATATATATATATATATATATATATATATATATACATATATATATATATATATATATATATATATATATATACATATATATATATATATATATATATATATATATATATATATATATATATATATATATATATATATATATATATATATATATATATATATATATATATATATGTATATATATATATATATAGTATATATATATATATATATATATATATGTATATATATATATATATATATATAAATATACTATATATATATATATATATATATATATATATATATATATATATATATATATATATATATATATATATATATATATATATAACGCGGTGCGAGTTTCCAGTGTTGCTAATAGCAAAACGGTAGATTTGAATGATACATAAGAGTAAAAGGAAATATGAACGGTAGAATGCTCAAGAAAAAGTTCGTGCAGTATTTGTTTCGGAAAGTACACTAAGTGTGAGCTGACTGGGTGGAGTGGAAAAGGTATGAAATTTCAGATAAAAGTTCAAGCAGGAGCAAAAATTCTGGACCAAGGCACTAATAAAATCATCAGTATAGTTAATTCCTCAGTGGCATGTGGGAGTGGCTTATTTAATAGCATGGATCTGTTGTATTCTCCTATGCAAACAAAACCCTGAAATACTGCAGTTACTACCCAGGGGCAGTGAGTCATCGTTTTTTCCCAAACACCCTCCAAACTAATTATTTGATCGAAATGGTACTTTGACACGGTGTACAAGACACCCTTGCTAATTTTTGTAATATAGTTCATTGTCAAGTGAATTATATTATCCTAAATTGTTTATCTAGAACCATTCCTTTTTTGAGTAGAGCCTCAGCTCAGTAAAATCATCCTTTTTATTTTGCATTTCTCCTGTCCAAATAGCGGTCAGATCCCAAGATTTCTCATCTGATAAATAAATAATATCTTTCCGAGTCCAAACATGTCCAGAAACTAGCATTTTCCCAGGTAAAAACGTAAAATATATATATATATATATATATATATATATATATATATATATATATGCATACATACATATATATATACATATATATATATATATATATATATATATATATATATATATATATATATTATATATATATATATATATATATATATATATATATATATATATATATATATATATATATATATATATGCAGAAGCCAGGTACTATGTCGTACCTCTAAGTAAATGGGGATACAATCTACAATTAAGTAAAATCCTCGTGTAGTTTAAAATATATAAATCTTGTACAGGATTAAAGCTTTCGACCATCAATATTTTAGTGAACAAGACCACAGTTGATGGTCGAAAGCTCTAATCCTGTACGAGATTTATATATTTTAAACTACAAGAGGATTTTACTTAATTGTGGATTGTATGCCCATTTACTTAGAGGTACGAAATAGTACCTGGCTTCTGCATATATATATATATATATATATATATATATATATAATATATATATATATATAATCATATATATATTATACATTTATAGATATACATTATATGTATATCTATCTATATATATATTCTATATATATATATATTACTCTATTTATATATATCTATATATAATATAGTTATATATTCTCTATATGTATATATATCTATATATCTCTATAAATATATCCTCTCTTACATATATATATATATCTATATATATATATATCCCCTTATATATATATTATCCCCATATATATATCCCCATATATATATATATAGATATATAATATATATATATATATATATATATATCTATATATATATATCTATAAATATATATATATATATATATATATATATAATATATATTTTCAATCTGCTCCTTGTTCCTGTAATTTGTTATTACACAGGAATTGCTACCTGTTAGATTTCCGTACAAATCTGATTGTTTTAAATGTAAATAATCTTAAGTTATCTTAAATTGTTTACCTAAAACTATTCCTTTATGAGTAGGGCCCTCAGTCCAGTAAAATACTCCCCTTTTATTTCACATTTCTCCTGTCCAAATAGCAGTCAGATCACAAAATTTCTCATTCTGATAAATAAATAATATTTTTACGAGTCCAATACTGGTCCAGTAAACTAGCATTTTCCAAGGTTAAAAAAAAAACAAAAATTTCAATTATAGTATATACGATATTACTATTATAATTATATATATATAATATATAAATATTATTATCTATATATCTATAGAATATAAAGATGGATATTATCATATATAAATATATTATATATAATAATAGTAATATTAGTTACATATATAGATACGGAAGATTTATTATATAGATTTTATATATAATATATATATATAGATAATATAGATAAGTAATATATATTTTTTTTAGACAGATATCTATAGATATATATATCGTAAGATCTATAGATATAGAATATATATATTATAGATATATATATATAGATATATGTATATTAAAGATATTGTATAGGATTATGTATCAACAATGTAATATATATATGGATTATAGTCCATATAGAGATATCGTATATCTAATACCTCTATAATATAATATATATCTCTCTACTTAAGTCTTAATATATACTAATGTATTAATCTATATAATATATCTATATCTACTTTCTCTATCTTCGCTATCTATATCTCATTGTCTCTCTCTATCTATTTTACCTCTTCTATATGTGATCTATCTGTCTTATATATTACTCTATTAGTCTCTCTATGTTGTAGAATGTATTCATGTCCTCTCTTATGTCTCTATCCATCTCATATATCATATCTATATCGATATATATATATAATATTCTGATATATAACTTAGATATATATACTATATATATAGACTATATATATATATATATATAATCTATACATTATAATATACATAATATATAGATTATATAAACTATATATATGTATACGATATATACATGGATTATATATATATATATAGGTATATATAGGTATATATAGTATATATCTATATTATATAATATATGTATATATAATGTAAGTATATATATGTATTATATATATAATGTATATTCTATATTTATATGTATACATATAGAATAGTCTATATATATATATACATACAATTTATTATATTATGTATATATATGCATATAATATATAATAATATATATGTACATAGAAACTTATATATACATATATATATATATATAATATACCGTATATATACCATATATAAATTTCTCGTTTTTACCTTAGAAAATGCTAGTTTCTGGACATGTATGGACTCGGAAAGATATTATTTACTTATCAGATGAGAAATCTTGTGATCTGACTGCTATTTGGACAGGAGAAATGTGAAATAAAAGGGGGTTATTTTACTGAACTGAGGGCTCTACTCATAAAGGAATAGTTCTAGATAAACAATTTGGATAACTTAAGATTATTTACATTTAAAACAATCAGATATGTACGGAAATCTAACAATTCCTGTGTAATAATCAAATTACAGGAACAAGGAGAAGACTGAAATATCCTTGTGAATGTTCACTGCATAACTAATGGTGCCGTGGGACTACTACACACACAAAGGCACAAATCAAAGGCGAGATCTACAACTTTGGTTCCCTCTGTAACGGAGACGTTTACAAATCAAGGCCAGAAAAGCCACTGGGTAATAAGAATAGGACAAGCGCACTGAAGGTGCTAAAGGGTGCCTTGGCCATACGA
>NC_061087.1:59813253-59828253 GCF_015104395.2 Macrobrachium nipponense | reverse complement strand
TTTATCTTATTGTGAATAATAAAAAGGAAACTGTGCATAAATTATGAGTAACACACTATACTCACTAAAGACTGTATTACTTGACACAGAGTGCGCCATCTTTTTTTATCTTGATGCCAGTTCATGAACACTAATGGCTTCAAGTCCGTCACCTGCCGTCATTAGGAGGAAGATTGTTTATAAACAATATGAATGAAGGAGAAAGGTCGTCCATTATATATATATATATATATATATATATATATATATATATATATATATATATAGTGGAGCCATTTGCTCCTGCCGTTTAAAAAGATTGTCACCACTCTTAGTCTTTCCACGCTTCTCAGGAACGATTTTAAATCCTTTGCGTATTTCTAAACACTCATGCAGTCATCCATACAACTAAACACACACACGCGCGCACACACACAACTTATATACTCGTATATATATATATATATATATATATATATATATATATATATATATATATAAATGTGTGTGTGTGTGTGTATGTGTATGTGTGTGTGTGTGTGTGCGTGTATGGATGACTGTGTGAGTGTTTAGAAACACGCAAAGGATTTCAAATCGTTCCTGAGAAGCGCGGAAAGACTAAAAGTGGTGACAATCTTTTTAAACGACAGGAGCAAATGGCTCCACTAAAGTTGAGCTGCTTGGAGGGATGTCTTCCGGCAGAACTCAACTTCTTTGAGTTCATTTCCATTCGGTGGAAAAATTGAGAGGAACGCCAAGGTGCTTCGTGTGGATAAGCAAACTTATAAGAGTAGTTAGTGAAAATATAATAACAAAAACTTACTGGAATTAAATCGCAGATGAGATAGTTTTCCTAATTGCTTAATGCTAGGTAAATTGTGTAAGAATTGCTACGCTTTCCCCTTCTCCCTCTCCTATTTATGAATGTGTGTATACGCACACACAAATATACATACATACATACGTATATATATATATATATATATATATATATATATATATATATATATATATATATATATATATATTTATATATACTCTACCTTGGAATTAGTATATTTTCATATATGTTGACCGAAAGGGAATTTTTCAGTCGATAGGAGATTTGTCGGCTCACGGGAGCAAACCATCAAGCCAAACAAATCCAAGACGCACAAGAAAGCTTTAAGCCACACTGCTCCCTGTGTGTTTAAAGCTTCACTGTGCGTCCTGGATTTGTTTCGTTCGATGGTTCTCGCCCGTGAACCAACAAATCTCTTATCGACTAAAAAATTCCCCCTCCGTCAACATATATGAAAATATATTAATTCCGAGGTAGAGCGAATTAGATATTAAAGGACATTAGTAGCTCGATGTATTTAAATGAATCACGGTAACGTGATATGACTCATATATTATATATATATATATATATATATATATATATATATATATATATATATATATATATCAACATAGGGGATAAATGAAAACGGTTGCAAATAATAACCGGTGTCGGCTTTATTACTATGCCATCTTCAGAGGTCTAAAACAAAGTGGTAGAATTTCAATGTATATTTGATAGTAGGACATTACATACGAACTTATAGACGGTCGGGGACCAAGTGTTTGCACCTGACAAGTGTTTTGTAGGTAGCATCCCTCCCTCATTATTCACAGGTCAACTTTTCCACATCCGATTCAGTTGAAGAGCCCGCTTGCCTTTATCCCGTCTCTCAGGCACCTTCCTTAAAATGTATAAATCTTGCATATTTCTTTGAAATTGATGTGTCCAGTTTATACATGCCTTGATATATATGTATATATATATATATATATATATATATATATATATATATATATATATATATATACATATATATACATATATTATTATATGTATGTATATATATGTATGTATATATATGTATATACATATATATATATATATATATATATATATATATATATATATATATATCATCGAGTCTATCTGTATAAAAGAAATCTTCTTTAAATATATAGTATGGTATATATATATATATATATATATATATATATATATATATATATATATAAATCTTCTTCTTCTTTCACACCGTTATCCCTACCCTAAGGTGTCGGTTGCCTGATGCGCCTTTCCTTACAACATCAAGCGTGATTTATCATTTGGCAAAGGGGTTTTTACGACCACATATCCTTTTTCGAATATATATATATATATATATATATATATATATATATATATAGTATTATGTATATATGTATATAATAAATCACGCCTGACGTTGTAAGGAGAGGCGCATCAGGCAACCGACCCCTTACTGTAGGGATAACGGTGTGAAAGAAGAAGAAAGATTTATATATATATATATATATATATATATATATATATATATATATGATGTATATATATATATATATATATATATATATATATATATATATATATATATATACTCGATGATGTTTCTTTCTAAGAAATTTTCAGAGTAAACTAAAGTGTTTGGTCCTATCCAGTTGAGTTCTTTATAAGTACAAGTTCCATTGTTTTATGGGCCTTAAGTACTATATTAACCCCAAAATTCTTAAGTAGATGGGGACTATCTTTTAAATTACCATTATGTGGCAGTACATACAGTTTTCTTGTGTAATGTTTGTTTTATGATATCGTTAATGTCCTTCTTGTCTCATACCGAGTAAGGATGTTCCGGTTTGTTGCCCATATTCTTAATCAGTTTTGTTTCTTCAGCAATGTATTTATGTAAGTAATGCCCTTTGAAAATGTCTTCTGTACGCACTGTATTTAAACCATTACTAGTAGGAAAATATCTTTTTTATTTCCACAGTGAACTTCATTGACGGACTAATTCCTTAAATTTAACAAAGAAATTATTTTCACTTTCGTTACTGGACCAAACACATTGTATCGTCAATAATACCTGAACCACGCTTCATTGCATGGGATCTTCCTCTTCCCCACCATTATTCCTACATTAAGAGGTCGGTTGCCTGATCCGCCTTCTCCACTGCCTTTTATCAAAGGCATCAGCAACCTTCCACCAAGCCTCTTCTCTCCATATCTTACTTCACTTTACCTCGCCATCTAATTCTCTGTCTCCCTCTTGAACTTCTTCCTCTAGCAGGTTCCTCCCAAGCCCTTTTCACTCTCTCCTCGTCATCCATCCTCAACACATGCTCATACCATCTCAATCGGGACTGTCTTTTCACCTCTGTAATCTTTATTAATCCTGCCCTTCTAATTTCATCGTTTTCCAATCTCTCATGCAGCGATATTCCCATAATCCACCTCAGCATTCTCATCTCTGTTCTCTCAAGCTTTACTTCCTCTTTTCTTCTAAGAGCCCATGTTTCTGCTCTATACATTAACACTGGTCTTATCACTGAGTTATATTTCTTGACCTTTAGCTTGATTGGCATTTTCTTATCACATACCGCTCCAGCTACCTCTACTCTTCCCCCATGCAGCTTTTATCCTGCTGTCAACTTCAGCCTCACATCCTCCCTCTTGGTTTAAATTAGATCCTAAGTACTTAAACTTTTCTTACTGTTTTATAATCAATCCTCTTCTTTCTTGTATTACTATTTTGTCTCTAATTTCCCTACTGCTCAGCAAAACCAGTGTTTTATTTACATTCACCTTTACGCCACCCCTCTCTAAAGACTCCTGCCACTCTCTAACTCTTCTCTGTAGGTCCTCCTCATTTTCAGCAGTAATCACCAGATCATCAGTGTACAACAACTCCCACAGCTCTTCATTCCTGATCACTTCACTGAACACATACTACATGACCAGCATAAACAAAAATAGGCTTAATGCTGACCCCTGGTGTAATCCAAACGCTTCATTGCGTGGGATGATTTTGCTTATTATTTTCTCATGAATTTTTTTGAAAGAAAATTTTAAACAAAATCATCCCATGCACCGTAGCGTACTTCAGATATGATGAAGGCATAGTAACTGCTTTTATAACTAGAATGAGCCAGTAACATCAGTAAAATTCAATATGGAAATGAAAAGGGACGGTTCCCTACCCTTTTTTGAATGTCCGATACAGGAAATTAGTAATTAGTTTAAATACAGTGAATACAGAAAACCCACCAATATTTCTGCCTAGGTTCATATTTATTCTGGTCATAGCAATAAAGAATTAGGTTCACATCCATGTTTTAATGAGTATCGATTTCTTCATATTTTGGAAACGCTTGTCACTACGAAGCCATAATCAGTCAATCGATCTCGGGTAGGACTATAAGCACGAGGTAACGATCCCCTAAACCTTTTTCAGTGTATGCACCCCTTTCAAATCAGCTGTCAGTTCTCGCACCCCCCGAAATTGCTGAAATAATAAAAAGGCTAAAATACAAAGTTGATATGATGTATATTAATAACAAAACCACATTTATTGAATCTTCCTTCTCAAAGATCACCATATTTTGTTTGGCATGACAAAAATCAAGAGAACCTAATGATAAAAATGAAATTGCGTTGCCACTATAGTAGGTAATTAGGTGTAGGTTTATCCATAGTTCAGAGCACTGCTGTAGCAAAAAGGAAATAATAATAATAATAATAATTAATAATAATGATAATAATAATAATAATAATAATAATAATAATAATAATAATATAATAATAATATTTATTATTATTATTATTATTATTATTATTATTATTATTATTATTATTATTATTATTATTATTATTATTATTATCATATATGCTGTAAGAAGACCTTCATTAATACAGGTTTTATTGAAAATAATGGCTATGTCAACCGCGTTTATTTTCTATAGGAGTTTCTCTATTCTTCTTATTAGTGACTTTTCTTTTGTACTCAAATTGGCTATTGAAGCGCCAAATGGGGGATTGTCAAAAACGTGTCTTTTGACAAATACTGCATTTTTTACATGAGTCCCCATTCGGCTCTTTAATAGCCAATTATAGAACAGAAGAAAAGTCGCGATAAAAGAGTCGAGAAACTTCTATAAAAAATAAACGCGGCTGAAATAGCCATTATTATTAATATAAAAGTTGTATTATTAGTGTTTATTTATCTATTTATATTTTTTGCAGAAAAAAACGAGTATATAAAAATATTTTTTGCTTTAAACGTGAATATTGGGCTAATACGAGATTTCTCGTGGCTCAGTATTGTTACAGCAGGCTTCTCCGAGATATCTCGTCCTATATCATACGTTTGGCAGTGGTATTTGCTGCTGGAAGTCGTGAGCTACCAACGATAATTTTCTGTATTTTTTCGTGCAGACGACGCGTCATTAGTAGCACTTCAGCTGCCATCTTTGACCTTTGTTTTTTTTTTTTTTTTTTTGTATTTTGCGTATTTTTGCCTAATTAGGTAAGTTTGGTTGCATTATTTGTCATCTTAGACTGATTATATGTTATATTATTGATTCATCGTGTTGCTGTTGTGTCTTGTTAGCTAACCCCATGAGTATTTTGTGGTATATAGAGTAACCGGTGATCTTGAGAGTTTGTTCGTTCGTTTGTACGTATTTTATATCGTATTTTCGCCAGTTTTAAGTAAATTTGGTTGTTTATTTGTCATCTAAGACTGTTTATATGTTATATTATTGACTTATTATGATGATTTCGTGTCGTTTGTTTGTCTCTTGACCATTTTGTGATACGTCAAGTATAATTTTTTCCAAGGATTTTTTTTTTCCTTTTTTTACGATGAGTACGCACTATTTTACTAGCTCTCCAGTGGTGACTTTTAGAATCTTCTGTATTTCTTCATTTTCACGTTTTAGGTAAGTTTCATTGTTCTTTTTTTTATTTTAGACTGTTTATATGATATATTGTCGAGTAATTTGTTAGTATCTTGACTATTTATTTATTATTCTAGCCTTTTATTTATTTTTTATTTTAGCCCAGTTATGGCAAATTACCATGACAACAGTGATACTGAGGAATCATTTACAGATCTTGAAAGTTCTGGCTCAGAAGGCGACGATTCAAGCTTGGATGATTCCAGTGACGATGACAGCGATACCAATACAGATACAGATACAGTAATGGATGAAACACAATGGAGGAGAATCGCAGATTCTACTGCCCCTCCACCCCCTCGATTTCCATTCACAGGGACAACCGGTCTCAATATCCCAGGGAATATTGAAAGTATGTCGCCTTTAGATTTTTTCCATGTATTTTTTGATGATGAACTGATTGAACTTATTTGCACTGAAACCAATAGATTTGCTGAGCAATGCAATGCAGACCCTGTAACTCCACCTGAACTCAGAGTTTTCTTAGCACTAAATACTTTGAAAGGAATTGTGAAGAAGCCTGAAGAATCCTTGTATTGGTCTAAAAATCCACTTCTTAGAACCCCAATTTTTGCTGAAACTATGCCTTTCAAAAGATACAAGAAAATCAGGCAGTACCTGCATTTTTCTGATAATGAAGCATACGATGCAAATTCGCATCCTAATCCCAAACTGAATAAGATATATCCTATTTATGTGCACTTAGAAAATAAATTTAGAACTGTCTACACCCCACAAAGAGATATTTCAATTGATGAGAGTTCTTTCTATATAAAGGAAGATTGGGATGGGTACAATATATCCCATTGAAGAGATCAAGATTCGGCATAAAGTTCTTTATGTTATGTGAAGCGAGTACAGGATATGTGTGGAGTTTTTTTATTTATGTAGGTAAAGGAACACAATTCGACCAGGATTTCAATGAATTGCCTAAATCCTCACAGGTTGTAATGACTTTACTGAAACCTCTTTTGAATAAAGGCTATTGCCTTACAATAGACAATTATTACGCCAGTCCTGAGTTAGTGGATATTCTAGTAAAATGTAGAGCAGATTGCTATGGCACTGTTAGAGTAAATCGAAAAGACCTGCCAGTTTCATTGAAAACTGAAAAGTTGAAGAAGGGGGAAATGTCTGCTTATCGTAGAGGTAAAGTTATGGCCATGAGATGGAAGGATAAAAAAGATGTTGTTCTACTCTCCACAGTTCACAATAGTGATGAAGTTGAAATTGCGAGTAGGAGAGGTACGAAAAAGAAGCCCAAAGTTTGTAGTAGACTATAACCACACAATGGGAGGTGTGGATAAGTTGGATCAAAACTTGGCAAATTATCCTGTTCCCAGGAAAAGAACAAAAAAATATTACAAAAAAGTTTTCTTCCATCATCTAGATCTAGCCCTTTGGAATGCATATCAGTGTTTCAAGATGAGTAATGAAAATTGCTGTTCATCTCTCAAATTCAGGTTGGAAATAATTGATTCAACTCTGAAGAAGTATCATGCTGAAATCCCTCAAACAAGACCAGGTAGACCATCTATTTCAGCGAATCCTACCCGCTATTCAGGAAGGCATTTTCCAATTGACATTCCTCCTACACCCAAAAAGAAATTTCCTACAAGGCAATGTGTTGTTTGCTCTAAGAAAAGGGATAATAATGGAAAACCGATCAGACGAGAGTCTCGCTACATGTGTGAGATATGTGAAGTTAGTCTGTGTATAACCCCCTGCTTCAAATCATACCATACAAAATGATTGGGAAATACACTGGTTTATGTGAAGTGAATTTTTTTTTTTTTTTTTTTTTTTTTACCCAAAAGAAGAGAAATATATGATTTTTTTATTCTAATGGTGAAATTTTTTTTTATTCAAATGAAATGAAAAAATACTTTTATCAAAATGAAGTGGAAAAATAAAAAGTTATCAAGCATCAATATGATTTTTATTCAATTCCTATTATCAAAATTACTAAAACGAAGCATACGAGATATCTCGTGATAGAATAAAATGATTATAATTTATACGAGATAACTCGTTATTGGCCATAAAAAGGTCTCAAGTGGAGTTTCTAAAAATTACAATTTTACATAAAATAATCACAATTTTCTGTTGAAATCAAATTAGAATAGAGTCTAAACAAGTTATATTTTAATTTAATTCAATAAAACAATTAGATTCTTTTTGAAACATTATGTTGAAAAAATAAGTCTTTTAAGGGGTTAATTATTTATGAGCATCTTCTTACCCCTTAGGATCGGGCTTCGCACCTCCTACCCGTTGTTAAGAACCACTGGCCTAAACCGAGATCAAGTGTCGGCTGGGCTTCAGTATATCTTCATTTATCTTCATCCGGTTCAGGCTTCGTGCTGACAAATTTCCAAAATAAGAAGAAATCAAGAAGTTAAGAGGGCATTGCGGCTAATAAATATTTCTGTAAATACGTAACTGATAAACAGTAATTGGTAAATTGTATTTATATGTATGTGTGTGTGTGTGTTAAGAGTTCCTACAGGACAATTGGTATATTTTATAGGTGATTTGGTGATGAGCAGCCTTGTTGTCGAGTCCTTATTTACAAATGTACTACCAGTGTCAGAAATTATTGATATAATTTTTGGATGAGGTTTTACAGGATAATGCTTTTTTTCTGCGGTTTTAGTAAGATTAATTTTAAAACTTTACTGGAGCTTGCAGTGCGAGACTCCACCTTTATTTTTAATGGTAAACTCTTTCTGCAGGCATGAGTAGCCATGGGTTCTCCTTTGGGCCCCATTTTTTTGGCAGAAAATTTTATGGGACATCTGGAAAAACGTTTCTTAAAAGATTACTTCTCCAATTTTCAACCGAGATACGTCGTTGACACTTTGGCCCTTTTCAGACACCAATGGCAATGTAAACTGTTTTTGGATGGATAACGTAAATAATATTCATCCCAATATTCGTTTTACCTTGAGAGCAAAGAGCAAAACAACACCTTGGGTTTTTCAGATGTTAGTCACTCGTATTCACCATCATTTTAACACAACTGTTTTTCGAAAAAGTACTTTCACAGGACTGGTTAGCAACTTTTTTAGTTCTTGTTTCTTTCGATTTAAGACTAATGAAATAACCACTCTTGTTTTAGAGCCCTAAAATATACATCAGATTGGCCTGCCTTCCATCATGAAATAGAGTTTTTAGCAGAGTATTTCTCAAAAAATCTTTTTTCCAAAAAGACTTATATACAGTATTGTCAACAACCTTCTTTCCAAATCATAGATGGAACAAGTGTTAAATTTTAATGTTCCCAAACTTACCATGTTTGCTACGATACTTTTTTTTTCATTCGGATAGATTACGACTAAGGATGGTGAAAAACATTGAGGACGAATTTGGCTTCCTCAATGTTATTCCTATGAATCCGGAAAGATCAGTGGCTTCTTTTAATTTTTAAAGATAAACCGCAAGACTTCATGAGGTCAAACGTTGTATACAAATATGAATGCCCAAGATGTCTTGGAAGTTATGTTGGTTCCTCGCAAAGGTTACTGCAGGTCCACTATTACAGCCACTTGGGATAAAGCTATAGGACAGGATCTAGGATTTTGAACCCTGAATTTTTTAATATCACAATACACGCATCAAAATACAAAATTCCCATCGGAAAGAGTCAATTCTCTATTATTGGCCATGCCAGCCAAACTACATACTTGACTACTCTTGAGTCGCTATATATAAAGTACCTCTCTCCCACTTTAATGCAAATACTCTGCCGCTCCTTTAGCTTTGGCCTGAGTTTCTTAAGGCGTGAATGGCCGTTTCGCTGTTATTCCTTCTTTCATCTGCTCTCAAATAAGATATATATATATATTATATATATATATATATATATATATATATATATATATATATATATTATATATTGTGCAAAGTTTAAATTTTTATGTGTATTTTTTTAATGTTTATGTGTAATTTAATGAATGATGTATTTTGCTTATAGTATTATCATTTGCAGACTGACCTATGTTCCTGTTTGTTTGTGTAGGGGCTTCCTGTGCTGTTGTTTTATTATATGTATATATATATATATATACACACACACATATATATATATATATATTATATAATATACATACATAATATATATATATATATATATATATATATATATATATATATATATATATATATATATATATATCACACAAGGTGTATCATTATTTTATTGTCTTTACAGAACCCTATTTGGAAAAGATTTTGTGAACATTATAGAGCCACAACCATCAATATTAGATGTTAATTTTATACCTTGTTTGCGAGGAAGATGGCAGATAATTAACAGGGAAGTTAACTGGTTTTCAACAATATCTATTCCTACGAAGTGAATACGGATGACGAATATTATAAGGTTGTGACCATGTTCAGTTTCTTTGCTAACATATTTTTCAGCAATAATCCACAGTACTTCACCACTCTCGCTCTCTTTCGGAAAAAACTGCATTGTTGTCTCTCACGTCCACCAGAAAACGAAATTAAAACTTTTCCCTGTTTTCACTTTGCTTATCGCAGTTTCACGAAACGGGAACTTTTTCTGTGCAAGAATGTGAAGTATACAATAGACGCTTTGTTTTACTCGGCTGAAGAATTCAACTTCGAAGAATTCTCTCGTATTCTCTGTCCATCTATCCACTTCTTTTTCTGTCATATATATATATATATATATATATATATATATATATATATATATATATATATATATATATATATATATATATCTATATATATATATATATACGTATATATATATATATCTTCTCATGTACTGATCGATTTGAGGCACTATGGACGGTAAAAGAACACTTGTGGTATCCGCAGAGGATGTAGGGAAGCAAAAAAAGGGGGAAAGTGATGCTCTGCAGGTGAGAGGCGTCCGAGTTCTAGGACGCGTCAGGGAATTCTCTGAGAGTGAGCTGCTGTGGCCTCGTCCTTTTAAAATCTCAGCCTAGAGGAACTCCACCCCCATTCTGGACACCTGTGGAGATTAATTCCAAGGCAGCCAATAGGAATAAAGATGGTTTAGAGAGAACGGAGGCTTTCAGATGGGCAACTCAATAGAATATATATATATATATATATATATATATATATATATATATATATATATATATATATATATATATATTCACTGAAGTAAGGTATGAGTATTCTAAAGGCAACGGTTATCCCTTATAAAGCTTATTAATCATAGGAGGTCTCATCATTTAAATACACTAAAGTATATAAAATATGTGAGATATTAGACTAAGTTTATCAAAACAAGTGTCAGGTATTCATATGGGCTTAAGTTAATTAGTGGGCATCACTCCATCAAACAACTTTAACTATCTCTCCTGTCTTTAATCATTTCAAGAAAATTAAAGGAACAGCACAACCTGTTGCTTTGGCATGTACACGGATTTATTCCAGTCACTGGCGGTCAGTAAATGAAACACTTATAAAAACTGAATAAAAAGTTTATTTTTAAATTCAAAATTGATAAGTAGAATTTACAATCTTAAGAAAAAATTAACTAATACTTGAAAGCAACACAAAATTTAATTAATTCTTGAATTAAGTTGTTAAACTAAATTAAATCAAAATTATTAATTTATCGAGAAATAAATTACTCAAGCAAAATTTAAACTATTAAGAAATACTTAAGATTTGAAAAAAATATAAATAAATGCAAATTAAATCACAGATGGTAAAATGTGAAACTAAATTAAGTATGCAAAACTAGATCATTAAGAGACACTTAAGAAAGTTAATAAAGCAAATTGTGAATGCCAGAGCTGAAAACAAAGAATGCGTAAATGCATCAAATTTACCACAATATAAAATATGAAAAACTAAGAGATTATATACACACGGAATATAAAAAAATTCAAAAGAATTAAACATTTTCTAGAATATTCTATGATGTCATTTAAGAGTTTTGCTTTTGCTTTTGAACTGAGACCGTATAGCGTGCGCGACTTGCGAGCTGCTCTGAGAGCAAGAGCCCGTGCTGGCATTATACTGACGTAACCTTACACAAAGTGCATGATACATTAACCATAAAGTCTCTCTCTCTCTCTCTCTCTCTCTCTCTCTCTCTCTCTCTCGTCGTCTCCTCATCTCTCGTCTCTCTCTCTCTCTCTCTCTCATTTTTTAAAGCGAAATTATAAATTTATAAAGTAATTTGATTGTTGTCACTCTGCACTCTGTTTTGTTAATTTATAAAGTAATTTGATTGTTGTCACTCTGCACTCTGTTTTGTTAACTTGTGAAATTATAATATTTAGAATTGAAATAGAATATTCGTAACGGAACCTATGAAGTGTGTTCTATAAAAGCGGCTGAATATATTGTGAAAGGTTTCTTTTGTTAACAATTCTGCAGAAAGGTTTTGTTATGTTTTTACAGCTTTAAGGCATGACTTAAAATACTTAAGTGAATTTATTTCCTTTTTTCACATTTCGATTTTCTTTTTTGTGAATTGTTTAATTATTTTGATGTTTTTTTGTTTATATTTTGTGTTTATAATCTCAGTTTTTCACATTTTATATTGCGGTAAATTTAATGCATTTAAACAAATCTTAAGTATTTCTTAATAATTTAAATTTCCCTTGATTACTTTGATATCTTGATAAATTAATAATTTGGTTTTAATTTAGTTTAGTAATTTAATTACAGAACTAATAAAATTTTTTGTTGCTTCCAGTAATAGTAAATTTATTCTTAAGATTGTGAATTCCACTTATCGATTTTGAATTTAAAAATTATTTTTTTATTTAAAGTTTTTCTAGCAGTGTTTCATTTACTGACCACCAGTGATAGGATTAAATCTGTATATATGCCAAAGTAATAGATTGTGCTTTTCCTCTAATTTTCTTGTAATTATTAATTTTAAGACACGGGAGGCAGTTAAAGTTGTTTGATGGATTGATGCCCACTAATTAACTTAAGCCCATATGAATACCTCACACTTGTTTTGATAAACTTAGTCTGATATCTCACATATTTTATATACATTATTGTATCTAAATCTTGAGACCTCCTATGATTAATAAGGTTTATAAGGGATCACTGTTGCCTTTACGTAGAGTACTCAGTCGTATTTTATGTTATGAAAGTTCAGGTATCTGGTTGCTTGAGGTAAAATTCGAATTCTCTGATTGGTAAGATATTTGTAACGCTTCGTGAAAAAAATATATACGTGTTGTGTGTGTGTTCGTGTGTGTGTGTGTGCACGCGCGCGTTTGTGTGAGTTTATGTGCTTGTGCGTGTATGTTTTTCCATTTACTTTGTTACCAATCTTCTTTTTAAAAAGTTTTAACCAGAGCAGTAATTCTTTTTTTTTTTTTTTAGATTCCGGAAATCAGTGTTGAAAATCGGAGTGAGGTAAAGTTATATAAGTTGAACAACAAAATGAGAATAGCCTAAGAAGAATACCTGAAAGGTTAAAGGCAGAAAGTAATTCCTCGAAGAACCTCTGTCATGGTCTTTTGCTCCCTCACGTGCCATGCTCATATGTGGTCCATCTACTTCATGAATAACTCAGAGATTAAGAGAAGCAAGAAAGACTTTGGGTATTTGCTAAAGTTTTGGAAGGGGAGAAGAGCATCCAGCTTGGGACAAGCATATGATATTGTGAAAATCCTCTTTCATATGGAAGAGAAGACTGTCCAAGGACACTGGGGTTTACAAAATCCCATGCCAGGACTGTGACCAATCTTACATCAGATTTACAGGAAAATCACTTCCCCAGATATTAATACAACACAAACAGTCAGTTAGGTATGGACAACAGAACTCGGCTGTTTTCAACCATATAAATGAACATAACCATAGAATAAACTGGAATTTGTCACGTGTAATTTATAGCAGCAACTGCCGGTACAAGAGTCAAATGATGGAATCGGCCTTAATAAAAGAGAGGCAGGTAATGAACATCTCAAAAGGAGCATGGATTTCAGGTACGATCGACAAGATTTTCATTCAACCAACGCTTAAGAAGATTAAAGGAAGATTATCAGCGGGGGTGACCTAAATTGGCTTGCCTGTGGATGGACCTCTTGGTATAAATACCAACTTTTCTGTAAACTTTTCTCATTCATCTACCTGAAGAGGGAGACAGCAGTCTTTGAAATATAGTACTTTTCTCTCTATATTTTGGTGTTTTTATGGGCTCCTTTTATTAGATATATATATATATATATATAATATAATATATATATATATATATATATATATATATATATATATATATACATATATATATATATATATATATATATACATATATATATATATATATATATATATATATATATATATGTATGTATATATATATATATATATATATATATATATATATATATATATATATACGTGTTTTCCTGTCTCTTCAGAGACTTCCTATCTCGACCAGCGTTGAAAGATATATCAAAGACATTTGCTTCAGCAACGAGACCTCTTCCAGGAGCGACCAAAAATATCCCACTCATTTCGTGTTTTGGGAGGAAGACTGGTCGTACATCATTACTGCTGCTGATGGGTCCCTGGTGATCCCAGTGGCGGAAAGTGAAATACGGTATCATGAGAGAGTAGTACTTGGAAAGATGAAAGGGAAACTAGTATAAGGAAAAATATCGTACTTCTCGTCGTCTGTATTGAGCTATATATAAGAAGAATGATAAAGGAAAGAGAGAAATACAAAGAATATGACAAAAGGGTTTCATAAACCAGTAAATACTTAAAAATGACGGGGAAAGAAGTACGACGGTAAATGTGAAAAGCTATAGTGAGAATCTTGAAATCTTCACTTAACTCTAGTCTGATAACGTTGGGATGAAGATACTTTTCCTTTCAATTTCGCTGAAGCAACGGCACTTTTAGGAAGAACCAAACTTCAGTATGAAACACTAGGATTCTTTCCCAAAATGAGCACGCAAGATTTTTTTTCTCTCTAGTTTTTCTAGATGAGTAGCGGTCATTTGATGTAGTACCTAATTTCAATGATTAATGTTCTCTTTGTGGCCGCTTCAAAGCTGATTTTGAAACATTATATAACTAAGTGAGTAAATTAAAAAATCAATGGATATGAGTCCCATCATAACAAAATAAGTTTCAATGCTACTTCAGATTTCCTAAATTATATGAACTTTGCAACTAAACCGTCAGTCAGTGTAATTTCAATCTCAAGCACAGCATTTTAAATGCCTGTTAAAA
>NC_061087.1:59780753-59808253 GCF_015104395.2 Macrobrachium nipponense | reverse complement strand
GCCAACCCGTTCTGACACTTGACACAGCTAACTATTGTATATGATCAGTTTTATCTGGGACCCAGACACTGATAGCAATCACTATCTAAAACTAGGACGACCACATTCTAATAAATTGCTAATTAATTTTAAATTTTACATATCACTACATCGACAATTATTTTACTTAATTTGTTCACATTTTTATCCTTTAATTACCGTATTAACTTTAAAAACCGTCCCGTATTACCATGTGAGTGATGTTTATTATAGTCATGCTTTCAGGAACTAACTCTACACTCTAGAATCAATTCTGTTTTAATGAAAGCAAGAGCTATATACAGCTCAAAGGGAAATTAATTTTTTGTCCCATAACCCACGACTCGACAAAATGTCTTTGCAAAACCCTTAATACTTTCTTCAAAATACCTCCGAGGAAGAAAATTCACGAATCCTCACGTATTTTCGCATTCACATCTAGATGTCTCTCTAAATCTAATAATGTGACTCAAAACAAAGTCCTTAACAAAGTTGTGATTTAAATTCAAGGGAAAATCTAACTGACTCGTGATTGGCACATAGCCAGTACGTTCTAGATGGTCTGCATCAAAGGCCATCTCAAAATCAAATTATTTCTTATTACTTTACACCCAACAACTTGAAGAATTTCACAGACGTTCATCTGTATGTTCTGAAATAACCCCCAATGAAATCCTTCTTGTTCTTATTGAGCGCTGCAACGAAATCCATTTCAAACTCAATTCACCACTTAATTCTTACCCAGCTTACCCTTCTCAAAAATGTTATGGAAAGACCTTGGCATATCATTGAGGTATCCATTTAAAAATCATGGATAGCTGCTAGATCGCCCTCAAAGGGTAATCAACCCTTCTTTGATCCTTACCACAGCTCTCTATGAAAGTTCATTGAAATACATGAATTTATCTTTGATATATTTTGAACACAACCTCCTTTCAACTACATTTGTAGAATGCTTGCGATGTTCGTTTATGTTCCTCGTAATTTAACGAAGTAAATACGTAAAGACTCCTGGAAAATTGCCACCGTTGAACTTCACCTCTCCTTCCACGAAAGCCTCGTTAATCACTTCTCCGCCATCTCAGCCAGAAACCTTTCTCCGTGGTTTTAACGTCATCACTTCATCCCAAAGTCGTAGCCAGACCCACCCTTCATCAAAATCGTAACTCAAAGGGTAATGGACAACTCAAGTCATATCTTTCTTCCAGCTTCCTTTCCTTTTTCTTTTCATTTCAACGTATTTCATCGCACCTACGACTCTAAAGAACGAGAACAAACGCTCCGCATTATGCGAAACTCCTTTCAATCTCATTTATTATCCTTATCATGAAGAAATAAGAACCAAAGCGAGTCCTTTCATCATTGTTTCTCTGTAATATTTAAGACTTTTATGAAAATAACAAAGGCATCCACCTTCAAAGGCACCGCTCTTGAAATTTTTGCCATTATGATTCCATCTTCTTAAGAACATTACTAATACTGGCGCGCGCGCGCGAGAGAGAGAGAGAGAGAGAGAGAATCTAATTTTATGCAGCCTTCTACTTAAACTTACTCTTTGTAAAAGAATTCTTGCGAAACTTTTCAGAATTCGAGATTCGACATCACAAATTCGTATGAGCGGCTTTTAAGTCTAGCTATAATTATTTTGTTTTATTTGTTTGGTTTTCTGTTTCTTATAAAAAAGGGTTCCTTTCTATAATTTTCAAGCGAAAAATATAATGTTTAAAGATAACAAAAATACAAGTTAGTATCTACAATTCAAAATGAGTTAACGGGAAAAAAAACTGAGTCTTGATTATGTCATGGTATTCTTATCGATGAACAGACTCTAGCTTAAAAGGAAGCAGACTTACATTACTAGGTATGCATTTCCTCCACTTCTAACATTGGTTTCTAATGTACCTGATGCAATGTCTGTGAGTCTAATCCTACATCAGATCATTGTGCTGAAACAACATCAATCAAAATTAAACAGAATGTCCCAAGCACAGAAATGAGAGAAATCGTTGAGTCACCCGGCCAACTTATAATACGTACTAGTAGAGCGTTGCTACAACGTCACAAAATCAGTGAATTTATTCTTATCGTTAAACTACATAATACAGCATGACCCCTTAGCTTCACTGTATCTTCAATAAAGCTTAACGAAATCTGAACTAATATTAGTCTTGGCTTCAAGATTCTATGAAACTGGCACACTTGAATAAATATATTTAGGTGAAAATTTAAAACTTTGTAGATTCCACAAAAAAATGTGCTTTGAGACCTATTGAGAGATTTTAAACTACTAACTACAAATAGCTCAGTTTCATCTTTGATGTTCATGTTGGAAGTCCTTATTAGCTAACAAAGGAAATGTGGTTAATCAACAATAGTAAAGCAAAGTTTCATCTTTATGGTTTTAGAACCTAATCTCTAAATGGCGTTCCTCCAAATCACGGGCGTCTTCTGATCTCTAAAAGCAGGGGGGACAATCCGAAAATTATACGGCTAATATTGGCGAGTGAAGTGAGCCTATGCAGAAATGGACATGATGTGGTGTATTTGAGTATCATATAAATATGAATATACTGATGATATTAATTAAGGGAAAAGGATGACTGATTTATCAATACTAGTCAGTCAACAATAAGTCCTCAATTTACAGATTGGCTAAAATACGGTACAAGTATCTTGAGCCATTCCATTTTCAGGTTTGCCATTTTCCTAGTTTTAACTTGAAAACTTAAAATATTTATAGAAAAAAAATTAATAATGTCTAGTAGGAAAATCATGTCACAGGCAGCTGCTGCGAGCATTGGCGTTTGCCGACTTCGTATGTAAACAATGGGATATGTTAGTCAAAATTTACATGAGCAATTAACCTGACCACGAAACTTATGAAAAATGACACAATATAGTTCTTTATTGTTTAAAATTCGTACTTGTTTGTGTTTAGTGTATCTTTTATATTATTAATTGCCTCATTTTCCCAGCATGTGCAATATAAAATTTCGAAGAAAAAAGATGGGGTGGGGGTTGAATAATTGATATAAATATATATATATATATATATATATATATATATATATATATATATATATATATATATATTATATATATATATCTTCTGTTAAAACAGGATACCTCTCAAGTATAAAAGGCCCACTGAAACACACTGGTTTAAAGCTGACTATATATCTGTTGACTGACTCCCACACTTATCAAGTAGTGAATGTCAGAAGTTACATTGGTGAAATATATAGTGGGAGGTAATATGTCTTAAGGCAATACCTGTGGCCACTGCTAAGCTGACATTGGTTCTGCTAATTATTTTAATCTACTTCATTGTTGCCTTAAGAATGATACTGTCTATATGATCTGAGTCCCAGGCTCTATTGGAAAGGTTAATTCTAATACCTTCCTTTATTGGTGAAGATTCTACCATCTGACATTTGTATTGACAGCTGCTTTTGCATTAAATTCGGGATGAGTTCCAATCCATGGTATGGTTCGTGTTATCTATATGGTGCAAAATTACCAAACTATGTTGTCCATATCTAACTAAGGACTTATGTTGATTTAAGCTTTTCGAGAGAGATTTTCCTGTGAAACCATAGTATGACTTATCCCAATCCCTGCAGGGGATTTCATAGACTCCTACGTCTTTAGAAATTGGTTTCTACTGAATGTTAATTAAGGGTTTCCCCAATGTATTCAGATAAATGAAGATGTGAGGACTTATGATTTTAATTGTGGATTTTTTTTTTCTGTGGCTTTGTAAAAATACTCTTTGCTTTATGTATAGCTTTTTCTATTATGCGCTTTGGGTATTGTAACAAGATAAGTTGATTAGTGATTGTTTCAAGTTTTTTGTTAAGAAAATCTAAGAAGCAAATTATCAGGGCTCTAAGAAATAAGTTACTTGGTATGCAGAGTTTAACTGGAATATCATGATATCTGTAAAAATTGTATGTATATAAGTGAGAATGTCGCTTTTTTGAAGATAGTGAATTTGTAGTTGTTATTAGTTCTGATGATTAAGACATCTAAAAAGGGGATTTAGTTATTCTTTTCCGATTCTACTTTAAATTTTATGTTCGGGACTAAGGAATTTGATTTTTGTAAAAAGACATCAAAATTGCCCCACTGGTTTTTCCAGTATGTTAAGATGTCGTCTACATAATGAAGCCAAATCTTCCAACCTAATGGCAGATAGTTGCCGTTCCATTCCCAGCTTTTCCTGTCATTCCATCGTCAATAGTCTCCCTTTGTTTGCATTCAGTATTCTGAAATAAAGCTAAATTTGCAACTTAAATATTTTCAGCGGCTACTTTAGCATTTTCAGCATTTTGCAATGCTAGAGCGGCAGTCGTTTTCTCTCTCTGTAACTAGCTGTAACTTCAGTTTAACAAGTTCTGGTACCTCAACAGCTGCACCCACACCTGTTCCTAAGGTAAGGTGACATAGGGGAGAAGCTCTGAAATTGAAGAGTTGGCCACCAAGAAATCAAAAATCCTACCCAACAGCTCAGCTTACACCATCAAAGGGGATGTGGGAATAGTAGCACGTTCAGCTGTCTTCCGTAGATCTGTTTTCTTTGCATACTGCAATTACAAAAGGTGCTCCCGAGGGTCACCTAAAAATTTCTCCAAGCTAAACGACATGGTTAATCAAAACACAATTAGGTTGTTTTCACTGTCACTCACAACTACTTACCATGAAATAGTCCAGTATATGGGGCAAGTTGAAGAACCCTAAGAATATTTCCAAAAGCATGAGGGCTTCCATGAGTACCCTATACTCCCTGAAGTCCTCCAATATAGTAAATTATCGGAAGATAAGAGGGCATTTATTAGTACCCTAAGAGGGAAAATCTTCCCTGAAATAATTCAATGTATGAGGGGATTTATCAGTACCCTATGAGGGAATGTGTTCCCTGAAGTAATCCAATAGCTCTCAATATCAAGAGTCAAAATTAAGAACGGCTAAATAAGTGCCAAACCCTTGCACTGCACCCCCTCCAAACCATTGGTCAGAGGTGGAGTTCATTATCCATGGTGGTATAGCATGTAACATATGGTTTGATGTTCTTCATAAAGGAATTGACAATCACAACTATGATCACAATCACAGTCATGATCACATCACAATCACAATCTAATGCCGGTCAGGCCCACCCTATAACGAATTTCAAAATTTTGAAGAACTTCCATAACTCCTAGATGGAAGTTCTTTTCATTTGATAATTTCCACAGATGGTTATGCAATGGAATAAAATGACAAAAAAGGCTTAACAAATCTATTTTCACCACTTTAAATATATACAAAATCCATTACCACCAAAATAAACTGTGAAAACTCTGATGTAAGTTTTTCCAAGGATGAAAAATAGAATTGAAACTAAAGTAAAAGCACCGTTACCAAGAGATGGTGTAGGAGATAAGTAATTTCACTATTACCAGCAGATGGCATTAAGAGTTTATAGATTACATAGACCTTCAAAGCAAATTAAATTGGTCGATTTCTGACAATATAATATATATGTGTGTATATATATATATATTGTATATATATATATATATATATATATATATATATAATATATATATATATATATATCTATATATGATGTAATATATATAGATATATATAGATATATAGATATATATATATATATATAATATATAGATATATATCTATATATATATATCTATATATATATATATATATATAGATATATATATATATATATATATATATATATATATATATATATATATATATATATATATACTGTAGATATATATATATATCTATATCTCTATATATATATATATATATATATATATATATATATATATATATATATATATATCTATATATAAATATATATATATATATATATATATATATATATATATATATATATATATATATATATATATATATATATTATATAGATATATATATATCTATATCATATATATATATAGATATATATATATATATATATATATATATATAGATATATATATCTATATATCTATATATATATATATATATATATATATATATATATATATATATATTAGCTGAATGTGTGTGTGTGTGTGTGTATAGATTCTACTGGTCATTTTTACCATATACCTATGTAATTGTGATAGCCACAATCCCTTCTTAACTTCTCAAATTATTTGCTCTATTTTGGATAAGCTTGTCACTACAAAGCCTCGAGATCAAACTTCCAAAGAAATATGAAGAAATCATGATGTTCGGTAGCAGGAAACGAACCCATAATACCATCATCCTGACGAGGTCCCCTTGCCGACCTGACCACGAGAATGATTAAAAAGTGTATTCCCCCTTGTACAAAGACTCACACGTGTCGTTTTCAGATATATTTATTAGAGCTGGATAGACCCAGCCTCACCATCGCAGTCAAGTGGACAATCGTTTTTATTGTTTTTAGGCTAAAATATATATGTAGAAGCAATGTCAGCTTAGCGGTGGTGACCCCAGGCATCACCTAAATGCATAGTATCCCCCACTCTATATTTCCCAATGTAACGTCTGTCATTCACTACTTAATAAGGGTGGGAGACAGTCCACCAAAGTATAGTACTTAGCTTCATACCAGAGTGTTTTAATGTGCCTTATATGTATACATATATGTATATATAAGCGAATACCACGGGAAATGATAGTCAGGAATCCAAGCGCTTTCGTCTTTATTCAGACATCGTCAAGGAGCTACTAAAGTACAATCGGAGAGGAAGGCCTCAGGTACAAACAAGATCAGGAATACCAGATGGTTAATTATCAAAAGGGTGAAAATTAAAAGGGATAATCCAGGATTATCGGATATCACACGGTCACAAACTTAAACAGATTCTGACCCTAACCGAAATTACAAAGTATCTTTACAGTCCAAAACATGTAAAAACTGAATATATTAATTTTGTTGCTTATATTTATCTACAACTTTTTTCATTATGAAAGCATCAAGTTTAAATAAACAAAGACTTAAATTTAGAACATTTCTATTATTTGACTTGATAAAACAAGATTCAATGATATTCCTTTTAACTGTGTCATTACATGGACTAAGGCTCTTGCTTGACTCCAGTTAATAGGATGGTCTAAATCTCTCATATGTACAAATAATGCATTCGATATTTGCCCAGTTCTCACAGAATATTGATGTTGCTTAAGACGCTGTGAAAGAGATTTGCCAGTCTGTCCGTAATAGATTTTATCACACTTTTTGCAAGGAATTTCATATATGCAGCCTGGAAGATCATTAGGAGAATTTTTTATTACTAAACTCTTGACATTAATATTACTGAAAACAACATTTATGTTAAAAAGCTTTAAAATTCTAGGAATATCTAAAAACCTTTCATCATAAGGTAATTTTAGAATGTTATGCTTACTAAATTCAAGTTTGTCATTAGTTGAATAAAATGTTTTTCTAGCTCTTTTCCATGCCACATCTACAAAAGTCCTTGGGTATTTAAGTTTCAATGCAATATCATAAATAGTTTTAATTTCAGCGTCAATAAACTGCGGGCTACAGACATGTAAAGCCCTTAGGAACATCGTAGAAAAAACAGAGACTTTAACATTTTGATGGTGATTGGAGTAGTAATGAACAAAAGAGGCAATATTAGTTGATTTTCGAAAGACTGAAAAGGTGAAATTTCTATCATTTCTATGGACAGTTACATCAAGAAAATTCAAATTACAATTTCTTTCTTCCTCTACAGTAAATTTTATAGAAGGGACTAAATTATTGAGATTATTAAGGAATTCCTGGAGGTTTTCGTGAACTGGCCAAATACAGAAGATATCATCCACGTATCTAAACCAAATAACTTTTTGGGGCAAAATTCTTGGTAAGAGTTTTGTCTCAAAAAATTCCATGTAAATATTGCTAAGGACAGGAGATAAGGGATTACCCATGGCCATGCCAAACTTTTGTACAAAAAATTCCCCATTGAAACAAAATTTACTATCTTTGATACATAACCTTATGAGACTAATGAGATTTTCTACAAACTAATGAGATTTTCTACACTTAAGGGAATGTCATGACGCTCTAATTCCTCTTCCAAATATTCAAGTAAGTCATCTACAGGCACTTTTGTAAATAAAGAGACAACATCAAAACTAACCATATTAAAATCATAATTCAAATTTAAACTATTCAATTTGTTTATAAAATCAACATTGTTTTTAACATTCGTGTTAGAAATATTTCCTACCAAAGGAGTAAGAATTTTTACAAGCCATTTAGATAAATTATACGAAACTGAGCCCACTGAACTAATGATTGGTCTGATAGGGTTATTGATTTTATGTGTCTTGACTAAACCATACATGTAAGGTAGGGAGGCGCATTGCGGTGTAAACTGTTTAATTAAATGGTCCAAGCCCTTCAAAATGGATTTAATTTGTTTATTAAAATGGGAGTTAACTGTCTGTGTAGGGTCAGACCTCAGTTTCGTATAAGTATCAGTGTCATTTAGCAATGTCATTATTTTACTTATATAGTCACTTTTATTCATAATTACCACTGCATTAGATTTATCTGCTTTTGTCACCTTCACTGTTTCGTCTTCTTTAATTTTCTTAAAAGCCTGGAGAAATCTCACTGGTACATTAGGGGGAGAAGGTTTACTCATAGCACCATACACAATACCTTTACAAATATTGATATCATCAGGGCATAGGTTTTGATTAAATTTTTCTAAATAACAAAACGATTTTGAGATGTCGACACAGTCCAGGTTACCATTAAATACACCAAAGCTTATGGAGGCGTTCCTTGGACAGCACTAGTAGTGCTGGAATAGCGGCACTTCAGGAGGCGTTCCTTTTGGGAGCACTGGTAGCGTGCTGGTGTGTCCCGTCGGACGACACTAAATGCAGTATACTCAAGTATACTGAAATGAAATGGCACTGCTCGTGGCAGAGGGTAATGGTGGAGGAGAGAAAGTAAAAGGTGGGAGTACTTAAGCAGCCAGTCGATGGACAGTGTCAAGAATTAGTGGCACTGTAAAATGGTAAGACCTGACTTGCACTGGTGGTGGCCAGTCCTAGACTGGTAACGACTTCCTTGGTGGAAGTAATGAAGGTTGCGGTGGCACACTGTGCAGTTTGTGCTTGCGGTATACGCAAGTCTTTTGGGATAAAGAAAATGAAAAGACCACTCGGGCAACGACAGGTAATGGTAATTTTAGAAATGCTCAGTCCTTTGCTGAAGTACTCGATAAATGAAATAAATGCTTGAAAAACTGCAATGAACACAGGCGCGTATGTATCATGCTCAGTGTAAATGAATGACACAAGAGACTAAAATGTTAATTCTGCATGCGTAATGGTAACAGATGTAGTACTCTTCGCTTCGTGAATAATAGGTTCTCTCGTTCTCTCTCTCTCTCTCTCTCTCTCTCTCTCTCTCTCTCTCTCTCTCTCTCTCTCTGAGAGGGTGAAAATGATATATGATGAACTCCCTTGTATTTAATTGAACTAATAATGTTCGTTAATATGACGCAACTTGCGTTAAATTACGTTAAAGTTAAATGAAAGAATTGTTTTGGATACGGTTTATGTAAACGATAACGCACTAGCGATGAACGATTTTTACGTTACTGGTAGCGGCTTGCGCTTATATGAAACGATTTGTGTTTTACATATGAAATTTACAAGGATGCATTTTACGTTAACAATTCTTGTAATTTTACTCTTGGAAGATTTACGTTAACTTTACGTAAGGTTACTAGATCCCTGTGACAAGTGAAAATGACGGTAAGGATTTTAAGCTGAAATGTTAGCAAACATTTGTAAATGGAAAAGGTTCCGTTTAGTACGAAAGGAAATGAAACTTTCGCTCAGCGAGCGGGTGAGCGATACTAGGTGAAACGTGTGGTGAGCGAACAGAGGACAGCTGATTTCTGTAAACACGGAGGCGATTTACAACACTAATTTCTAATTTTCTTATTCAAGATGAATTACGTTAATTTCTCTGGCAGAACGATAGATACTAGTACCGAGATTAATATTATTTACGTTAAACTTTCAAGACTTATGTTACTTTGCTTAAATCGTTGAGATAATGCTTAAAGGGATACAAACATGGCTGCGTTGTGCGAAACGAAGGTTGGCTGGGAAAGCGCATGCGCGAAGCTTACGAAGCTGGCCAGCTTGAGCGAGCATTTACGCTCAGCTGACTAGAGCTGGCTGGCTAAGCGGCTACCAACACTTGGAATGAAAACTAAGTTAAAATGAATTCCCCTAACATATCACAGACAAAAGAATTGTACACTTCTTTTGCCGTAACTATTAGTAGAACACTCCTAACTAGCTAGGCTTTCTAACACAACAATAAACCCTGGCAAAGCACTTCCTAGTTTGATCTAGTACTTTCTGGCATCTATATTAAACATGTGCTTGTGTCTCGTCAGACGAGAACAATGCAATTTACAAAATAACAGAATTCACTCGGCGCTCTGGCCGTTACAATAATATTTCTGCTTAACGCTCTTTTAAACCACTTCTAATAAAAATACTTAAACGTACCTTAAGCTAACATTTGTTATAAATAATCATATTATATGAATGGTATACCTTACCGTGAGTCAATGTGTGTCTTCCGCTGCAAGTGTGCTTTGATTTGCGCTTTGTAAAAACATTTACATTTTACGTTTAACAAGGGATAACGCAATTTACAAGCTTTTTTTAAGCAAGCCCGGATTTGCTGCTGGCAAGCAGTCGCCATTGTTACGTATGAACCTGGCCTTGAAGGGGTTCTAATACGTAAACAGAAATAGTGGAGGGAAAAGCAGACTAACTTACTTGAACTTACCTAAAAGGATTTATAGTGATAATTTACTCTTGAGAAAAAAGGTCGCCAGAAACTCAGCTAATTACTTTACATCTATTTATTTACAAGAGGCCGTTTACTGGCCTGGAGGAAGAGTAAATGCAGCTGGTCCACACGTGGACTAATCTTTCTCACGAGGATGATAGTTGGCTTAAAATGAGATTCACGTAAAAGCTGGTTTTGAAATCTTGCGGTAATGCAACACTTGCGGGCACAGAGACTTGGACACGTGCCTCAGGGAATCTGGAAAAAGATCCCAGATTAGACAAGATAAAAAAAAGGACTTCTTGCACAAGTTACGATTATTCAGTTCTCTAACACTGGGGAAAAGGCACTCTAATGTTTAACTGGGGTATGCAATGACTTCATTTGTCTGGGACGATCACACAAGGGGAGGCATGCTGCCATGAGGCAGTGAGAGGAACAAAGGGATGAGTTAGAAGTTTGATTTGTGAAAATTAGGAGGTAAGGAACTGGCAATATGCTGTTTCACAAGACGTACCTGGATGCCATGATCAGTGGACCTTTGTAGAAATGCGGCGTCCAGCTTTGTCTCAGATCTGGGCGCGCCAGGAACGCCGTTAGGCCTAAGTGGGAAGGCTGGTTGGGGACATCTGTCCGAGGTCACGACTGGAGCTGACTGAGAGCGAGGGCAGGTGTGTTTCGTGGGTGTTGGGGGTCAGCTTAACCCCCCAAGAGCAGGGCAATCCTGGAAACAGAACATACAGCCAGCAGAGGGTTCACAGGAAAAAGAGCTTAAGACGTAGGCCAGCAGGAAATTCCTATCTCTGGCTGGCTAGCTTTGGTTTCCCGCCTAAATCAGCTGATATTTGGAGGAATATGGCTGCCGCTTTACAAATCAAAATAATTACTAAATGCTGGGTAGACGAGGAGATCAATAAACGTAGAAATATATATATATAATATATATATAATATATATATATATATATATATTATATGAATAATTATCACATCACTGTGATTTATATATGATTCGAGCTACAGATGTCCTTTAATATGTAATTCGCTCTACCTCGAAATTGATATATTTTCATATATGTACCGAAGGGGAATTTTTAGTTGATAATAATTTCGTCCCCTCATGAGTTCGATCCCATGAGGGGACGAAATTATTATCAACTAAAAATTCCCCTTCGGTACACATATGAAAATATATCAACTCCGAGGTAGAGTGAATTAGATATTAAAGGACATTTGTAGCTTGAATGATATATATATATAGTGTATCCGCTATCCCGGATCACCCAATCAAGGGAACGCATCCCGAAGTGCCGCAATACCAGCACTACTAGTGCTGACCAAAAGGAACGCCTCCTGAAGTGCCGTGCACCTGTACAGGACGTACAGGTAGCCCTTTACCTGCGTGTCCGTCCTACGGAACGCCCATCCATTAGAGTATCCACCATTTCGGATCACTCAACCAAGGAACGCCTCCATAAGTGCCGTGCACCTGTATTGGACCTACAGGTTGCCCATTCCAGCGTCTCCCAACTTAGGAACGTCCTTAAGTGTGACATACACCGCACACTCTATTTGATTTTCCGCCTCATCAGAAGGTGCCATTCCAGAAGTGCCACCAACTTACGGGACACTTCCCAAGTGCCACAGAGCACCCAGTCTCTTTTCAGACTTTTTCACTACCACGTCGCAGAACCCATTTCCAAGTGAGTGCCACATTACACAGTAAGCCCTCCCATTCCATTCAGTACCATTCATGGCCATTATTTTCATTTTCATCCGAGCCTCTACTGCTGCCTAAGGGAAATGTCTTCCCCTGCTTCCCGCGACTTCTTTGCCATAGAGCTAGAGAAGCTCCGAGCCCTCATAACTCTGGGCCAGGAGGCCGGTTACACTGGACCAGCTCTTGACCAGTGGATGAAGGCGCAGCAGAATGCCACACGCCTGCAAGAAAAGGAAGAAAGAGAAAACCAGAGAAGCAGAGAGAAAGGAAAGAGAAGCAGAAAGGAAGGCATGTGAAGAAGAGAGAAAGCATGAGCTAGCTCTCAGAGATGACGAAATCTCTCGGCAAGCTTCCAAGCCCAAGACCATGAGCTGGACTCCCGGTAAGAGGTGGTTGCGGAGGTTCTGCACCACTTGCTGCGTGCATGGGCATGCTGTGGATTCAGCCCAGTGCCCAAGTCGATCCCTACCTTGGGATGAGAGCTTCCAGGGTGAATTTCTCCAAGGCTACCATGTAGCCCTCCCTAATGAACAGTCTCCTATGGCCTATCAGTGGGTACAAGTCATGGCCGACACCGAAGCCCAGGTCTCCCTCATTGCAAGAAAGGCATTGCCTAGGGGTGCCAAAATCCAGACGGACGAAGAAATTCAGTTTGAATGGATTGGCGGTCACCTCTATTCTGTTCCTTCGGTCCTTCTGAAGGTGGAAATGCCCTTATTGGACCAGGAGACCAGGGAAACCACATTGTGCCGCCTGGCCGTAGTTGACCAATTTCATGATGTTTATCAAGTTCTTTTGGGCCGAGATCTCTTAAAGCCGTATCTCCCCTGGACGCAGCTCCTACTACCAGATGCACCGGATCCCTGCAGCATGCCAAATAATCAATCATCAGTTCTAGATTCAGAGGCTAGTGCCTCCGATGTCCCTGACATCCCTTCTATTTGTGAACCTGGCCCTGACCCAGTGTCAGAGCCCGAAGTTTCTTCTGCATCATCTCAGCCTCTTACCATTTTACCGCCTACCTCCTCCCTTTTGGAAGAGGTAAGCCCACCAGTTAACCCTGGACTTGTTTCCGAGGGTAATTCAACAGAGGATTCCTTAACCTCCCCACGCCAAATCACTGCCAGAGAGGACTCTTCACCTGTGCCAGAGCACACTGCCAGCCTTGGTGACTCCACAGATTCGCAACCTGTGGGGGCATCTCGGCCTTATCATCCAGTGCCACGGAAGAAGTTCTGGAACAAGTTCTGCCGTGACTGTGGCCGCAAGGGTCACATGTCTGCCAACTATGGAGGGTGCGCAAATTTTAATATTCCTGCCATCACAATGGCCATTACCAATCCTTCTTTACTAGGACCCCCAGCTATGGGCCCTATCACCGTCGCACCCCTCCAAAGTAATTATCCGCCAAGCCATGTCAGAGCCTACGACGACTCTGGCGCTCAAATCTCCCTGATATGGGAAGACCGAATCCCCCGAGGGGCTAATATTGACAGACGTCAACTGATCACCATTGAAGGCATCAATCATATTAAACTGATCCTTCCGACCGTCCAATTGAGGGTAACCAGACCTCACTTCTCCAAAGTTTGTACCCTTGCAGTTGCAAGCTACATTCCAGGAGGTTATGACCTCCTCCTAGGGCATGACATGAAGTCTCCCTCGCATTTCAAAAAGCCTAGGGGTCCTAACCCCACATCAAATCACTCCAAAGCAAGGAGTCATCGAAATTCTACTTCCTCCAGGAAGTACGTCCACCAATAGTCCCCCGTCACCAAGGAGGGAGATTGATCATTCACAGTTCCGTTGCAAAACCTGCAACGTACTAGGGCACTCCACGAATTGGCCTAGGTGCCCTAGCAGACTACCAGCAGCGGACACTGTCCATGCTCCACAAAGCTTAGCTTTCAACAAGAGACAGGAGCCTCTGTCTCCCATTTCCAAGGGCACGCTGAGAGGTATTGCACCTCCGGTACCCGTCACAGGTCCAGTCGACCTCAACACTCTGCCAGTGCCACTTGGTAGAACTGAGCAGTGCCAATCTCCGTCCAGCCTGGACGTAGAGCCACCACAGAACTTGACCTATGCACCTGGCCCTGAGCTAGCTCCGGTGCCTAACCTTATCAAGGATCCTCCTACAGGAGATCCTCCAACAGGCATGGAGCTTACCACAGCCCATGGCCAATCCCAAGTCCGTGAGCCTTTTTCAACATCACCTCTGTCGCCCGAGGATGAACCTCCGGCAGACCTTACCTTCATACCTCCTCTGGAAAACCAGGAACTGCCCAACCAGGAGTCAGCCTGGAGTTTTCCCCTTACGACGGTTGTTGCAGCAGCCGAAGTGAGGGCCTCCCCTGCAGTAGGTTCCACCTCTACGACGGTTGCTGCAGATACCGAAGTAGGGTGTTCTCCTGCAATCCCTCTGCTCCTGACGGCATTTCTGGCCTTACCCCAGAGCCAGTGCCTCCGTCTACTCCTAGGACTGCTATAGCCAGGTCCTGGAGGAATAAGAAGAAGAAGAAGGGACGTCATTAACAAACTAACCAAAGAGCCACATGCTCTCCTTGACACCTGTGCTGAGGTACAGTGTCACATTCATTTGCAGAGTGATCCTGGCACCTACCCAGAGAAGTTAGCCAGCCTGATCTCTGCCAGTAAAGCTAACCCTCTAACCCCTAGAAATTGTAATACTAACCCTCACTTAAATATAATTACCTCATTGCATTTCCATCCTGGTCCTCTACTAACCACTCATCATCCTCACGCATCATTACCTCATCTAATGTATTTCAACAATTCAGTCGACGAACCACTGCTGCGCGTACCACACTCTGGAATGATTGCGTCTCTAATTAACTGTATTGAGTAGGTTAGGCTAATGATTTAGTACCAGGGCATTAGGGTAGTAGCAGAAGGAATTTTCAAGTAACCTTATCTAGGGGTAGAGTAGACTGTCGTCACAGACAACCCGTAGTTATCACTTAGGCTGGACTACATTACTCCAATAAGTTAGTACACTTAGCATCTCCACCTATAAGTTAGGTAGGCGACTGTAGTTAGCTGTATCACCACTCTAAAAACTTTGGTTAGAGTAGGAGAACTGGGTAGTCGAGACGATCAATTTATTTAAGCCAAGGCCTTCACTCCCGAAAGGGAGTGAATGCCTTCTTAACAGGGGGAGCTGCTACATTTATTGATCTCCTCGTCTACCCAGCATTTAGTAATTATTTTGATTTGTAAAACGGCAGCCATATTCCTCCAAATATCAGCTGATTTAGGAGGGAAACCAAAGCTAGCCAGCCAGAGATAGGAATTTCCTGCTGGAAGGGGGAAAATAGACTCTTGTCAGCTTTGGGGACGTATCCCAAAGGGAAGGATGTAGGTAGCCTGGTACTTATCAGGCCTACGTCTTAAGCTCTTTTTCCAGTGAACCCTCTGCTAACTGTATGTTCTGTTTCCAGGGTTGCCCTACTCTTGGGGGGTTAAGCTGACCCCAACACCCACGAAACACACCTGCCCTCGCTCTCAGTCAGCTCCAGTCGTGACCTCGGACGGATGTCCCCAACTAGCCTTCCCACTTAGGCCTAACGGCGTTACTGGCGCGCCCAGATCTGAGACAAAGCCGGACGCCGCATTTCTACAAAGGTCCACTGATCATGGCATCCAGGTACGTCTTATGAAACAGCATATTGCCAGTTCCTTACCTCCTAATTTTCACAAATCAAACTTCTAACTCATCCCTTTGTTCCTCTCACTGTCTCATGGCCGCATGCTTCTCCTTGTGTGATCGTCCCAGACAAATGAAGTCATTGCATACCTCAGTTAAACACTAGAGTGCCTTTTCCCCAGTGTTAGAGAACTGAATAATCGTAACTTGTGCAAGAAGTCCTTTTTTTTATCTTGCCTAATCTGGGATCTTTTTCCAGATTCCCTGAGTCACGTGTCCAAGTCTTTGCGCCCGCAAGTGTTGCATTACCGCAAGATTTCGAAACCAGCTTTTACGTGAATCTCATTTTAAGCCAACTATCATCCTCTTGTGAGAAAGATTAGTCCACGTGTGGACCAGCTGCATTTACTCTTCCTCCAGGCCAGTAAACGGCCTCTTGCAAATAAATAGACGTAAAGTAATTAGCTGAGTTTCTGGCGACCTTTTTTCTCTAGAGTAAATTATCACTATAAATCCTTTTAGGTAAGTTCAAGTAATTTAGTCTGCTTTTCCCTCCACTATTTCTGTTTACGTATTAGAACCCCTTCAAGGCCAGGTTCATACATAACTAAATATATATAATATATATAATATATAGTATATATATATATATATATATCTATAATTATATATATACCATCTATAAATATATATATATATATATATATATAATAATTTAGCTATATATATCTATATCTATATATATCTATATATATATAATATATATATATTATATATATATCTAATATATATATATATATCTTATATATATATATAAATATATATAGATATGATATATATAGATATATAATATATATATTAGTTATATAATATTTATATATATAGATTATTTATATATATAGATCTATATATATATATATTATATATATATATATATATATCATATATATATATATATACTATTATATATATATATTATATATTATATATATATATATAGATATATATATAATATATATATATATATCTATATATATATATATATATATATATATATATATATATATAAAGAAGACTATTGTAGGAGGAAGTACGTCTCAGGTGGTTCTTAAAATACATTTATTACAACGTTTCAAAACGCAAAGGTTTCATTTTCAATCTGTAAAGACAGAAATTAATAAAATTAACATTAAAAGCGCTAAAATACAATTAGAAGAAATAATACATTATAAACAACAAGATAAAAAAATGAAAACTAGTTGTAGCAGAGCCAACCATCAAGAGAGAAAGGAAGGACAGAAGTCAGAAGGAACAAACCAGAAATGACCGGCAACAGTTCACGTAAGGTAAAGAGTTGTCGAAGAAGACTGCGTATTCAATTGGGCAACAAGCTGTTTAATAAAGGACTCCAGAATTGTCAGTAGTTTGCCACTCGGTGCCCGTCCCAATATTTCAAAATCTTTGTATTGTATATTATGTTTGCATTTATTGCCGTATTGTCTGATGTTAGACAATTCAGAATTAGCAAGTTTGTAACCAGTTCTATAGCTAACGCCCTTATGGCAATCAATTCTGACCCTTAGTAACCTCTGTGTGGATCCCACGTGGGTCCCCACATTACATCTATTGCATTTAAACTTGTACACAACACATGAGGTCATTAAAGGGTCAAGTTTATCCTTGAATTTAAACATCCTACCTAAACTGAGTGGATTTGTTGGGATGATATTAAATCTGATAGCTGGTAAATAATTAAATATGAGTTTTCTTAGTGCGTCGTAGAAATTTTCGTCATGGATTAAAGGTACATTTGCATACAATGGGAGCTTAGGCACATTAGGTAAGGTGGCTTTTGGAATAAAAACCTCATTAAGAAGTTTAAAAACATACTTGTGAAAAAGGGTAGTGCGAAAATAATTGCTAGTAAAATTCTGACGTAAAAAGTCGATTTCTTCGTGAAAAAACTCACAACTAGATGTCAGTGAGAAGGCACGATGAAGTAATGTGGATAAAGAGTTTAATTGAAAACCATAGAAACAGTGACTATAAAAAATTTGAACCTAGTACTGTAAGTCCTCTTCCTGTAAACTGAAGTGTTAAAATGGTCATATTGTCGTAAGACTAAAACTTCTGAGAATGATAGTTTATTATCACTTTCGCACTCAATAGTAAATTTTATATTTGGGTGTGCCCTATTTATAAAATCAAGAAACCTTTCAGCGTCATACATGGACTTAAAAAGCGCGATGGTATCGTCAACGTACATTTTTTAGAACAGCGGGTGGTAACTCAAAGGACAGGTGTCTAAAAAATGTTCCTCCAGGGTGCACATAAAAATGCCTGCAAATACGGGCCCTAAAGGAGAACCCATAGTCATACCATCTATAATGAGTGTAACAATTACTATTTAAAATGAAGGCAGTGTCCTGCACTGCCAGTTGCAATAGTGTCTTAAAGTCAGATTTATTAAAATCATAAAATACCATTAACAAACTAGTTTTTATTTTTTTATCATGTTGTTTATAATGTATTATGACTTGAATTTGTATTTTAGCGATTTTAATGTTAATTTTAATGTTTTCTGTCTTTACAGCTTGAAAATGAAACCTTTTTGTTTTGAAACGTTGCAATAAATGTATTTTAAGGACCATCTAAGATGTACTTCCTCCTACAACAACAGTCTTCTATTGTTCGAGTTACTAGTAACCGCCATATCTTAGAACGTTTTACATTATATATATATATATATATATATATATATATATATATATATATATATATATGTGTGTGTGTATATATATATATATATATGTGTGTGTGTGTGTGTGTGTGTGTAGAATCTACTGGTAAATACATATGTATTTTTAATAACCACAATGCCCTCTTAACTTCTCAAATTCTTTTATCTTTTTTAGATAAAAGAGGGCATCCATGGCAGATGGTGAATAATTAAGTTTCGAATTCAGCGCTGTTCTGGCGTAACTTAGCACTTCTTGTGCGGATTCAGCAGTTTCAGTCATACCGAAAGCTCTTGGAAACAAAACGCGTGGACTGGAAGTAAATTTAGCACAGAACATTCGAGAAGGACTGTCCGGTTACAAATCTGGATTTCAAGGAGTGTCTGTGTAGAGTCTTGTGTCTGTTTGGCTTAATGGGAGTGGCTGATAAGGCAAAGATATGACCTTTTGTGAAACTGTATTTTATTCTGCTTGAGCTATGACATAGCCAGAACGCTTGGGTTCGAACGGTCGCCTGACTGGCGAGTCTTGAAGACAGACATTGATCGCCCTATTTTCTATTATTTTGTTTCATTTATTGCATTATTTTTGATCTTGTACCATTTTTTATCCTCATGAATTTTGATGGTGTGTAAACACAATGTGCCAAGGATTATTAGGAGATATTTTTCTTTCTGCAGATGTTGCACATCTATGGGCACAAATGACACGTGTGCTGGGTAGGACAAATATGGGCATATGTATGAACTATTAGAATCTGGCTGTTGTGGGAATATCGCCAATTGAGACCGGTACAATGGACTTAAGAATGAAAGAACTTTGTAGTGACACTGTAGAAAGGGAAGATGGTCTCGTTAGTGTTTAAATGGTGCACTGTTTTTGGAGAGTTTATTTGTTTTTTATTTTTTTTCTTTTTCTTCATTATGGCTGGTTACCACAATTAGCCTGTTTACGTTGGTTTATTTCTTGTATAAAGGGGATTTAATTTCACACATGGCAGTTGAAAGATTTTATTTAGAATACACAAAGAGAAAGAGAGAGAGAGAGAGAGAGAGAGAGAGAGAGAGAGAGAGAGAGAGAGTGATGTCTGCGAGAGAAAGAGGCTGATCTTCGATTTTTCGGACAATCCTTCGAACTACATGGGTAGGTGAAGATACCGTTAAAACTTAGGGCTTTAACACAAACACATATATATTACATACATACATACATACATATATATATATATATATATATATATATATATATATATATATATATATATATATATATATATATATATATATATATATATATATATATATATATATGTTATGTACTGGGCCTTTTTTTGAGGGTTTGAAATTACATATAACAGGGAAGTAGAATGTCTCCTTGAAACTAGTCAGTACATTAAAATGACTTTATTTACAGAATACAACAACTGGAATTAATATTGGTAGATTTGCAATACCAACTCTCAATTGCACAGTCAAGGTGTAACAGTAATGATCCCTACAAATGAAATCAAAAGAATCTGGTTAGGCTACAGTCCAACGAAAGAGTAACAAGATTCATAGAAAAAATTCTTTGTGACTAGTTCCTACAATGAATTAAATCTTCTGCATTGGTAACTCTTGAAGAAGCTGCAACACGTGGCTTCCGATGACCATCGATTTCAGAAGTATCTTGCAAGTGTTGAGTTCTAAGACAAACGTTCATCAGGACAGATTGCAGAACACAAAGGGCTAGATAACCAGACTCTGGAAAAGAGTTCCAGATCAGTATTCAACTATACAAAATATTCTCTCACTATGAGGGGAATTATTACCCTAGAATTGTTTAGCTCGAAGTGAACACAAATGGGAATGTTTTACTGTATCACTGAGCAAAATCAATTCAGTAATTTGACTTGAGTCATAAGGGAACATGGGCTTGCTAAGTCTTAATAGACAAAGGGCTTTGATTAGGAGGATGGAAATTTGAAACAAAGGAAAAATTAGAAAATTGAGTAATAGAAATATACACTGGTGTCAACTACTAAATCTGGACTTTACCGTTGACATCTATGCTGTTGAGCTCTGTTGCAATAAGATGGATCCAGTTGTCGGACAATTCCACACACGTGGTTACCAGCAAACAAAGGGCAACGCACAAAGGCTGGTAAGAAGCAAAGTCTAATAAAAGATAAGTCTGCTCACTTGCTGCGAAAAAGTAGCAAGGGCCGCTCAATGACGTCATCTAGCCCGCAAATGCTGGGTCCGTTACATGGAACAGTCAGTAAGCAACGAGCCGGTGTTGTGTGTAGAACTCTGGCTGCGGTAATCAAACATGCCTATCTATTGCAGCTGCACATCCAATTACGTAAACAAAGATGGAACTGTTCTTCAGTTTCCCACGAGTCCCACGTTTATTATTCAGTAAAGAATATCTTTTAGATTTTTTCTTATTTATTTATTCATAAAGCATATATTTCAGCCAACACGTAAAGATTGTGAATAAAGGGCTACAAATAGGCCCATTTATTTTTCAAGAAATAAAATATTCAGGCATAGGCCTATTGTTTAAGTTAATATGATTAAAATGCTGATTTAGTTTTATAATATGGATTTGTTTGCATGATTCTTTATGAAAAGAATGAAGCCAACACTACTTTTTCATGATTCCTCATACTGCAAATCTGGTAATTTTACTCGAATATTGCAGAATATACAGTAGAGTACATTAAGAGATAATTAATTTGACATACACCTAAACTGTACTGTAATTTGATTAGTAAACTATTTTATGAATGGAAATGTGGAAAAACTATTTTCAATGTAAAAAAAAAAAAAAAAAAAATTTCAATAAGATATAACAATGGCCATTTACACATTATACTCTGTGTTATTTGATCCCTTTCTGCATCAACTTCACAAGTTATGTAACCATACCAATGCTAGTTATTCCGCTAGAGAAGGCAAGCTGGAAAATCTAAAAGAAGAAAAAAATGACATGAGGATAGAAGCTTACATTTCAAAGGTTAACTATCTAATTAAATTCCAAATTACATATGTGTAAGATGCTTTGTTCATTTCTCTCTCATTTCTACTCATTTACTGCGGTAACATCTTATAGATTACTAAGCGAGTACTTCAGTCTAACAATAATAGCAATAATATTACACAGTCATCTATAATATTAAACAGTAATTTACTGGTAGAGTACAATGTAAACTGGCCACTCCTCACCGATATTATTAACTTCAAGTAAGCTATAACAAGAATGGACAGAAACATTATGTATATATTTTAATCATACTATTTATATTTTTTTCTTTAAATACGAATGATATACTTGAAATTAATCAAGTTAAATAGTGCGACTGAGAAGTGGGCAAAATAACAAATAAAGATAAAAGTTTCCATTAATCACTCCGTTTTCTATAATTTAAAATACTCAGGCTGGGTGACGCCATCACCTGCGAACACACAGACTTATCATTTATCAGACTTTGTTACGAAGATGGAAGCAAAGTCTCTCTTTGGTGACTGGTGAGTGAGTGAGACCGATGTCCAGGTTTGTCCTCAGTTATCCGATGTTACAATAGTGTTTCACACCAGTAATAGCACTGTATCACTATTTTAGTTCTTTAAGGGTGAGCTTACATTAGGCTTTATGGCGCACTTCAAACGTTACTTCTGCCAGCATATGCCCTCCCACCTGGGTGACATCACATGCTGAACAGCAAGTATTGTCTCATACACTACGCGAGTGCTGTGACCGGTAGCATTATTTTCCTGACAGCCACATACTACATCTTTATTTTTATATGATGTTAATTAATTTTACATTCCATAGACATTGGATGATGCTGATAATACTCAATCAAACAACGGATCTCTTCTCGCTTCCATTCCATGGCAATTATAGTATAATAGAGAGCTGGATGACAGTTGAAAGATTACTAATGACTCGTCGTCAGCGGATTGTCCGAGTCAGGCTTCAGCCATCAAGCTTGCTTTGATGAGTTAATGGTGCAGCATGACTCTTGATGAGCAGTCTAGTAGACAGGGCTAACAAAAATTTGGGATTTTACCGAATTTTGAGAAAATTAAAAAAATTGGAGTAATAATTTTAATTGATTTAATCAAATTTATCACTAAAATTAACCATATATTCTGCTATTACCAATAGTAATAATACGAATTACAATATAAACTATATTGAATCACAAATGGTTGGGTCCAGGCTATGCAGATGGGCAGTACGTAGTCCTCCTGGTTCACTGACAGATTCACAGACAACACGAACACCAAAGAGCGGCAGTTGAAGCTCTCTGCAGTTTTGAACATTTCTTAGCTGTGGCCTAGAAGCGTAGACGGTGTAAATAGATGAACCGAGCTATCTCAGGAGCACTCCGAGGATGAGAAGTTATTATTCCATTTCTCGGTTGTTGAGAAAATTCAGAATATTAAAAAAATCCTCTTGAAGGTGCGAGAGGTGAAGCGGTAGTGTTGACGTGGCGGTAGCAGTAAGAAGAATCTGCTTTTTCCAGGACGTTGCTGTTCACCTCAGCTCGTATTTGAAGTTTCTGTAACGGTAAGTTGTTTGGCAGTTACGTTCTTATACGCTATAAACAACCAGAGAACCTCTTAGAAGCTGGGTTATCAATTATCAGGTTATTTAAAGTGAATTACAGCTGCTAAGATTGTTTATCCATAGAAATATAATAAACACTAAGAAATTTTTAAATAAAAAAATCGACCCAATATTGAAACTTCAAATAGGAAGGAGTTAGTGATGAGTCTTACGTATGCAGCGTGCTGTGAAGCCTAGTGTAAACTTACCTTAAGTCTGCCCTTCCTAAGACAGACACTCATTTTTGCATGCACAACCAGTTTTTTATATCGATAAATGATTTATAATCCACGGCTTCCGCTCGTTTTTTTTCATTTCCTTTTATCAACAAACTTCTTGGAATAATTTAGACACATTGGCAGGAAATCCTCATCTCATCCTTGCCCGTATTGTTCTTGTCTATTATTAGATTCCCATTACAAAAGAAAAGGTAAGTAGAAATGTCATCATATAACTGGTGGGCATAGTGCATCAAAGGGCTGTCCTTCATATTCAAATGAGAAAGAACATTAATCTTAAAGTATTTTATCCTTTGTGATATGAAACAGGAATGAGAGAGAGAGAAACTATTCTACCTTTCTTCATATTCATTCATCTGCCTATATTATATATATATATATATATATATATATATATATATATATATATAATATACATATAAATATATATATTTAACAATAAAGATTTTAACCAGGTTGATGGTGTTTCGATGGGGTCGCCACTTGGCCCAGTTACGGCTAACGCTTTTATGTGCTTTTTCGAGGAACAGATGCTGGATGGTTGTCCCTTATCAAATTGCCCTCTCTTTTATAAGCGATATGTGGATGACACTATTGCTCTATTTAGGTCCCGAGAAGCAGCCGAAGCTTTCGTGGAATATATCAATGGCCTACATCCTAATATACATTTCTCAATTGAGCACGAACAAGACAACCAACTTGATTTTTTAGATGTTTTAATTACTAGGACAGAGCATGGTTTTAATTCGAGCGTCTTTATAAAAACGACGTTCACAGGTCAAGGTACTAACTTCTATAGCAGTTGTTCCCTAAAATTTAAATTAAATAGTATTTCCACACTATTACACCGTGCTAATACGTTATCTTCCAGCTGGCATAACTTCCATAGCGAAATCCAATTTTTACTCCAGTTTTTTAAAAACAATTCGTATCCTCCAGGTTTATTCTTTAAATATGTTAATAACTTTTTAAATGATAAATTTCAGCCACGTCAACTTGTACCGAACGTGCCTAAGTTATTAATATATGCCTCTCTACCTTTCATTCAGTCCAACACATTTAAGGTGCAAATACAAAACGTCATTCAGAAAACTTTTCCGGCTGTGAATCTTGAGTTGATAGCTAAAAATCCTAAAAACTCTGGGTTCTTTGTTCTCCCACAAAGATGAACTTCCGGTTTTGATGCGATCTTTGGTGGTATATTGCACTACTTGTCTGAGATGTAAGATCAGGAAATACGTGGGAGCCACCAAACGATTTCTCAAAGTCAGAATCAATTCTCATCTCGGAGTCAGTCACCGTACGGGATGTACTTTGAATACGAAAGAATTCTCTAACATACGAGAACATTGTAATAAATGTAAAACATCATTTTCATATAAGGATTTCGCATTGTCACCCAAGCGCCCAATGACTATTCTCTCTCTGTTTTGGAGTCGTTAACAATCAAACAGCTTGTGCCCCCATTAAATGGTCAGACTTCTTCCACGGTTCTATTTATAGCATAGTTGACGTCCTCCTTTCCAAACCAGAGAACATCACTCAGTTTTTTAACTCCATTGGGATAGGTACTAAACTTAAGCCTTTTTCACTTTTTTATTTTTTTTATTTTTTTTCATATTTAAAATTATTATATTTAAATTTTATGTTGTTCCATTTTTATTGCTATTAATACTGAGTCTTTTTTTTAATTTGTATATTTTCTACATATTTTACAGCCCTGATGATGAGACCCAAAGTCTCGAAAATTTGGAAAATAAATGTATGCTGCTACACTGGCTTTTTTCCATCCTATTTATATTATATGTATGTATGTATGTATGTATATTATTATATGCTGCTGCTTTCGTAATGTATATTTCCTCTAACCATGAAATGTTGGACTTGTGTTTGCACTATTTTCATATTCCTTATTTAGCTGAGTTATGGTATGTTCTATAAATGTATGTTCAGATTTCGCACAACATAATTTAAAAGTTAAGATAACGTAGAATGTGAAAAGAGAGAGAGATTAGCATTGTCCGTTCAAAGGTAGAAATTGTTGTCATCCCTCAAGATAAGGAGAACTCGAAGTCTACGTTTTATTTTCATAACATGTAAACACTTCTGATAAGGGAGTTCTGTTTGGAACATGTTAAGCATACAACGTACATGAATGGTTTCAAACGTGTACGTCTTTGCCAAGTAATCACATGGAAGGATTGCATCATCTTTCGCAAGATCATTCTAGAACCTTCTGTTTAAGCATACGTCATCTTTGGGAAGTGACGTCATTTAGTGTTGCTTTCAATATAAATAATTATTCCTTTCAAAATAAAATACTTTTATTGTCTTAAATTACATAATAATAAATGTTATTTATGATTGCAATTCCAATTTCTCTTTAGATATTGTTTTTAAAGTGAATTTTTATGAAAGTACTGTCTCTCGGCCCCAAAACGTTTTGTGTGACAAAATCAACTGTTAAGCTTCCGTACGGAATGAAAATCATTGCGACTTAAGACCTCATTGCATTTGGGTCTCTCTCTCTCTCTCTCTCTCTCCTCTCGTCTCTCTCTCTCTCTCTCTCTCTCTCTCTCTCTCTCTCTCTCTCTCTCTCTCTCTCTCGTAAAAGATTCAGTGATAACGTTTAACGTAAAAGATTTTATACATAGTTGTTGGTCACTCATATAAATATCAAATTTGATATTTCTTAAGAGTTGTTTAATATTATTAGTGTTTATTTGTGGTATCTGAACAGACGTTGCAAAAGTGTGTAATATGCGCCTCGTGTGTAAGTGTTTATTGGTGATTTCGAAAAAGTCCTTCTAAAATTGGTATACCAAGGTAAGAGTTTTTAGTAAGTTCGGTGCACGAAACTTAAACTTAAAAAGTACTTGAAATACTGAAAGTACTCGAGTTATTACAGGGGAATCTTTTTACCATTTTTCCACATTTTGTTGATGGTGATTTTTGTGCATATATCCATTTTTTATCATTGAAGTGATTTTTTTTGACCAATTATCCATTTTTCTTATAGAAGTGTGTTTTCTTATATATTCTGTGTGATTACTGCTTTTTGCAATTTTGGTATTTTCCTCATTTTTCTGTTTTCATTTGCATTCACAATTTGATCAACTTGATTGTTTTCTTTAATTAATCGTTGCACATTTAATTGAATTTAACACTTGTGAAATAATTTGCACTTAATTAGAAATCTATTCGAGTTTTAGTGTAAATTAATTTCCAAATTTTAGTTATTACTTAACACTAGAATTTCGATTGATTTAATTAATTTTCATTTTTGTGATAAAATTAATTTTGATTTAATTTTACCTAATAATTAATTCAAGAATTAGTTAAACTTTGTGGTGTTTTCAAGTAACAGTAAATTTCCCTGAGATTGTGAATTTCACTTATAAATTTTGAGTTTGATAATACATTTTTTGTACTTAAAATTTTTATAAGTGTTTTCTTTTTCACCAGTATATTTAATTTTGTTTAGGTAGAAACAGAGTGGTAATTGAGCTGTTTTCCTTCAATTTAATTGAAGTGAGTAAGAACCAGGGAAGTACTTAGACTTTTAAAATCAGGGAAATACTTAGACTTTTAAAGTTGTTGATGGTGTAATGCCTTTTAATTAATCTAATTACATATAAGATTACCTCACACCTGTTTTAATGAACTTA
>NC_061087.1:59768253-59775753 GCF_015104395.2 Macrobrachium nipponense | reverse complement strand
TTATAAGTGTTTTTATTTCTAACCAGTATATTTTCATTTGATTATGTTTATGATAAGAAACATAGAGTGGTAATTGATTTGCTTTCCTTCAATTTAATTGAAGTGACTTAGAACCAGGGAAGTACTTAGACTTCTGAAATCAGGGAAATACTTAGACTTTTAAAGTTGTTGATGGAGTGATGCCCTTTGATTAATTTAATTACTTACAAGATTACCTCACACCTGTTTTGATGAACTTAGTCTGATTTTCTGCAATACTGGTAAATGTAAAGGGATCACTGTTGCCTTTAGAGTATTCAGTCGTTTAATACTTGTTATGAGGGTTCAGGTGTCTGGCTTTTGGTGAGGTAATAATTGATGAATGGTAACCAGATAATTGGCACTTCGTAACAATATATAAATATATATATACGTATATATATATATATATATATATATATATATATATATATATATATATATATATATACTGTGTGTGTGTGTGTATGTGATTTTACTTTCTCTCATAGGAAAAAATGGTGCTTTAAATTTGCTAAATGGAGCAAGTTTACTAAATGGTAATCTTAATTCTTTGGAAAGTGAAGTTATCGTATTATCTAGAAATAATTTCAATCTGAGATTACTGATTTTATCTGAAATGCCGATTAGACTTATTAGTGTGTAAAGAGAAGCATGATCTGAGTACATGTTCTCCTTTGGGATTGCTAGTGATTTAAGCATTCTTCCGACAGAACTCGACATACAGTATCCAATAAGCTTGTCCAGTGAAGAAACTTTATATAGAGGGTATCCTTTTCCTCTTCAATTTTCTTCCTTTCGATTTTCTTCTTTATGCAATATTATCTCCTGGAATGCCAATGAAGCAGATTCTGCTAAGTTTAATCTTTCTTACGCTTAACGTTTGTTTGGAAGGTCCTTAAAATATGTTATGAACATCAGGCGTAACTCATTTCTCAAGCCAAGTTCAGCATTGATGACCCAATCTGACTCGACGTGTGGAATCCCCAAACACTTCCTCCCGTCCCTGAAATAAAGTGGACCTACATCACCGTTTCAAGAAGAAAGACCCGTCTGAAAGTGTGTACCTAAGATAATAGTTTTATGTCTTCGCTTTTCTTTCAAAACACATTAAAAATCGTGATTAGCTCTTCCGACCAATCCCTCATTTTCTTGCCGGGCACAAGGTTAGCCCCTGAACTGGGCTTATAACAACGTAAAAATTTTTACAAAGGTTTTGTTTATTTTATTTTTTTTCTGTTTATTTATCACTTTTCTCTGCTGATTCCAAAATAGTAATTATGTTTTTCTGTATCATCGAACGTTATACAAATATATGTTCTGCTACCAAGTGAATATCTAATTTTATCTAAGTTTTGCTATTTTCAGGATGGCTACTAGAGGTTGTACAAATTCTCCGGAATCATTTCGCTATGTGTGTGGTTATTATATTGGAAAAAAACAGGTATTACATAAGATCGTGAAAGGTGCCAAATTGTGGATAGCGTACAGACTATTTCGGAATGCCCTTGGGTGACTAGGACAAACCATGGGCCCCTCATGTGATATGTGGCAGCTGCCGATCTACTCTAGAAGGATGGTTAAGAGGTGGTGCAGGAAGGGCAATGCCTTTTGCCGTTCCCAGAGTATGTAGAGAGCCGAAGAACCATCACGATGATTGTTACTTTTGTATGATTGATGTGACAAAGTACAGAAAAGTGAAAGGAGACAAGCTCTTCAGTATCCAGATATCCCATCATCTAGAGCACCTGTCCCACATGATGGCATCTTACCAGAACCACAACCACCACAAAATGTAAATATACTTATCATACTCTCCATAATTCTTACTTTTAATTAACTTGAACATTAAGTATTTACTAGCTATGCATTCATTTTCCTAAAGATGTTTGGAGTACTAACTTTATTCAAGTCTTTGCTTAAGTTGCTATATGTAGTTATCTCTTACTTTTCAGATGGAAGGTGTAATGGCTATTTCATCTGAAGAGTCAGTAAATAGCAGCAGCCAAGAAATGGAGGAAGCTTTTGTACCAAGAACGACTTCAGAGCCTCACTTTCCAAATCAGAGTGAGGTAGATGATTTAATCAGGGATTTAAATCTAACTAAGTTAGGAGCTGAACTTCTTTCATCAAGGCTGAAGGAATGGAATCTACTATGGGAAGACTGCAGGACATCTGTGTGCCGGAAACGACATGTGAATTTGAAATTTACTATGACATTAGTAATGATCTGTGTTACTGTAAAGATGTGATTGGATTGTTTACTGCTATTGGAGTCAAGCATGAACCTTCAGAATGGCGAAGTCTCAAAGCAGTGGTGCTCCATAATAGAAATAAATATCCATCTTTCCCTCTTGTACAGTCCGTGCAGAAGAAAGAAAACTATGATGATGTCAAACAACTTCTTGACAAAATATATTATGCTGAATTCAAGTGGGATGTTTGTGGTGATTTCAAGATGCTTGCCTTCTTGCTTGGTTTGCAAAGGGGATGGATACACAAAGTATTCATGTTTCCTTTGCTTATGGACAGCAGAGCTGATGATGATCATTACGAGAAAGTTGATGCAGCCCGGAATGTTAAATGTTCTCAGACAGCCTCTAGTAGATTCCAACAAAGTCTTATTACCCCCACTTCATATTAAATTAGGATTGGTAAAGCAGTTTGTGAAGGCCTTAGGTACTGGAGGAGAAGCTTTTCAAGAAAGTCGTCTCATGTTTCCAAAGTTACCTGAGGCTAAAATCAAGGGTGGCATATTTGCTGGACCCCAAGTAAATGCAATGTTGAAGTCGGAGAAACTGGAAAGAGCGATGACAAAGGTTGAAAAAGAAGCATGGTGTGCATTTCATGATGTAGTTCGTGGAATCCTAGGAAATCACAAGGATCCTAATTACAAACAAATGGCAGCAAAACTTATTGAGAACTTCAAGAAACTGGATTGTCGTATGTTCTTGATTAAAGGTACATTTTTTGCACTCTCACCTAGATTTCTTCCCCGAAAACTTGGGTGATGTCAGTGAGGAGCTTGGTGAGAGATTTCATCAGGACATCGCAACAATGGAAAGAAGATATCCAGGACAATGGGATACTGCTATGATGGGAGATTACATTGGGTCTCTAGTCGGAAAAGATGAAAGTATGCACTCTAGAAAATTCGATTGTCAAAGCACTGCTGATCTTAAGAGAAGAGTTATCAAAGCATTTAAAGTGCAGAATTGTATTGTTTCATTTTGTTCTAACTAATATTGTACTACCTAAATACCTTTCAATATATGAAAAAGTACGTATTGTAGTATAATTATCCTTAGAATATTATAGTAGGTTGAACCAACATACTGCTGTAAAGAAAAGTTGAATATAGAACGGGAAAGTATGAAATTAAGAATAAATTGAAAACTATCGATATTACATCAAGAAACTTCTGATCACCGGAGACCAAAAGTCATTACCTCGAAGTTGCTGTTTCACAGGACGTGACAGATGATTCGATGGAGATAGATCCTGCAACGCAACTGACATCAAGTCTATTAGTTTTTCACCTGAAGAATTCCACGTCGACAAAATGGTTTGTAAGTTGGGCGTTTCTTGGTAAACAAAACGAACAGGAATTTCTTATCTCGTATCCGGCTCACTTCCGGAAAAGGTGGTTCAAATCCACGGCAATATTTATTGCACAAATTGATTTATTATGGATGAATATGAGATTTGTCGTTAGCGTAGTATTGTCATCGCCACAGTGGGATTTTTAGTTTTTTGGTAAAAGAAAACTATTTACAGGGCTTTGACTGCCCATCCGCACTTTTTCTGTCCATCCTTAGATCTGAAAAACTACTGTGGCTAGAGGACTGCAAATGGGTATGTTGATCATCCACCCTCCAATCATCAAACATACTCATTGGAGCCCTCCAGCCTCAATAGTTTTTATTTTTTTTAAAGTTAAAGTTAGCCATGATCGTGCGTCTGACAACCATATAGGAGAGGTCATCACTGGGCTGTGGTTAAAGTTTCATGGGCCAGGGTTCAGGCAGATTATACCGAGACCACCATGAGATGGATCTATTTTCGTGGCCTTGATTATAAGTTTTAAAGAAAACTCGATTTCTTCGGAGACCTTTCTACCTGATTTTATTCCAATGTCTCCTTGTGTTCTTCACATAACAGAATTCTTAGCCTACGAGATGATTTTATCTTTTCAACAGTTTGTCAAATAAGTTTTCTCAAGCTAGAAATTACTTATGCATAAAAGTTGCCACAAAACTGCGACCGCCTCAGAATATTCATATTGTTTAGACACTGACATTTTTCAACATCTGCAACTAACACAGGCTAACTTTTTAAGATAATTACTGCTTCATGAATTCGCATCTTAAAAATAAGAATATTTCTCAGTTTTATACATATCACTTTGACTCATGCTGGCAGTACCTCTCTTCAAGGCAATCAGACAACGTGACCTTTCAAGCAAGAGGCTGTGAAATCCTAAATATTTTTAGGAATCCCTTAAACTGTTTCACAATAGCTATATTTAGTCGTAAAATTGCCTTCAGGTGCTGCACTCCACTGCTTTATTTCAGTTATTTCTTTTTCTTTAAAGATGTTTCTAAAAGAATCTATTTCCTTTATGGCATCAGAAACCTTTCTTTATTCCTTTAGCGGTCTATTGTTTAGCAATTATTTCCCTCATAGTCACTTTTATGCATTTCGAAACTTCTATAAAAATTCAAACGGGAACGGAAGAGCTTTAATTGAGAGTTAAAAGCATTCGAATTCGCTCACTTTTGTTTCTGCCTTTCATATTGGCCAATTTCGAATACAGAGGACCAGTTTTGATGGGTTAGGCTTCCATGTTGTGTTCTTTTATTTAGGAAAGAGTTTTAAGAAAATAAATTACTAAGAATATAAGATATTTCAAAAATGGCAAAATACCAGCAATTTCAAACTTTCCATTTTCATTATGAGCAAAGCTGTAGATTATAACTATCAGATATATTAATTCTTTTGATAGCAATTGTTTCATACATTATTTTTTTATTTCCTTTATAGGGCCTCATAGGAATATTAAAAAGAAAAATTGAGATGCTAATAAATAAAAAAATTAGTAGATGGTAGCGATAATTATTATCTTCATCATAAAAACCATAAATACAGATATATATATATATATATATATATATATATATATATATATATGTATATGTATATATATATATATATATATATATATATATATATATATATATGTATATATTATATATATATATATATATATATATATATATATATATATGCATGCTATCAAACATTATGCATAATTCTGCCGCCCATCAACTCTCATATCCTTACTTTTCTTCACATAAACTGTTCAACTTCTCCTTGCAATATCCCTAACCCGTACTATATTATGTACGTACATACATACTCATACACACACACACACATACACCCACCCACACACTATATATATATATATATATATATATATATATATAATGTGTATATATATATATATATATATATATTATATATATTATATATATATATATATATATATATTATATATATATATATATATATATATATATATTATAGTGTGTGTGTGTGTGTATGGGTATGTATGTATGAACACAAGAATCAAGAATCCGTTATGGCATTGCTGATGTTGGCAAATGATACATAATGTAGTATGAGAAGAAACTACAGAAACTAGGGAATGAGACTGAAAGTAATTGCCAGGAGGAGAAGTTGAACATTTTATGCGAAGAAAAGTAAGGATATGAGAGTAGATGGGCAGTAGAAATCATGCATAATGAATGATAGCATGTATTACCTGCTCTTCAAGGACTATGTCGAGAAGAGAGTGGAATGTTCAGCAAACGCTCGTGTCTGTGTTGAAAAAAAAAATTAAACTCAAGTTTCAGCCGGTCGTTCAGCGATTTTGAGGGAATGGTCGGAAGCTGCCGACAGAGAAGTGAATCAGATCGGAGCTAGGAGATGAGCTCGAACGAGGGCAAAGTTGGCCCAGTGAGTGGCTACGTGACTTGAGGGGGCTAAGTGTCACTTAATCGTTACGTGAGTTTGTACGCATATGAGGGCGCGTGCAAAACGAATTATAATCCGATAGCGAATCGAAAACCGGACATTAGCCATTCAGCAGAAGTAACAGTTAGTGAGTCGAGCCGTGGGGAAGGCGCACGGAGATCCACTCAAAGGTAAAAGACTATTTTGTGTTGGAGTGAAGAGATGTTTTTGTTGAGCACTGAACATCTATCCATATGTACTGTTTGAAAATTGTTTTTGGTGGAAGACATTTGAGTTTCCAATCAGTTTTTCCCATGTTTATCAGAGTGATTTTATTTTATTCCCATTCTTTTTATGCTCATCCATTTTATTTGATGTCTGAAGATTATGATTCCTCTTCCTTCAGATGGATTCAATGTCGCCATATATAATGGGAATTTTTTACTTTTTTTACTGTCCTTAAAACATATCAGTTAGTGGGAAAATAGAGATAATCAATGTGAATTAATGTGTCTTAGTTGGAGATGGGGTACGGCCATTTATTTGAAACACTTCACATCTTGGTTTTTTCAATTTTTTTTATCATTTTATTTTTGGGGGATATAAAGGTTTTATTTTTTGATATTTTGGAGTTTGGTTTAGCCCTAATTGAAAATCATTGAAAATGATTGCAGAGATGCTGGTTGCAGGTTTTTCTTAAGGTAGGTGCCAGATATCTGTTTTGAGAGGGCCCACGTTACCAAGCATTTTTTTAGGCCTGGTAATAGTGGTGGCAGTGTAATAGCTTAATTAGGGTCAGTTAAGGCGCAATTAGGCGTAAAGTAAGCATAATTAAGTAAAAAAAATCACATCTTCGTAAAAAATGGTTTCAGGGAGTTTGAAATGTAGAAACCACCAACCGAGCCAGATCACAGGAGCTCAGTTTGTGGTATAGTTATCAGTGAATAAAGGGTGTGTGCGTGATTTAAGAGGGGATAACAAAGCATATGTACCTTAAGAAGAGAAGAATTTTAGGTGGGTGTTGAACTTTTATTCCTCTCTCCCATTTGCCTTATTCATGTCTAGAGTTAGATGATAATTCGTTTGTAAGGAGATCTATAAATAATTTGGGGAGTAGTGTGAATAAAGGGGATATAACACAGGCGATGTTTCCAAAGGAGTTGATTTTAGTGGTTTTGGATGGTGTTCTTGGCGAGTGGTAGTCCATGTTTGGGAATTGAGAAGATGCTTCAGAAAAAAATATATATGTATATGTATATATAAATATATATAATCATCAATGAAGGGAAGAGGACACACACAGATGTACATGTTGTCTTTATTGCGACGTTTCGTAATTATCAAATTAATTACATCATCAGGCTGTTAAAATGAAAAACAAAATTCCTAGTAAAATTGTAAAAACAAAACTAAAAATTAAAAATTCAGAAATGCAAGAGCTAAAAAAATTATTCTTACTAAGTG
>NC_061087.1:59753253-59765753 GCF_015104395.2 Macrobrachium nipponense | reverse complement strand
AAAGACAATTATAGGTGAAGGAATCTGGATGGAATATTTGGACTCCAAAAGTGTCTGTAAAGCCACTGAAGATTATTTTGTTTTCATTACTGGTTAATCCTTAGCATGATGCCACAGTCAGAATGTATACTTGACTTATTCAGAAAAGTCACAGCCAAACAAAATAATGTTTTCTCTACGTGTGTGTATGTGTGTGTGTGAGGAATTCTAAAACTAGGATAATTAATTCGGAAGAAACGTACGTGTTTACATTTGATATTGTAGCTAATGCCTTTTGTCTTTTTTTTTCTTTTTACAAGGCGAACATTAGTCAGAATATAAGTACGTCAAATACTGGAAAGGAATGTACACAGGCATAGCTAAATCCCTGTCACAGACTGTACATTGAAAGACTTGCATGTTACTTCAGAGCAACCACTACTTACAGCTATAAAAAATCTTTCAAACGATATTTTTTATTTACCTAGGAAACATGAAATATAATCATGTAAGATACATTTAGAGTGACATATACACCATTCTGATAATTTATTATTAATTTTTGTGTCAGTACTTCTACCAGTGTTGTATATAGAATGATGGATTATGTTTTGGCTTCGTGTTATTGTGACAAGGGCAATGTTAGTCATTAACAAGGGCTCAAGGATGGTATAAGTTCCATTAACTTAAATGTTGCCCAAGCAATGGAAACACCCTGCAACAGCCTCGGGCAATGTCCTACACACTTAGTTAACAATTGCTTTTATTTTATCATAAAAAGAAATGAGGGTAACATATCTGATACGCCCTATGTTGTGGTGCATTTATAATATAATCATGAGAAGGAAGTTTTCTGATACCGCTGTGGCAGAGAGGCGCTTCATATTACTGAATTTTGTATTCCAGGTAGCAATAACAGCAGTGTGGTCCGGTGAAGGCGGTATGAATTCATTTGTTTTCTTTCTTGATAAGAATTTCGGGCATATATAGACGGGACATTCCCTAACTTAACTGTATCCTGTGATCTTACAGTTACGGCTTGGTCCAAGTATGTTCAGAAAGGGGTGCATATTCCATTTAAACCTGGAAGTGTAAAAGGGCATAAACACACATTCATGAAGTGAGGGTTTTCATTGTAGGACTTCAGGCGATATTTTTGAGAGCTACCACATTGTCGGGAAGGGATATTCCCTTGCCAGCTATTTGAAGAGGTCGGTGTATGATGTGATGTTTCGGAGAAAGCGAATGAACCAATGGGTATTAGTTAGACTCAAGTAATACTAAGACTGCTGTATATGGACTGGCATGGCACATTTTATGTGTATCACTTCTAGGGCACCAGGACTACATCATATGTATCGAGAGGTCAGTCACTGTACTTTGAGTTGATTGAAAGTTTCAGGCACATAAAACTAGAATTTGAATATACCTTGAAATATCTGAAATATCTTGACTCGCTAAAGAAAAAAACTATTTTGGTTATTTTAGGGTTTCCTGAAAATAATTTTGTCATGCAGCTAAAAATGGGAAACTTAATATTTTGAATATATGTTCAAATGTCAGGAGCTATGTTTAAGTACAAAATCACAAACTGTGACACTTTCAATCTATGGCATCTCAGGATCAGATGTATCCGAAAAAAATATGCTTATCATATTTTACTGTGCACGTGCTATTCATTATTATTTTCTATAAGGAGTAACTTAAGGAGTAACTTAAGGCTTTACTGTGAGAACTAAGACGAGAGAGAGAAAAAAACAGTACTTTACTGAGTAATTATCCAGTGATTATTAAGCGCTGTCGTTCCCAGAACAAGTGTTTACTGTATTCTGAAAATATCACTTCCAAGTTCAGGCATTTTCTTTTTGCCATTTTCTAGTATATTATGCCGCCCCACCACCCTCTTTACAATTTTTGTCTTTTATAGAGCATACTTATACTGTGCAAAGACTATATTGTACATGAGATTACTATGTAAAAATATGTATATATATGGATGTATAAATTTACAATAAAAGAGAAAAAAAATAACAAAAAGGAATAAAAATTACGAAGGGAAGCGTTATCTTCTAAAACAAAAAAATACCAAAAAAATACCTGATAGTAGCAAGAGGAAAGGGGCCTTGGTAGAAAACCATTCCAAACCAGTGTTCCCTAAATGAGTTCAGAGTAGGTTTAGAATTCAACGGGATTTGATATTTAGGACTGGTTTACGTCGCGTAGTTGAACGAGTATACGCCCAGATATGATTGTGGAATTATCAGAACCGCTCCAGCAATCTTCAGCCAATTTTACATATTACTGCAGTAGCTATCTTTCTTTGTTGCACTTCTACTAGGCGCAAATATTTTTGTTGTCATTGTTGCTAAAGACTGAACAGTCGAAGAGCCTCTCATTAACATTTGTAAAGAATTATTTCTGTTTATGTTTATTCCTGCATCCAGCGAAAAATTAGGAAACAAAGGCTTTAAGCCTCCTTCACTAATTGCCATCGTAAAATCTCATCTCGTCTGCTGAAGAACATCAGAGGAGACTCGTTTTCCTCAGCGACCTCGTTAGATCCATCTCATCACAAGGATTTTACATCATCTTTTAACTCAGTCGCCTCCTCATCCCGATGCAATAAATGACTCAAACTCCACCAAATGTGTCTCTAGATGGCCATGAGTAACTCCAACACGCTGTTTATCGTTCTTTCCTTTTGTTCGCTGTTTCATTTGCATTAAAGTTGATGAGGAAAAAAGACGATGCATTTGCGAGAAAATTCGCATAAAACTTTGTTATTAATGATATGAGGAAATGAGAACCTAAGTGAGGGCTCGGCCACTGGTTTATCTTTCTTTTAGTTATAATGTGCAATACGGAAGAGGCTGCTTTCAAAGGACTGTACGCATTCAGATGACGCCTTAAACCGGAAAATGGGTCTGTCAAGGGGCAAAGAGACAAAACCATTGTTATCCTTCCACTGTTCACCAGAGCGAGACAGAAAGGTATGTGGTGTTGCAGGCTACAGTAGATGGAAGAGAGAAATGTAGATGATAAAGAGAGAGATAAGCTGGAATGACTTGATGAGCTTAAGAAATTTCATAAGCGTTTTTCTTTTCGGAGTTATTTTCAACTCCTACCTTTACTAAAGGGCATTTGTGGAGTCCCGCCTCCCCACCCCACTCGGTTCCTCCCTGCACCCACTTAAGCCTTTGACATGACCTCCATTCCCGCTTCCTTTCTTAATTCTTGCTGTAACACCTGTGACAACTACTTCTTTGTGCAGCAACTGCGGGGTTTTCTCCCAGTTTCACCTTGAGAACCTTGTTCGTAATTTCCATTATTATCTGGACTTCTATACCTTGCTGTGCAACCTCTTTAACTCCCTCTTTTCACTGTCTGAGGCGCTGAATGGCCGAAAATGCCCCAGTGTTTGGCATAAATTTCACAAATCATAAATCAAAATCAAATCATAAATCAAATCAATTATCACATGACACCGGGACGAAAAGTTCCCTCTTGATGTAGAGAATTAAATTTAACCTTACAAATAGCACAGAGAATAAGGATGTGCCGTCATGTTCAAAAGTCTTAGACGTCTAAACGAAATTTCGGAAGTGAGGTTCAGGCACTGAAATTCATACCATTGCATTTGCCTACCTTTGCCCTTTATTCCATGTGTATTGATTTATTCCATTATTAAGCAATTAGTTGAAAGCAGAACCAAACAATCCACTGTTGATTGAGATGAATAAGATTCATAGGGAGCCTGCTTGAGACTCAGGAGGAAATTTTTCGCAGTTCCCTGTTTGATCATTCATTATATAGCATAAAAAGTAAACTTTCTTATGTATTGAATATACATATACATTTACACAACTATATATATATATATATATATATATATATATATATATGTGTGTATGTATATATATATATATATATATATATATATATATATATATATATATATATAGTTGTGTAAATGTATATGTATATTCAATACATAAGAAAGTTTACTTTTTATGCTATATAATGAATGATCAAACAGGGAACTGCGAAAAATTTCCTCCTGAGTCTCAAGCAGGCTCCCTATGAATCTTATTCATCTCAATCAACAGTGGATTGTTTGGTTCTGCTTTCAACTAATTGCTTAATAATGGAATAAATCAATACACATGGAATAAAGGGTAAAGGTAGGCAAATGCAATGGTATGAATTTCAGTGCCTGAACCTCACTTCCGAAATTTCGTTTAGACGTCTAAGACTTTTGAACATGACGGCACATCCTTATTCTCTGTGCTATTTGTAAGGTTAAATTTAATTCTCTACATCAAGAAGGGTAGGCTTAGTAAAGATTACAAAGGTAATAAGAGAGTCCCGATTGAGGTAGTATGGACATATTATGTTGAGGATGGATGGCGAGGAGGGAGTGAAGAGGGCTTGGAGAGAAACTGTTAGAGGAAGGAGATCGAGAGGGAGACAGAGAATTATATGGCGAGATAAAGTGAAGGAAGATATGAAAAGAAGAGCTTTGGTAGACGATGATGCCTTTGAGAGAGAGCCTTGGCGCTTATTGTGGCGTAACCTCTAACGGAATCTTTCACATCTTTTTTAAAAAGACCGCTGATTTCATTGATCCCAGGTTTATGAGTACTTTCAGAAAATTAGTTGAACTTGCAAGTTTTCGTAGCGGTATATTATCTTCGGGATTTCAGTTTCCCACATTTTATCGAATTTTTGAGAAGCTCTTCTATAGGTAATTTTGCAGGTTTGTTGACGATTAGCATTATAGATTGGGTTTCTTAAAGATATTGGTACACGTGATGCACTCTAGTCAGTATCTATTGTGACTTTTGACTCTGTAAATCAAAAAGTGTTTATGTACAAGTTAAGATTACTGGGAACTGATGGGTCTTTTATCAATATTCTAAACAAATTCTTAATAAGCAAAACCCAAAGGATCTGAGTTGATGACCAGTGCAGCAGCTTCAGTAGTCGCATCCGGAGCTCTTCATGTAGTATTCTTGGACCTTTGTTATTTATTACCTATAGTAGTGACATGTGATAAGGTCTGAAAAACAAACTGACTGCAGACGTTGATGATGTTATTCTTTTAACTGTTGTTACTTCTCCACACCTTGTGTCTGTAGTTGCAGAATCCTTGAGTATAGATCTGGCAAGCATTAATGAGAGGAGTAGGCTCTTGGGCATGAAGCTTAACCCTTCTTAAACTCTTAAATGGTATGATTTTTAAATGTCAGGGAATCTTTCAAGATTTTAGGTGTAATCTTTGATAAGAAATTAACGGTGCAGAAGCAATTGGTCACAGTGCTTCCTGTTTCTCAGAAAGCTGGTGCTTTGCAGAAATGGCTTGGGATGTATAGGGATGAAGCGTTTATATCTGAGTGCTTTATGTCATCGGCAAGGTTATTTTGCCGACTCTTAATGATTATTTGTGGCACAGACATACTGTGAGTTCATTATATTTGTTGCACTCTTCTTTACCTGACATTGTTACGTATGCTAGCGACATTAGGCAGGCTGCTGCTAGCATAAGGGTTAATACTGATCCGTTTGCTAGAAGTTTTATTTTGTCTACCACCAAAATGTGACATAGTTTACCTGGAGCTGTTGTGGAAACTTCTGATCTACCAATATTGAAGAGAGGAGCGATAATTCCTACTCTCTGGCGACGTCTCCTGAATTTAGGTGCATTGGTCTTATTTTCTTTTTTTTAAAGTTAAGCCAATACTTCTGCACTTATAATTCATTTTTCTTATAGCCAGAACCATTTTATCAAAAACAAAATTGCTCATAAGGGGAACTGAACGGCTCAGAAAATGAAAATATAAACCAATGCTCACAACTCTTTGGTCCTTTATCACTCAAGTCTTGCTTTCTCTCATTCACTATATCGTTTCCGTTCCTCTCCCTTTCAGGAAACTATTTTATCTCCGCGCCTCTAATGTTATCATGCTGATGAGCAAGAGGTCTGCACAAAAGACGGAAAAATCCTGCTTTCTCTCACTTCCTAATAAATAATTTCTTTTCCTCCACCGCCGCTCGAGAAACCCATTTGCAGGCTCACTGTATCCTGGTTTAATACTCGGGACTAAGAGATAAATAAAACTGAAATGGAAGAGAACTTAAATACTAAACCTCCGAGAGTATTCTCGTAGACTTTGGGGCTAGTGAAACGCATTCAATATGGAAGTTTCAGCGAATTTCTACTAAGTTTGTTTCTTACTGTGGGAAAATAATGATGAGGTTCGTAAAGCGATACGCTAGATGAGGGAAGCAGCTGAGTCATAGGGATGATTTTTTGTTAGATTATTCACGCTCTAATAAAAGAAAAATTCGAACGTTCTTCCAGATACGAGCATTTCCTCCTACTATTCCTCATCTCCTTGAGGAATGGGGCCAACTTTTCCTGGGGGCGAATTCTTCCCTCGTAAAAATGTGGTGCTGAGCCACGTGAATGGACAAAGTAGGTGCAATTTCTCTTTCACTAAAGAGAGAAGTCGCAAAAGAGAAAATAGCAGAGACGTGGGAAGTATTGTTGAGAGGCTAGCAAAGAGCCCGCAATTGACGAAGGGCGGAGATGTCTAAACTTTTTTTTATATAGAAGTTTTCCTGCGCTAAGTTTTGAAGAGATTTTTTCATTGCTATTCTTCAGAGCAGATCCTTGATTGGCAATGCGCTGCAGTTTTGTATATCATTTTTCTTTTATTCTGATTGACTAATTATTCATAATTTTATTACTGAGCCTTTATGTAGATGTACCGATTGATACTTCTGAAAACCATGGTAAAAGCGAATATTCATGCATCTCTTTTTCCAACTTACGTTTATTATGTTATTCTCCCATAGGTTGTTTAAACAGCAATCAATTTCATTACTCATACGCAAAACCTTTCCTCTTTAGTCCGATTCTCAGTGATAATTCTTCTTTGGTAAACAAATTGTAAGCATTTTCTAAAATTTCTGTTGTATGATTTTCATAGAACTTCATGCGAGCCATATATGAAAATATTGAACTGAATGTGGATAAAGAAATTACCATTCCGAAAAAACAAAGCATTCGAGAATTCCTTAGATTTAAGACTGTCGCATCTCCTTATTCTTTCTGTTTTAGAAACTTTGCAATTACTTGGCATGCCCTGGGTGTCTTACCCTTTCCATCGGCAAATTCCCGAGCTGTAACCAGGTACGGATCTTCCATGAAAAAGCGGGACGCAATATCTTAAAAACTAACCATAGAATGTTCTTGCAAATAATCTCATTATTTTTCCCAAACTCAAATTATTCCTCACATATAACTTTGGACTAACCTAACCTAACCCAACATAACCCAACTAACTTCGGGCATGGCAAAGAAATCGGGACTGGTGCAATACTAGTATACATCTCAGGAATTTCCCGCAGGGGAATACGCTTCCGGCGACTGGCCGAGATAGTTATCGGCTCTTTGTTTCCTTCTGTTCAAATTTAAATGCTATTGCCATCACAGTCATTTCTCATAATCCCTTATTACTTGGCTGTCTTTTTCGCTTTCCTCGTTCATCCGGCTTGCCAGCATTCCTGTGACATCAGTGTTATTTTAGTATTTGTTGTAGCATATATACTACAGCATTTCATATCGTTATTGTATAATTCCGACCACCCAATTACAAGACAATAAATAATCTAAAGAAATTTTTTAAGGACTTTTTTTATATATATTCCCCCTAGTATTGTTGGAAATAAATCCCATATATTTCCACAGTGTATATTTTCTTCAATTCTTTAAAGGTAACTAAGTATGTGCAATTCTTTAAAGGTAATTAAGTATGTGAAAAGTTAAATTCTTAGTCATTTGAAAAAATCAATGATTAAATTTAATTGAGAAAATTAAGACAAGGAAAAGAAACATCTCAATCAAACTTGAAACAATAATTGTATGACCCTGCTCGAAGGATCGAAATCATTGTTATATCGTGATCGAAAATAACTTGTCTGAATTGAAAATATTGTTTATTATCTTTGGGTAAGTAACTCGAAACTCAATTAAAGGTCGAATTGATTCAAGAACAGAAAAATCTTGTGCAGTACGTGTCGAATTTGATTTTTACTTATTTTTTGCGGGAGGGTTGGTTTGAAAGGAAGTAGGAGCGAGAAAATTTACATTCAAGCTATTACCTTTATCATTTACCAAAAAAGCAAATAGGAATGGTATCCATGCTCTTCTTTTTACCCTTTGCCATCCTCCTCCCGGTCCATTCCAAATTCCGACGCCCTACGCATAAGAAAACACCCTCCCCAAGAAAGAACTTCCAAGAGTCAAAAGCCCTAATAATCCATCCCGACAAATATGTCACCAGGGTCTTTCCGTTGAATTCCTCTGCCTACTTGAGGTCTCAGTTATCAAGACATTCACGATCCCGATAACCTTAAAGGAACTGCGAGAATTCACTGGAATGGTAATCTACTATGGAAGATTCCTTCCCATCGCCTCAAAAAACATGGCCCAATGAACAACTTCATCTGTGGCAACGCCAAGAGTGTCACATCGCTGAAGTCCCCCAACCCCCGAGCACAACAAATGCAAGCAACGCCGCGACCGGCGCCGCTGTCATAGAACAACATATCAACTATACCACGACATCCCTCTGTCCCTCTGTCTTTTCAGTTGAAAATCGGGATTTTTCAAAGATTCTCGGTTGTTAAAATGTTACCTTGGAGGAATCGCCTGTAATTTGTTAATATAGTTCCGTATTTTCCTTGTATCTATCTGCTAATGTAAACAAGTGTTGTCAGAATGGTCATGTTTGCAGACGTCAAGCTTAACGAAGAAAGTTTCGTTCTTCTCCAAGACGCAGAAAAAGGCGCCAAGCAACTGACTCATTGTAAGTATATTTGAGAAACATAGAAAACAATATTTGGCTAAAGATTTAATCTTTTATGTTTCAAGTCCCTTTCTAATATGTAATTCATAATCCTGGATTATTCCTCCCTCTTTAATGTTACAGAGATTTTCTAATTAGATACGATTATAGAAAACCATAATACAACATCAATTCAACATAAAACACCAATAGAGTAACCAAAAATATTATAGCAGGGGTAAGACCATGACCAAAACAGTCTAGAAATGCGAGTATATCTGAATGCACTTTAAAAAGAGTAAACAACTTCTAATAAAGATCGCGAGCAGTCTGACAATCAGATGAAGACGGTTGACTGGTTTACTCTGAGAGAACGACTGAATATTCTGATTTTTGACACAAGCATTTCTTTATCCCTGTTAGAAGGGTCCACGTTTTATTCGAGAAAAACCAAAGCACGGATATTACTAATATACTCCTGCCTCTATTTTACTTCCTCTCTCTTTTTCGTTATTCAGTTCCTCATAATGATGATCTTGTAAATAAAAAAAGTCCGCTCTTTTGTTCTCATTCGAGGAATTCTAGATTACTGACTTCCTCGACAAAGGTCTGCTCTCTTTCCAGACAACAGTGCTGTCTGAAAAGAGCTTTGTTCATTAAGTTTGTGAATTTATCTCCTTCAAATACATCTCTTTTTCCTCTTAGGTATATATCGACGTTTTTTCTCTTCTGCTCTGTTTAGGCAATATCTTATCCCTTCACCAAACTTCTCATGTCATTATGCCGTAGTTACTGCTTTTATTCCTTTTTATGATGTGCGTGTCGGCACGAACACTTCCTTCTGACTTTATGACCACATTCTTCACATACTCTTTGTAAATTCCATATTCTTATATGCTATTCTTTCATCTCTCTTGTCAGATTCCTTGCCAATTATATTTACAGACATATTTCAATCCCTACTTCTCGTGGTCCTGTAATCTTCCCTTCAGCAATGAAATGAAAACAGTTATGTTCCAAATAATCACGCCCCTTTCAGAAAACATTTCCACAAGGTTCTCTGAATTCGCATTCACTAAGTCTTGTAACTGCAAAGCCTCTTACTTATTCATGTTCTCTCACATTTAAAACACCTTTTTCGCTCACTCCATCACATTTGTGAATCAGGAGTATGTAATGGTCAGTATTTTTTTTCGGCTATTCTTAATTTCCCTCACTTATTTCATTGGTTTCAACATTTCCTTCTGACTCCTTCATCTATTTCCACGCTCTTCTTGAAATAACAGGCACTACCTTTCTCTTGGCCTGCATGTTTCTGACACTCGAGAAGTAATTCTTCGTATTCGATGCCAGGAAAGCCCTGCCATTTCACTTTCATCTCCCCAGTTACCGTCGCATCAAACTTTCTATCCCTAAACAATCAGTTGCCTCATATTTCTTTCCTGTACCACGTCCTCACACATTATAATACCCATCATTTATGTAGGGTGTAGAGTCGCAAAATCCATGTCCCTATCCATGGGTGCTTTCAAACCACAGGTAATAATGCTGTTCTGGGAATGCACTTGACCAGAAGAGAAGAACGTCATTCGTTAGTTGATAGGCCTTTCTTCCCCCTACTACTAATAGTGTCCTACAACCCAAAACTAAAAGCATCTTCGCCTTGCGAATGGTCCGTTGGTCTCTCAACCCAACGCTCCTTCCAAAGGCAAGATTAGGGATTACATGGCATATTATTATTATCATTGCTAGCAGTAGTAGTAGTAGTAGTAGTACTGGTGGTAGTAACAGCATCCGGAAGACTGCTGTTCGAATAATCCTTTAATGAGTTATCTTAAGGGAACGTGTAAGAAACTGTATAAAGATAAAATGTATTTAACATTGCAAAACCAGCTATAGTTCCTTTCGAAGCATGAACGTGCTGGCAAAGAAACATAATTTCATGTCATTTTTTTCGGGATTCGAAAGTAACACTAACTTGTTTATATTAATAAGACCATCTACCAATACTAAAGACTTGATATGCAGAAACTGAATCTGTCATGATTTATTTACTGTTCAACTGTTCCAGGCAGTTAATTCACTTTTAGTTTTTATCTGTTGAATATGATCATGGTATAAAAGTTCTATACGATAGAACAACATTAACGTTGATATTTTTAAATACATACATTTATTTCCCATTCTGCTCTTGCACGAAGCCTATGAACAAACTGATATATTTTCCAAGTACCATTTTTTTTAGAGCGTCAGAATATTGTCTACAAATTGCTTTCCGAGTACCTCTACCTGTTATCATCATCATCGCCTCATCATCTACTACTACCAATTATTAGTATTAGTAGTGGTTGCATAGTTATTCAGTAAAAAAATGAATTACTCACGTTCCGTATATATACTCTTATTCTCGTTTAGAAGATGAATCATATTCATTTGGAACAAGCCTACAGGGACCACTGATTTGAAATTCAAGGTTCCACCGAATATACGATGTCTATCCCAAGGAACGAATGGAGTAAAAGGCCTTCCCGTGCCTGCGGTAAGGGGTAACATTATTGGAGTTTATTTTCCCAATCTCAGGAAGCTCGAGTTCCGTTTCCCCAGCACTTATATCAGAGAAATCTTTTTTTCATCTTTACGGAGCGCTATTTCACCACGAAGTATTTTTCATTCGCCAGCCGCTGTTGAAGGCATACCTCAAAAGCACTTCGGATAGCTCCATTAATTCTCCTCTTCTCTTTTCATTAGCTTTTAACAGATATAAAATTAAAGAGAATAGGAGATCAAAAGGTTTGCTTTACCTTATGAGAAAGCCTTTTCATATCATTCACTTTGACTTTTATGAAGAACCAACTTTCAAAAGGAAAATTTGCGTTCGGCGTGCTGTTGCTGACCTCACTGTAAAATTCAAAACCAACCTCCCACAAAAAAGAAAGCCTTCAAACATTAAACTTATGATGCTATTCTGCTGACGTCATGGGCGGCAAACTTGCACTTGTGTGTGTGTGTGTGCTTGAGAGAGAGAGACAGAGCGAAAGAGAGAGGAGAGAGAGAGAGAGAGAGAGAGAGAGAGAGTACAGAGCGAAAGAGAGGAGCAGAGATGGAGAGAGGAGAGAGAGAGAGAGAGAGAGTATGAGACAGACAGGGCGGGCATAGAGTACTTTATCTACCCAATACTCGTTACTTGTCACATCCTTGTTTGTTGCTACTTTGCTTGAACTTCTGAAGTTCCATTTGCACGACATCCTGTGAAGGGAGGCTGTTCCACAGGGACCACAGCCCAACGGCGTGAGAAATAAAGAACCTCTGGAACTGAGAATTTCGACAGCGAGTCACATTTACTGCATATTGGTGCTGCTGCTGTTCAGCGAATCTGGTTGCTCTCGTATCACCACAAGCCACTCTATCTAAAATAGATAAATCTCTGGTAGAAGTTGACATCCATACCAGAGAACAGTCTACTAGAAAAAGAAGCACAAATTACCTAAATTGGTTGCATTGATTTTATCATTTATAAATATATGAGGCCTCTCGAACGATACCCAATTTTCGTGCAGCATTAGATGTTCTCAAAAGTAAGATGTTAGTCAAGATTTACACCTTTAACAGTTAAAGTTTCACATTCAGTAGTGTTTTCGTTTTATTGAAGTTCAGCCACGTACCCCACAG
>NC_061087.1:59716850-59750253 GCF_015104395.2 Macrobrachium nipponense | reverse complement strand
TTATGCTTTTTAAAGTCAAGTCCAATTTCAACTCTATTGATATATGAAATTGAAACTTAGATTATCGGGTCACGTGTTTCTTTTTTTTGTTTTTTTTTTTTTTAATTCATTTCCTCTTAAGATAAAAATCATATACACAGAGAGAGAATATAGGTACTTTAAAATAAATGAAAACTGAATCCTCTGCGTACCAAAAAACGTTACTAAAAAGAGATTTTACGGTATTGGGGAGCAACTCCCATCGGAAATCGAGGTGTAAAGACTAAGTGACTTCCGCCTTTTGACATGAAAAAATGCCACAGTTTTTCATCAAAGAAGAATTTTCTTTCAGTTTCTTAAAATAATTTATACCCTACATTTCAACAGAATAGATGTAGGTGTTGAAAAGCCAACCTATTTTGATAATTAATGAGCAAAAAATGTTGCTTTGATGTACCTTTTCCGAGCTAAAACAAAGGCAAAATATACTCATTTATCTTTACTGTGCTGTCGACTGCCGTTTTTCTTGCCTCTCATTTATTTCAGGGATCATCTCTTGAACTATGATAGTGATGTATGGTGTAGTTATCTGGAAAATATAGTCACAGACTCGAACATAATGCAAAGTTGTTTTTTTATTAAGGCTATGCTTCTTTTTAAGTTATTGTAGGGAAAACATTTTTTTATTTCGAAAACTCAAACAAGATCGTGTCGAAATACACTGCCGAGAACCTACCCCTCCGTAACTAAGCACATATTCTATATATATATATATATATATATATATATATATATATATATATATATATATATATATATATATATATATATATATATATAATATATATATATATATATGTATATATATATATATATATATATATATATATATATATATATATATATATATATATATATATATATATATTATATATATATATATATATATATATATATATATGTATATCAATTCAAGCTACAAATGTCCTTTAATATCTAAATTCACTTTACCTCCCAAATGATATATTTTCATATATGTACCGAAGGGGAATTTTTAAGTTGATAATAATTTCGTCCCCCCATGGGATCGAACCACCGTCCAGGTGGACGGGACGAAATCAGGACAGTCAGTGACGCTATCCAATCAGCCAACGTCTCTCAGGACAGTCAGTGACGCTATCCAATCAGCCAACAGAGACGTTGGCTGATTGGATAGCGTCACTGACTGTCCTGATTTCGTCCCCGTCCACCTGAAATAAGTGAGGGAAATTAAGAATAGCCGAAAAAAATACTGACCATTACATACACCTGATTCACAAAGTGATGGATGTGAGCGAAAGAGGTGTTTTAAATGTGAGAGAACATGAATAAGTAAGAGGCTTTGCAGTTACAAGCCTTAGTGAATGCGAATTCAGAGAACCTTATGGAAATGTTTTCTGAAAGGGGCGTGATTATTTGGAACATAACTGTTTTCATTTCATTGCTGAAAGGAAGATTACAGGACCACGAGACGTAGGGATTGAAATATGGCTGTAAATATAATTGGCAAGGAATCTGACAAGAGAGATGAAAGAATAGCATATAAGAATATGGAATTTACAAAGAGTATGTGAAGAATGTGGTCATAAAGTCAGAAGGAAGTGTTCGTGCTCACACGCACATCATAAAAAGGAATAAAAGCAGTAACTACGGCATAATGACATGAGAAGAAGTGTGAAGGGATAAGATATTGCCTAAACAGAGCAGAAGAGAAAAAACGTCGATATATACCTAACAGGAAAAGGAGATGTATTTGAAGGAGATAAATTCACAAAGTTAATGAACAAAGCTCTTTTCAGACAGAACTGCTGTCTGAAAAGAGAGCAGACCTTTGTCGAGGAAGTCAGTAATCTAGAATTCCTCGAATGAGAACAAAAGAGCGGACTGTTTTTATTTACAAGATCATCATTATGAGGAACTGAAATACGAAGGAAACAGAGAGAGGAAGTAAAACAGAGGCAGGAGTATATTAGTAATATCCGTGCTTTCGTTTTTCTCGAATAAAACGTGGACCCTTCTAACAGCGATAAAGAAATGCTTGTGTCAAAAATCAGAATATTCAGTCGTTCTCTCAGAGTAAACCAGTCAACCGTCTTCATCCGATTGTCAGACTGCTCGCGATCTTTATTAGATGTTGTTTACTCTTCTTAAAGTGCATTCAGATATACATACTCGCATTTCTAGAGTGTTTTGGTCATGGTCTTACCCCTGCTATAATATTTTTGGTTACTCTATTGGTGTTTTATGTTGATTTGATGTTGTATTATGGTTTTCTATAATCGTATCTAATTAGAAAATCTCTGTAACATTAAAGAGGGAGGAATAATCCAGGATTATGAATTACATATTAGAAAGGGACTTGAAACATAAAAGATTAAATCTTTAGCCAAATATTGTTTTCTATGTTTCTCAAATATACTTACAATGAGTCAGTTGCTTGGCGCCTTTTTCTGCGTCTTGGAGAAGAACGAAACTTTCCTCGTTAAGCTTGACGTCTGCAAACATGACCATTCTGACAACACTTGTTTACATTAGCAGATAGATACAAGGAAAATACGGAACTATATTAACAAATTACAGGCGATTCCTCAAGGGTAACTTTTTGACAACCGAGAATCTTTGAAAAATCCGATTTTCAACTGAAAAGACAGAGGGACAGAGGGATGTCGTGGTATAGTTGATATGTTGTACTATGACAGCGGCGCCGGTCGCGGCGTTGCTTGCATTTGTTGTGCTCGGGGGTTGGGGGACTTCGGCGATGTGACACTCTTGGCGTTGCCACAGATGAAGTTGTTCATTGGGCCATGTTTTTTGAGGCGATGGGAAGGAATCTTCCATAGTAGATTACCATTCCAGTGAATTCGCGCAGTTCCTTTAAGGTTTTCAGGATCGTGTATGTCTTGATAACTGAGACCTCAAGTAGGCAGAGGAATTCAACGGAAAGACCCTGGTGACATATTTGTCGGGATGGATTATTAGGGCTTTTGACTCTTGGAAGTTCTTTCTTAAGGAGGGTGTTTTCTTATGCGTAAGGCGTCGGAATTTGGAATGGACCGGGAGGAGGATGGCAAAGGGCAAAAGAAGAGCATGGATACCATTCCTATTTGCTTTTTTGGTAAATGATAAAGGTAATAGCTTGAATGTAAATTTTCTCGCTCCTACTTCCTTTCAAACCAACCCTCCCGCAAAAAAATAAGTAAAAATCAAATTCGACACGTACTGCACAAGATTTTTCTGTTCTTGAATCAATTCGACCTTTTAATTGAGTTTCGAGTTACTTACCCAAAGATAATAAACAATATTTTCAATTCAGACAAGTTATTTTCGATCACGATATAACAATGATTTCGATCCTTCGAGCAGGGTCATACAATTATTGTTTCAAGTTTGATTGAGATGTTTCTTTTCCTTGTCTTAATTTTCTCAATTAAATTTAATCATTGATTTTTTCAAATGACTAAGAATTTAACTTTTCACATACTTAATTACCTTTAAAGAATTGCACATACTTAGTTACCTTTAAAGAATTGAAGAAAATATACACTGTGGAAATATATGGGATTTATTTCCATCAATACTAGGGGGAATATATATAAAAAAAGTCCTTAAAAAATTTCTTTAGATTATTTATTGTCTTGTAATTGGGTGGTCGGAATTATACAATAACGATATGAAATGCTGTAGTATATATGCTACAACAAATACTAAAATAACACTGATGTCACAGGAATGCTGGCAAGCCGGATGAACGAGGAAAGCGAAAAAGACAGCCAAGTAATAAGGGATTATGAGAAATGACTGTGATGGCAATAGCATTTAAATTTGAACAGAAGGAAACAAAGAGCCGATAACTATCTCGGCCAGTCGCCGGAAGCGTATTCCCTTGCGGCAAATTCCTGAGATGTATACTAGTATTGCACCAGTCCCGATTTCTTTGCCATGCCCCTAGGTTAGTTTGGGTTAGGTTAGGTTAGTCCAAAGTAACATGCGAGGAATAATTTGGGTTTGGGAAAAATAATGAGATTATTTTCAAGAACATTCTATGGTTAGTTTTTAAGATAGTGCGTCCCGCTTTTTAAGGGAAGGTCCGTACCTGGTTACAGCTCGGGAATTTGCCGATGGAAAGGGTAAGACACCCAGGGCATGCCAAGTAATTGCAAAGTTTCTAAAACAGAAAGAATAAGGAGATGCGACAGTCTTAAATCTAAGGAATTCTCGAATGCTTTGTTTTTTCGGAATGGTAATTTCTTTATCCACATCAGTTCAATATTTCATATATGGCTCGCATGAAGTTCTATGAAAATCATACAACAGAAATTTTAGAAAATGCTTACAATTTGTTTTCCAAAGAAGAATTATCACTGTGATTCGGACTAAAGAGGAAAGGTTTTGCGTATGAGTAATGAAATTGATTGCTGTTTAAATAACCTATGGGAGAATAACAATAAACGTAAGTTGGAAAGAGATGCATGACTATTCGCTTTTACCATGGTTTTCAGAATTATCAATCGGTACATCTGCATAAAGGCTCAACAATAAAATTATGAATAATTAGTCAATCAGAATAAAAGAAAAATGATATACAAAACTGCAGCGCATTGCCAATCAAGGATCTGCTCTGAAGAATAGCAATGAAAAAATCTCTTCAAAACTTAGCGCAGGATAAAACTTCTATATAAAAAAAAGTTTAGACATCTCCGCCCTTCGTCAATTGCGGGCTCTTTGCTAGCCTCTCAACAATACTTCCCACGTCTCTGCTATTTTCTCTTTTGCGACTTCTCTCTTTAGTGAAAGAGAAATTGGCACCTACTTTGTCCATTCACGTGGCGCAGCACCACATTTTACGAGGGAAGAATTCGCCCCCAGGGAAAGTTGGCCCCATTCCTCAAGGAGATGAGGAATAGTAGGAGGAAATGCTCGTATCTGGAAGAACGTTCGAATTTTTCTTTTATTAGAGCGTGAATAATCTAACAAAAAATCATCCCTATGACTCAGCTGCTTCTCTCATCTAGCGTATCGCTTTACGAACCTCATCATTATTTTCCCACAGTAAGAACAAACTTAGTAGAAATTCGCTGAAACTTCCATATTGAATGCGTTTCACTAGCCCCAAAGTCTACGAGAATACTCTCGGAGTTTTTAGTATTTAAGTTCTCTTCCATTTCAGTTTTATTTATCTCTTAGTCCCGAGTATTAAAACCAGGATACAGTGAGCCTGCAAATGGGTTTTCTCGAGCGGCGGTGGTGGAGGAAAAGAAATTATTTATTAGGAAGTGAGAGAAAGCAGGATTTTTCCGTCTTTAGTGCAGACCTCTTGCTCATCAGCATGATAACATTAGAGGCGCTGAGATAAAATAGTTTCCTTAAAGGGAGAGGAACGGAAACGATATAGTGAATGAGAGAAAGCAAGACTTGAAGTCGTCCCCCCCCCCATAAAGGACCAAGGGACCAAAGAGTTGTGAGCATTGGTTTATTTTTTCATTTTCTGAGCCGTTCAATTCCCCTTATGAGCAACTTTGTTTTTGATAAAATGGTTCTGGCTATAAGAAAAATGAATTATAAGTGCAGAAGTATTGGCTTAACTTTAAAAAAAAGAAAATAAGATCAATGCACCTAAATTCAGGAGACGTCGCCAGAGAGTAGGAATTATCGCTCCTCTCTTCAATATTTGTGGATCAGAAGTTTCCACAACAGCTCCAGGTAAACTATGTCACATTTTGGTGGTAGACAAAATAAAACTTCTAGCAAACGGATCAGTATTAACCCTTATGCTAGCAGCAGCCTGCCTAATGTCGCCAGCATACGTAACAGTCAGGTAAAGAAGAGTGCAACAAATATAATGAACTCACAGTATGTCTGTGCCACAAATAATCATTAAGAGTCGGCAAAATAACCTTGCCGATGACATAAAGCACTCAGATATAAACGCTTCATCCTTATACATCCCAAGCCATTTCTGCAAAGCACCAGCTTTCTGAGAAACAGGAAGCACTGTGACCAATTGCTTCTGCACCGTTAATTTCTTATCAAAGATTACACCTAAAATCTTGAAAGATTCCCTGACATTTAAAAATCATACCATTTAAGAGTTTAAGAAGGGTTAAGCTTCATGCCCAAGAGCCTACTCCTCTCATTAATGCTTGCCAGATCTATACTCAAGGATTCTGCAACTACAGACACAAGGTGTGGCGAAGGAACAACAGTTAAAAGAACAGCATCATCAACGTCTGCAGTCAGTTTGCTTTCCAGACCTTATCACATGTCACTACTATAGGTAATAAATAACAAAGGTCCAAGAATACTACATGAAGAGCTCCGGATGGGACTACTGACGCTGCTGCACTGGCTATCAACTCAGATCCTTTGGGATTCGCCTTATTTAAGAATTTGTTTTTTTAGAATATTGATAAAAGACCCATCAGTTCCCAATAATCTTACTTGTACATAAACGCTTTTTTGATTTACACAGTCAAAAGTCACACTGAAATCTAGACCAGCCATGCATGGGTCTTCGACGTCATTAAGAGCACTCTGCAAAGCAATAGATACTGACTAGAGTGCATCACGTGTACCAGTGTCTTTAAGAAACCCAATCTATTATGCTACTAGCAGGTTATTATCGTCAACAAACCTACAAAATTACCTATAGAAGAGCTTCTCAAAAATTCGATAAAATGTGGGAAACTGAAATCCCCAAGGTAATATACCACTACGAAAACTTTCAAGTTCAACTAATTTTCTGAAAGTACTCATAAACCTGGGAGCAGGTGCCTGTAACATACTTTTACAACGTTTGTTCAGATTCTACAAATAAACACCGAACAATTTAATAAATCTAAAACTTATGAGTGACAAACCACTAAGTATTTATAAAATTGTTACGTTAATGTAAAACCAAAATTCTCTCATACGGGAGAGAGAGAGAGAGAGAGAGAGAGAGAGAGAGAGAGAGAGAGAGAGAGACAACAAATGCGTATGGTCTTTGATATCCGAATGCACAAAAATTGCTCTCGTAGTATGGAAACCAGCGTGGACCTCATCTAAAATGGCTAGGCAAATGATTTTGTGAATGAGACACAGCTATTACCTTAAAAAATCTGTTTTAAAACAAGAAATAAAAGTCTTTTAAAATAAAAGATATGAATATAGAATTTTCTCGAATGAAATTAATGTCGTTCTTTCTGTGAGTGACGTTACAAATCTTTCCACTTCAAAATTTAAACTATTTATGAGTCAACATATTCTCTTTTGACAAATGGAGAGATATAAGAGTTAATTTATTAGTAATATTAAATAGTTTCAATACAAGAGAATCGTTTATTTCTAAAATGAAATGAAAGATATCAGACGTACGTGAAATGTTTTTGCAAAATCCTTCTTGAACGATCTTAGAGAAGATGATGCAATCTTCACATCACTCGAAACAGAGATTTGTCATGTGCGTCGCATTATTGTTTACAAAAAAAGAAAAAAAATTAGAACTACGCAGCCTCAAGTGACGAATGACGAGTCCGCTCTTGCGAATAAGCTAATCTCTCTCTGTGCTCACATTCTACATTATTCCTTTACTTTTAAATTCATTATGCAAAATCTGAACATACATTATTAGGACATATGAACTCTAAGCAAAGATAATATTGAATCTGAGGGGAAGTTATGCATTGCGGAAGGAACAGCATAAGACTATATATATATATATATTATATATATATATATATATATATATATATATATATATATATATATATATATATATAACAAATCAGGCGTTGACTGAAGGAAACAGGCCAATCTACATAGTTTTTTATTCCAACATTTCGTAATAACATTTATTACATCTTCTGGGAATCTGTCAATTAATTAAAGTAATAATATTATAAACAATCTTAAATTTACTAAAAATTAAAAAAAAATCATAAAAAGATCAAAAATAAAATTTTACTAAAAATATACAATTACAGAAAATTATTATTTAAAAGCTTGAACCGCCAACCAACCTTAAGTTAAGAGAGAGAAAGACTGAATGGTAGGAGATAACAAAAAAGGAGACACGTTAACTAAGGTACAGTTGGATGGAGGAGGTTTGGGTATTCAACTGGGGAACCAGCTGCTTAATGAGTAACGACTCTAAAATGGGTAATTCTTGGGGGTTTGGTGTTTGCCCTATAATGCAAAAATCGTCTCTTTCGATTTGTGTTTTGCAGATTTTTGCATGGTTCCTGATATTTGAATGTTCAGGGTTGGAGAGCCTACTTCCTGTTCGGAAACTTATTCCACGATGAGAATCGATTCTGACCTTCAGTAACCTCTTCGTAGATCCCACGTAAGTCCCAAGAGTTACACTTAGGGCAAGTATATTTATATACTACATTTGAGCTCAAGAAGGGGCTCAATCGATCTTTATATATTTAAAGAAAGACCCAATTGTTAATGGATTTTTTGGTATTAGTTTAATACTGACTGCACCATAATGTTTTTCCATAATCTGGGTAAACCTTTTTCTGAAGGAGTCATCATGTAAAAATGGAAATTTTGCATAAATGACTAACTTTGGTACCGTGATAAATGTTTTCGTATTGTTAAAAAACTGCTTATTAAGAAAACTCCGAAGCTCTTATAAAATAGTTTTTGAGAGGGAAGCAATTATTTTTAAAATATTCCAATAGGTAATTTATTTCCTGATTGAAGGAATGTCAGTTTGATGTAATAAAAAATGCCCCATGTATAAGAGTTGACAATGAATTAAGCTTAAAATGATAAAAACATGAGCTGTAATAATTAGATCCTAGACCTGTAAAAGTTTTCTTCCTAAAAACAGAAGTGTTAAAAGAACCATTCTCTCGTGTAACGAGTACATCTAAATGAGCCACTTGACTATTTTCCTCTCTTTCGACCGTAAATTTAATATTGTTATGTTGGGAATTAACATACGTTAAGAAAGTCAATATCCGAGTTTCTCTTGAATAATGCGAATGTGTCATCCACATACCTCACGTAAAAAATAGGGTGAAACCTGAGAGGACAATCTTCAAGCATGCGCTCCTCCAGGGAGGACATGAAGATGTTAGCGAATGTCGGGCCCAAAGGAGAGCCCATGGCTACACCATCTGTTTGTTTAAAAAGTTTACCATAAAAAACAAAGGCAGTGTCCCGCACTGCTAATTCTAAAAAGGTTTTAAAATGAGACCGGTTAAAATTGCTAAAAACAGAATCGGGTTCAGGAAATAATTTATCTAATATGATGTTAATTGTTTCCTCCACGGGGACATCTGTGAATAGAGATTCCTCATCTAAACTGGCCATTAATAAACCTGAGTCTTGTGATAAAATTTTGTCTTTAAAATGGTACGAGTTATTCAGAGTAAAATTATTTTTTGTTAGTGGTTCAAGTAAGGGTACCAAAAATTTAGCTAATTTCTAATTAGGCGTATTGTAAGATGCCAGAATGGGCCTCAAAGGAGTATTGGGCTCATGTATTTTGGGCAGCCCATATAGAATTCCATATGATGATCCAGTCACAAACAAATCTTGATATGTGTTTTTATCAATGATTTTCTTAGCTTTTAGTGTTCGTAAAAACCTGTTTATTTTGTTTTCATTTTTAATAATATGATAAAAGTCAGGTACTCTAATTTCAGTGAATTTAGTTTGATCACTTAAAATATTATGCATTTTATTTGTTTAGTCAGTTTTTTCCAATATGACTGTCCCTTTTCCTTTGTCTGGTCAGGTGATTATGAGGTTTTCTTTACTTGCCAATTGTTTAAGTGTTTCATGATCTTCCTTTCTGAAGATATATATATATATATATAGATATATATATATATATATATATATACTATATATATATATATATATATATATATATATATATAATTTTTTTTTATGAATCTAGGACTTGAATGAATGCACAATGGAATAACCATATCTGACCTTGAGGCCTTATGGTGTCTAGCCTATAAACAAGGGTATGGCTTAGGGCCAAGATTATATTTCAAGGGAAATATGTAAGATAAAGTCTAAGGTTCAAATTTAAAGGAGGTATATTTACATAGTGAAGGGTGCCAGCAATGGCGCTACTCATGATGAAACAGCTGCTTGTAGTACTGGAAACACGTGTTCAGGTTCCGATATGTGCTGAGGACTTGGAACGCGAAAATGGAGGTACTCCCGAGCTAGGATAAGGAAAATGCCACCGGTCACAGCAGGAATGACGGCGAGAGGATACCTGAAACAAGGTATTTCACTATAAACACATGTGGGACACATAAAGGACTGATCAAAAGCGGTGATGCCGTCAAAGTCTTCCGACCTTCTTTAATATAAATCGTATGTTCTCAGACACCGGATTATGTTATCTCCCTTAGTAAAGTTTCTTAGAACTGCTAATATTGGGGGTTCATTCAAGCAATGAACACTATTAAATCACAGACAAGTGAACCACAATGTTTAGATTAGGTTTGCTTTATAGATCAAGGACTCAACTGTTGGGAGATGAGAAGGGCTCACAATCGCACAAGCACAATTTAATATAAAAAATAAAGAAAAATATAGAAAGAGACAAAAGTGACTTCCAACTAAACCCGTACTCTACCGTATTCAGTCTTTGGATTCTATTTCTTCCTATGGGCGCCAGTGGAGAAAGGAGTTTCACTCCCAATTCATCAAACACTGATCAGAGTAAGCAACCGCATGGGAAAACAAGGGCAGCGATGAAGCTTGGAGAGGAGCAGGTTGGTTTCTGTCTTCGACTCGCAATTGGAAGGTCTGAGCCTTTTATCAGCTTTGTTTTGACCTCCTGCAGGTTCGGATTAGTTTTCGGACTCAGAGGTCGACATACCTTTTTCTGTAAAGAGGCAGGCAAACGGTCAGAAAAAAAAAAAAAACGAAAAAGGAGAATGTAGATCGGAAACTCACTGAATTTGTGTGTGTGTGTGTGTGAGATCTTTGGGTTTCAATATGGTAAAATGTGTTCCAGTTGTTAGGACTAAATTACTATCCATTTCAGACCCGATGTGGTATAATTTTTTGGGAATATCTTCAAAGCTTGTAGTCGGACAGTGATGACATTCTAATGCAATGTTTACAACACCCTGCCGTAATTTATAATGTTATTATAGGAGTTAGTCGAATCTATATACTTTAGTGTTTACTCTTATGATCTTAAGTTGTAGTTAGTCAGAATCAAAACACCCGAGCACAGGTTCGGATAACTCGACATACCGCTCTCTCCTTCATTAGTTCCCTCCTTCCCCCAGCAACAAGCTCCCATCATTCCCCTGGTAAACCCATCCTTATATCATACCTCTCCCCATTCCCACTCCCTCCTTTTCCCCCCTCCAATTCTCCTACCCACTTTCTCTCTCTCTCTCTCTCTCTCTCTCTCTCTAAATTACACACAGGGAGATTTAAAGTCTTACACATAGTTATGCTATAGTAAATTTGTTTAATAGTTTACGACGGGGTGTTGTAAACAATGTGTTAGAATATTGTCACTGTCCGACTAAAGCCTTGAAGATATTCCCGCAAAAAACGATGCCCCATCAGGTCTGAGGAAATGCATAGTAAGTGTATTAAAGATGCAAAGCGCCTATAACTGCTAACCACGTTCTTCCAGGCTTTTGTCGTGTAGTACGCTTTGACCAGAATAGTGATATGCAACTTCGCCTCAGAAAATGAAAAGAGAAAGAAAAAAAGCTTGAGCCGTACAAGATGCCATCAGTAGTGCTGAAAGCCTTAGAGACACCTTCATCAGGATAATTTCAGAAAACATAACATTTGATCTGAGACATGTTTTCACATACCCAATAACACCATATCCATTGCCACTGCCACATTCAGATGGAGCCCATATGAAGACAGCAAAATCAGCTCTTCTCAACAAGCTAGAGGACCTCCAAACATAATGTGTCGACCGATCTCCCCATGAATTATACAAGTGTGTATGATGGTGGACGGCTGATCCACTCGGTACTTTCACTGGTGAATGTTGAGACAATATTTGGGTCTATTGCCAGAACAGTTCTATCAGCAGTTAGCTCTGGGAGTGGAAGTGAGGTCCATGTTTGCATTGACAAATATGTCAAAAACTCAATAAAGGGCAGCGAAATGAAGTTAAGGGGAACAGTGTATACTGTCTACTCAATCTCAGGATCACATCAATCTCTATGGCAAAAAGGACAGACTCTCCTTAGCAATTGTTCATTCAAAAATGAACTTGGCAACTCCCAATGAGCACTGGCAGATCCTTGTGTCTACCCCTGAACATCTCCAAGGTAACCACGAGGAGGCTGACACACTGATTGCCTGTGGAGAACATAACTTCAAACACAGTCCTTATTAAAGCATCGGATACCAATGTCCTGGTTAGTCTGATTGGCATACTTGGGAAAAAAACCCTGGAAGAGAGAACTTGCTCAACCATAATCATGGACTGCGGCAGTGGTAACAGTGGGCATTACATTGATATCTGCAACACCGTGAACATTCTGGAAGAAAAGAAGTCATGATTGTCAAGAGCACTACCGGGATACCATGCCTTCACATGATGTGACTTTACATTGTCATTGTATAGGTAAGTTCCTGATGGTTAAAAAAATATATAGATAGAATAAAATAAATAAATAATTAATCATGCAAATGCCTGAGTTTTGTACATAATACTTTAAAAGTGCACCACAGTAATGAACTTCATGTGGTACGATGCCTTAACTGAAACTTGTTACAGTCATAATTGACATAATCATCTGAATGAAACCCTTTGATTATTTCTTACATTACAGGAAAGGAAAATTGAAGCCCTTGGAGATCATAGAAAAGGATGCAGCCTGAAAATATCTACACGTGTTTACAGGCATGGATGAAGTAGATGCACGGTCAGTGGACGAGGTTTGTTACGACAAATTGGTGCAAAGTAGATCAGGTATATTGGAAAACAAAACCTGTTCAAATAGTTTTTCTAGTTTTCTTACTACTGTTATGTTGTTCCTTTTCAGGAAAAGCCATTTGCGACCATGAAGAGGATCAATTGCACACTTCTGCCATCTTCTCATCAAACCCTTGGTAAAAAGCTCCAAAGGGCTCACCACGTTACAATATTGTGGAACCATGCCAACCTTGCGTTCCCTGACTAAGGTGTTTCCTATTGACTATGGCTGGTCGGCAAATGGAACCCTCGTGCTTTCAGTGTGGTTTGATGAACCTGCCTTCCTGATGCTCTATTCATAGACCGAGAAAACAATAAGGATGACAGCAATATGCTTATAGTGACAGTGATGAAACAATCATTGTAGATTCAACAGATGTCTATGTTAGAAGGTTACATCAATCCTGACCCATCTGATGACAAAGTATGGAGTAAGGTTTCTGACATGGATTTAGAAGATGAAGGATAATAAGATTAAAACTGAATGATTGTGGTAGTCTTTGCATGAACACAGCTGCCAAATATATTTATTTAGATATGCACCTCTGGGACTTATCTTCTTTACCAGCACATATGGCCTACTGAGATGGCACTATATCGACTCCTTTTTATTATTTCTTAATGAGTTAACCATTTAGACATGAATCAAGAGACTACCAAAAAAATTTGGTTTTGATATGAATCTAGATGTTTGATGTAATCATACACTGCAGGGATTTCATGTTTATTTTTTAGCAAAAGACACCCTACTTGTTTTATTTTTTTGGAAGAAAATGTTTTCATTTTTATTCTGAGTTCCATTCAAGTACATGTCACAGATTAATCATCCCAGACCTGTAGCTGTTGCAAAATCAACAAAATTGAGGGCCTTTATTCTGTGGGTAGTCTGGCCCTAGCCTCCTCTCCGGGTGGAGAATTTGATGAACTGATATTAAATTATGTAAAAGCATATCATTGTTTCAGTTTTTGTTACCTTTGTTTGTGGAAGTCACTTTGGAGTTAGTTTCATATATTTAGCATGGCATCATTGGTCTAGAGTCCTGGGTACCCTATGGAAATGTCTGGTACAATGAAAAATTATGACACCAGATGGAGATGGAGAGTATTTTTAAAGTTTAAGATCTTTCACATTTTGGTTGATCTAGATCAGCCATAAGGTTTAGTGCTTTGGGCAAGTCTGACCCAAATGAGTTTTCTGCATTCTCTGAAAGAAAGATTATTTAGGTTTTCAATTTCTGCTAAATATCAAGGACCCATAACTGCTAGTGGTTAGCCTTAGCGTGTCTAGCAGAGGTATTTTACTGATAAAAATGTCTGGTGTGCCAATTTCTACTGCATGGAAGTCTGCTAAACAGTTTGGAATTCAGTGTCAGTTCTTTCACTTTTTGGCCTGGATATAGATCATAATATAGGGTGTGGTCTTTTTACGTGTGTCTGGCGGGGGTAGCCAACAAATGCAAATGTCTGGCAATGCCAATTCATGATGCCTGTGCATAACATTTTGAAGTTGGTATAAATTCTTTCACTTTTTGGCTGATCTAGGTTAGCTGCAGGGTTTGGTCTTGTGGGCATGTCTGGCGTGGGTACCCCACCAATGGAAATGTTTAGTAATGCCAATTCATGGTGCCTGTGGATTTGCTGAACATTATGGAGTTGGTATCAATTCTTTCCATCTTTTCAGCTGATCTAGGTTAGCTGCGGGTGTGGTCTTTTGGGCAATTTTTGGCGGGGGTACTCCAACTATGAAAAGTCTGGCAATGCCAATTCAAGATACCTGAAACTATGCTGGGCATTTTCCAATCATTTTCATTTCTTTTGCACTCCAGCTAATCTAGGCTATTTTTTGTGCATAATTTAGGTAGCTATGGCGGGGGGAATTACCCCCCACCAAAAATGTCTGGCATTGGCAATTCGTGATAGTTTGAATCACAAGGAACATTTTGGTGCAGGTTTCGAGCGTTTTGATTCTGAGTTGACCTAGGCCATTTTTCCAGTAATTCTTATATGTCCTACTGCCACACTCACTGCCAGGTACCCAGCAAGACTTTCATTCATTTCATTGACCCATGATATGCATACAATAATGCAACAGAGGAAAAAATTCTTTCACTTTTCAGCTAACCTGACCCCTGCTGGCTCCCAGACCAATATGACTCAAAGCTAAGAGATACAATTCCATATTTTTCGGGAGTTCTTTGAAGTGAAATATTTGAAGATTTGAGGCAGAAAAGGGGTTACCTGGATTCTGCAGGAAAAGTCTTTTATTACCATAGCCTCTGAAATCTCTATACATGGGCTGTAAGATTTAAAGACTTAACATGTTTGGCGTAGGATGTAAAGTTTTTATTCTCAACAGTCAACCAACTCTACAATAAAAGAAAGTTATATTTTGTTTTCATTACCACCTCTGCCACCAACCAAAAGAACTACCATTAATAGTGATAATAGTTTTTGACAAGTTATGTTAGGTGACATCGGTACTTAGTGATTCACCGTTATACACTTTCCAGTAAACATGATAAACCATTGTATTCTTAGGTTCACTGTACATATTCTTTATGTTATTTTTTAGAGAAACTGAAAAGCCTTTGAAGCATTGTTTTTTTCTGTCACTGAATATTTAACTTAAAGGAGGGCCGGGCCGTAAAAATGAATATGCAGCACCCAGGCAGTGGAAAGAGGAAGATATGCAAATGCATTTGTGTAAGAAAAAGAAAAAAAGTTCTAATATAGTTTCCCTACCTTGAGGGGCCTTGTTTACAAGACAATCTTAAATTTCATCAAGTTATGTTTTTCTAAAAAAACAACTTTTTTATTTTGTAAAAATTATATTTACGGCTCACACAGTATCAAAACTAATAAGAAATAAAATCAGTAACAATTCTTAGCATATTTGTTGTGAAATATATTCATAAATTTACTGAGAACAAAGATCCAGTCATTTGGTTTTGGATTTATAAAAGTTTTTCCTAATATTTTTTTTCTACAAATTACATTTATAACTGATAAAATATAAAAGATAAGAACTAAAACCAACAGCAACCCCTTAGTATATTTATGAGCAAATTTATATAAAAGGAAAACCGGTAATAAGAGTTTTGACAAAACTGAAATGATGCTTTTTTGGGGGCATTGAAAGTCAGTGAATTGCCTGGAGAGTCAGAGAGAAAACGGTTTTATAAGACTTGATAAGAAAAACAATTTGCTGTTACTTTTAGAGGAACTCCATTCTACACTGAAGGATTTCATTTTATTGTTTTCTTATAGTTGTGACAATGTAGAAGGTATTACTTTCTTTTATTTTCTATTAGACAGATATTAAAATCTTCCTACTTAATCTATGGCCGTGGTCTCCGTTTCTGATAAGACTCCTCCAGCTGTTTCTATCTCCAACCCTCCAAATTTATCTGGGTTTATGACCGGAGCTGAGCTAGGCTTGCACCTCACTGGCTACGTTGGTTGGATTTCGAAGCAATTTGAAAAAAAAAGAAAAATTATATCAAATAATTATAGATTCGCCTACAAATTGTGAACACGTATTGCGTATTTGCATGGAAGGAAGTCCTATTCTGACTGAAATGTTTTTCCTGTTGAGCTAGTTGTACTCTGAACAAATAATTAATAACCAAGAAATGCAAGCGGAAAAATATGCAAAACAGATTTTCCCTTGAACCCTTATCAGACTGTTTTCCATATTTTGTTCCAACTTTCTCCTCTCTCTTCTTTTAAAGTATCTCAACCACAAAGACGAAAGCGATTAGCAACACAGATTACTGGTGTGCCTTTGTAAGATTTTGTATGTCCTCCTCAAGCGACTACCTCCAATTCCTCAGTCATTTCAATTTGAGGAATTTGATTTTTCAAATTATAATTTGTTTTATCAGAGATAAGAAGTCAGTGGAAAGAAATCGAGAGAACAGGTGATAGCTGTTTATTGCATTTTCCTCGAATCTTCCTTTGGCGTACCTATTAACATCACAACGATTAGAACAAAGTGCAACTGGAATTTACCAGTGCAATTCCTCCCTACCCCTGGTCCTCTTCTCTTATTAGAGCAAAATACTGTAGATAGCAAAATAATACTGTAGGCAGGGGTATTGGGATCAAGTGTAGGATGGAAAAGGAGAGGATATACATGTTCGATGATCGTGTGCAGAGAGGCAGCAGTTCTTTACCTCCAAGCTTAACAAAAAGAAGAAAAAAAAGAAAAAAAAGGGAGGATGCTAAAGGCAAATGTATCCCAGATGAAACGATCTGTGGAATATTCGCTTTTGCTTCCATCCGTAGTGAATGATGCTCTTTCTGGCAGTCGGGTTAATACTAGATCGGAAATGTTTGAAACTTCAAAACATAGAATATGACTTCATACCGACATGACTACTCTGACTGTGCGGAAACAAACTAATCATAAAGATTTTCACTTTTCCTTTCTAACGATTGAACAACATGAAAAGTGGTTCATATGCATTTACAGGTCATATTTGACAATCTTATTGATAACATGATTTTTAGCATCATTTACGCTATTACAATCTCACGAGTTCAAGTAGTCATATTCCTCACGCCCTAGATGGCACTAAAAGGAATTTTAGTGGTCGTGGAACATGAATAGACGGTATCATTATCTAAACTTGCGAAAATGTAACAGCATAAATGCTAAATATTTGGGTAATCAATAGGTTGTGCTGTAATCATGCTTATGATCGCATGATTACAGCACAAATCAATCTAAGAAAAATCTCTAATTAAAGGACCATTTCAACATCTCTTATGCAGACCGTTTTTTCTCCCTGACGACGATTAACTTCATCTTCTCTTTGTCTGCTTCTATATCCTTCAGGACTCCCTTCTCATGAGCCACTAGACCATTGCTTATACATAAATAAGTGATTATCACCCGTCTGGCATTGCTTGGTTTGTCCACTTTACTTCCATCGGGCAGAAAACGGTTGAATTCTTTAGTTTTTTATCCAATTAAACGGTCCCCTTTTCCCATAAAACATGTTTATTAACCTTCGAGATTAAACCCTTATCCGCTACTATAAATTTTTTCCTTATATTACTTAAGGAGTTAGCGGTTTTACCCGATCTAACGTCGTTATTTTAAAAAGTGGAATGATAGCCTTGAGACCCTCCCTTAGCAATTTCATGACGAAAATACCCACAACAACAAAATCTCTCTCTCTCTCTCTCTCTCTCTCTCTCTCTCTCTCTCTCTCTCTCTCTCTCTCTCTCTCTCTCCTCAAGATTTATGTTTTTACAATCTGAAGCCAAATATGAGAAAAATAACCATTATTAGTCAATATGAGTCAAACTGTTATTTCCAAGTAATGAGTAAACAGTCCTCTTACGCCAACTGCATCAGCTTTTCCCCTTAAAACAGCAAAGTCTCTATCCAAGCATGTCATTCAGAGATTGCATCTTGACTAGCATTCTCACATCTTAGGGCAACAAAAGGCCAAGCGGGAGACAGAAAAGCAGGAGCAATGACCTCTTCTTTGGTAAATCCTATAAAAAGTCGTAAAGTGATAAGATTCTCCTCAGGTCAGTTCTACCTTTTGATATCTTCTTCAGAGTATAATTGAGGCGCAGTTTGTGAGATCAGGACTAATACTGACCATGACAACATGTTACAGAAGGAAAACACGTAAACAGTGGCGATATTTGTGAAGATATATATCTGTTTCGTTTGTGAGTTGACATACATAGTATTATTAATGATAAATCAAATAATTTGAGTGACTTGGGATCAGGCAGATAAAGGCACTTTAATAGGAGACATCGGCCTCAGTATTCTTTATCTTTTACGTCTTTCCGAAAGTTCTATATAAGCAGGCATAAAACTTACTTTTTAATCATCGTAATAGAATGTTTTCTTTTTATATATATTTAAGTTAAACTATCAGTGCAAAGGTATGCCGAAGACGTCTCCTAACTTTTGCTTATCAAAAACAATTATTGGAGGCGAGAATAAAAATCAGCTCGATTCTGACAGAATAGGACATCAGTCTATTTGAATGGTTGCAAAATTTTCCGTACCACTAGACTGGCGCTCACTCCGGCCTCGGAAATGTTGACAAAAGAGCCGAATAAAACATTTCGGAAGAAGAATTTCAACCTTCACAAGAGAGCACATTTTTTTCAGTGAGAATAAATACACAAGCTAAAAATTCTTTCAGGGATGAAAGTGAATATTTCTGGAAATCGTGAAGAAAAATGGCGGATTCAGTTTTGTATCTCTAATTTTTTTTTTATGTTGAGAGGACAAAAAAAGAAAAAAAGAAAAAGGAGAGTTTGTACTACTCTTCAAAAACATCGACATTTTTATGTCCTGAAAGATATTGATGCGATATCTTGGATGAGCATCATTTTATAATCTGCTTGCTTCAAGCTATCATGTTTTTATCCGAGGTATTTTAGATTCTTTAAATACTCTTATGGTACAAAAAATATTCAACATTGTAGAGATCAGACTCTAATACATGATGATTTTATTTCGTATACTACATAAGTTATCCTCGACTGCTGCTTTGTGCCTTTCGTTTCAGGAGATCTTTTATTCCAGGAAAATAAAAGATCTCCGCTGAGCGACAAATACTGAGAGTGACGATGATCATGGTGCTGTGATTGTAGTAACAGTGAAGAATGATGACTGGTTGGATAACGAAGAATTACAGTTCATTGAAAAGAAGGAAAAAAGGCATCTCCTCCTATAAGGGTTGGTGCAATCAATGAGATTTATTTTAAAAAGTTCCCTTCCCCTCCAGTCTCCATACACATTTTCCTTGGATGTATTTTTTCATTGAACCCACGATTTAAAATTAGTAATGATCAAATCACAGAACCACATGGAGATTATTACCAGGAGTAGACTAAGTGGAAATGGAGTTTTCTACAACATCAGTGATAACACCTGTGATATTATTTTATGAGGTTATTGCTTCTGTATAAAGATCTGTCTGCTATTTCTAGCTTTCTATCATCTACGTATATTGCTACAAAAGAAGCTTCTTACCAAGCAACCTCGTCAGACATTATAATTCTAACGTAAAAGATATAAGAATAAAACTAACTTTACTCATTTTTTAAGTAAAAGCATGGCGGGTATAATTCGCCCCTATCACCAACTCTCTCTCTTACTCTCTGGGTACGCCTTTAATACCTTCTCTGTTAAACGTGACTGCCAAAAATCCTAATCTCCAGGTGTAACCTTCCAAGATGCAAATCATCGCCGGACGCGGACTACCGGCAAAGGAAGAAAATAAATGAGAAAGCGCCTGGCCCACAGCAGCCGAACATATCCCTGGCCGCTACGACGCCTGGAGGATGACCTCACCACCACGTGACCCTATAGAAAACGGAACGCGCATTTGACTACAACGCCACCTATGCCCAGACTCATCCCCCAGAGATTTATATAAGGGAAACACGGCAGTTCTCTCTTAGGGCTGCTCAGTGAAGCAAAGAGCCCGTGCTGGCACAAAGCCAGCTTAATCTTAAACAACAACAACAGTTCTCTCTCAGAAAAGTTTCGAGCTCAGAAGAGCCCAGAACTTAACCATGGACACTCGTCGTCCATTTTGCCTGTCCCTTGTACGCCCCAACATGCTCGTCCTCGAGTCAGGACTCTTTGCATCCCTCCATTGCTGACGCCTTATCATTCTGATATTGTTCTGATATGTTGTTCTTCTCTTCATCTCCAGAAATTCGGGACATACAAATCCACTTTTCCCATATATTGAACTTCCATCTTCTATTTATTCATTTTGTGTATGTATCTACATTTATCGCTGTATCTGCAGTCCTCCCCTGGCATCGTAGTATACAGTGCTTGTTGCTTACTCTGTACCTAGGTGCTGATGACTCTATATGGGGGATGCTGGCTTGTTTTTTTTCCTTCATCTCATGTTCTTTGTTCCTTTCTTTATTTGCATTATTTTTACTTCGATTTTTATTTTGTTTTTTATTTTGATTTTTATTCTTCATGGCTACAGGATGCATATATCTACGTTTTTTGTTTGAACCTACATCCTTTTCCTTCTTTCAAGTTTTTGCATATTTTTTGGATGTGAAATCGTTGCATTCATCCTCATAGTTGTCTATATTTGCACATTTGCCATATATCTTATAATTGTGACATTCTACGGATGCTTGTAGTAAACATCTGTCACCGAGTCTGCAATTCCCTCTTTTCAAAAGGGTGTAGACTGTGTCTTTCTTTTTTTTCTTTTTTTTTTTGCTCTTTCCCATCAGTATGAAGAACCAGGTACAAACCTCTCTGGGATTATATTTTTGGGCTATCTTTACTTACTTACTTTACTTTATCTTCCTGCCACTGGCCAGTAGCATAAGGATAAGACAGTTCCTCTCCATTTTGGGTTATCATGTCATAATTTATTTCATCATATGTATGCTGACGTATTGCCTCATATGTAGTATCTATGAGTTTTCTCTGCATCCATACTCTTATCCTGTTTCTTTTTGTTTTCCATTATTTTTCTATCTCTTCAATCTTATTTTTTTCTTATTTTCTGTTTATTTTCCTCTTCTTCCTCTTCCTCATCTTTTTCATCTCTACAATTTGCACATTGAATCTTGATTTAATGAAATTATCTATTCATACTAGATATGTTGAGCAAAATACTCTTGTGTCCTTATTTTTTATTTGTTTGGACTTCTGCACATGTAGGATGCATAGCATTTTCTGATCAGTTTGGGTTTTTGTGAGTTTACAATGCTATACCACACATTACATAGATTACATGCTTTAGGCATTCGTTTTCCTATTGCATCTATCAGTCTATTTGCTATTTTCACCTTATTAATTTTCTTTTTGGAATGTGTTGATTGATGTAAATTTTCTTTTTAAGTCTCTTGATCACTTACATTTTCTTTGATAAGCATTCAGTTATTTTCATTCTGTTTTCTGCAAAGTTGCTCCAGTTTGAAGGATCATAACCTCTCAATATGTCTGAATATTTTTGCATCATTTTGGATGGGTTTGATATGGATCTCTTAGATAAGAAACCCCAGTTCCTTGTTTGCTAAGTCATCGTATGGGTGTCTGCAAGACAAGCAAGGTTTCTCCATTTCTTACCACTGTTGTTGCTAGACACTGCCATGATGTTCGAATTTTTAATAATTTACTAGAATAAACAACTTAGTCAACGCTTTATCGTGTTATTCTGACGTTAATCTAAACACCGATAGTTCGCGATGACTTGTAGCTGTATGTTGTTCGCTAGTTGTATATTATGCGTGTGATATCGGGTTGATTAATCAGACCATGAATGAATACGTCTAACTGAGGGAATGTCACTAGGCAGAATCAGCAACACACAGGTTTTAGGTCTCATCCAAATTTTAGGAACAAATTTACTAACGGGAATCCTACAAGTGGCTAAAACCGAGGCAATGCAAGGTAATACCCCTCAGCAATAGAATGTGAAATCCTCATCATCCAGTTTTTGAAGACAGTTACAGAAGACTAATGATGTCTGCTTCAAGTGTGGAAAAGCAGGACACCATAGTTGGGGGTGCTATCAGACACAACAGCAGTCAATCAAAGCAAGTTGGGTCAAGTGGTAAAAGATGACCAGGTAAGACGACTATTAAGAGCAGTGTAGGGAAGACTGAGACTTATAGGGAAGACTGAAACTACACAAGCTGACTGTTGTCTAAAGCAACCGAGTGGAAAAATGTTTAACCTCAAGCAGTGAGTGGCTGAGCAGCTTGGAGGCTTTTAAGCTATATATCTATCAAGGGTACGCTGACAACTCAAGGAGGGAGTGTGCAGGTACAAGTGGTATTACGTGATACAGGGTTTTAACCAACAGTGTGGTAGTAAGTGGTGCTCGCCCACAGTTGGAGAAGAATCTAACGGGAGATACAGTTATTCTGAAGGGTGTAGGAGGAGAAAAGGTAACTTATTAAATGCTGCTTGGCCCTGTCCCATGTGAACTGGTTGATTTTGCTGTAAAAGACTTACTGGCTGTGGAAGGTGTACATGTTTTGTTGGGTAATGAAGTTAGCAGTGCCCCATTGGTTCCTTGTCCTATAGTGACAGACAAACCATTGAGGATTAGTCCTATGGTAAATTTAGAGAAGAATAGACCCTACCTATTTCCAAGTTTGTGCAAACTACCAGTAGTATGATGGGGACTACACCTGTAAGTGAAGAGACTGAGGATTTACGCACACAAGAAGGATCAAGTGAAGGATCTTTGAGCTTAGAGGAATTGTCCCAGAAAGTGATATTTTCAAGAAGAGATTTCTCAAGAAGAACCTTTTGTTCTTGAAGAGACTCAGAGGGGTCAGAGTGTTCCTGAAGATTGTAGTGAAACTACTGGTAGTTTGACTCTTAGCAGATATTGAGAGTTCAACCCTTGATGTTGGTCAAGTGAAAAGAGAAATGCTAATGGAGCTGCAGAAGATATGGTATAAACCAGATTTGTTTTTTCAGAGTTTTGTTGACCAAAAAGAGATGCAATAGACTTCTAACTGTGCTGTTTTCCTTCAATTTTCTTGAAGTGCATTAGAAAAGGGAAATACTTAGACTTTTGAAGTGTTTGTTGGAAGTGATACCCTTAATTAACTTAACCCTATGTGATACCTCGTACTTGTTTTAATGAATTTTAGACTGATTTCATGCATGTTTAATAGGCTCGTTTAAGGGATCATTGTTGTCTTTAGAGCATTCGGTCGTATTCTATGTGCTATGTAGGTTCAAGTGTCTGGCTGCTGTGAGGTAGCTCCAAGTACTTTGAATTTTATGATTAGTAAGTTTAATAGCAAGATATTTGGGGCTTAGTCACAATACATACAAACACACACACACACAAATATATATATATATATATATATATATATATATATATATCTATATATTATAGATATATCTATATATATATATAGATATATATATATATAGATATATATATATATATATATATATATATATATATATATATATATATATATTATATATATATATATATATATATATAGTATATTATATCTATATATATATATATATTATCTATATATATATATAGATATATATCTATATATATATATATATAGATTATATATAATATATATATATATTATATAGATATATCTATATATATATATATATATATATATTATATATATATATATATCTACACTCTACAGTAATACCTTGAGATACGAGCTTAATGCATTCGGACCCGAGCTCGTATGTTTCATTCGATCGTATCTCGGGTCAATTTTTTCCCATATAAAATAACTATAAAAAAATTAATCCGTTCCCACAACCCCCCTCTGAAAAAACACCTAAAAACAGTATATTACAGTGGAAAAACATGTTTTTAATTGTTCTAATTCACAACCTTTGCCCACAAAATAACAGATACCTAGTACTGGTTATGATCTGCAATAAAAATGTGACATTATTATGGAGTTCTTACCTTCGAGACAGACGGTAGCGGCTAACGGCGGTGTGTGCGGAGGAGGAGGAAGAGAGAAAGGGGAGGAGAGAGACTTGACGGCAACACGTAACATAACATAAACTTTAAATTTAACTTGAATGAAATTCGCTTACTGTACACATACTTAAAAATAAATGTTAATCTTACGTTACACTAAACTTAATTCGATTTTGTTTTCATTTTCATTTTTTTACTTTTCTTCTTCCGTTTTGGCTCTTTTTGCCTTGCTTTTGACTCGTTTTCTCTTCACTGATTGCCGGCTTTTTTTAAAAGGAACCTATCTAGAGATGTTTGCTTTGGTTCTCCCCTTCAAAAGTTACGAAAATGACGTACACAATGTTGTCACAAAAGGCTAACGCACGACCACACACCAACTTGTCTGGGTGCCTCGTTTTCCATAAAATCAGAAAACTCCTGCCACTTCGCTAACATGTCTCTGATTTCCTTTGTAGAAGGCAGTCCTCCTCTTCCACCTCCTCCTCGCTACTGAGCTCCTGCAACACTTTCGAATGTTGCAACTCCTGGAGCTTGATCAATTCCTGTGTCGTGAGCTCTTTCTGATGCTCCTCGACAAGGTCGTTCACGTCTGTCTCATCTACCTCTAGCCCCATGGACTTTCCAAGAGACACGATTTCCTCCACCACAATAGGTTCAGGATCATCAGGGTCTGGCGTATCGAACCCTTCAAAGTCCCTCTCAGCGACGGAAGCTGGCCACAATTTCTTCCATGCTGAATTAAGAGTTCTTTGTGTGACCACCCTGCCATGCATCGTCAATGATTTTTAAGCAATGGACGATATTGAAATGTTCCTTCCAAAATTCACGAAAGGTGAGATTGGTGTTGTCTGTGACATCGAAGCATTTCTTGAACAAATGATTCGTGTACAGTTTTTAAAAGTTGGAAATTACTTGTTGGTCCATGGCTGGAGGAGTGGCGTGGTGTTGGGTGGGAGATAAAAGACCTTGATGAACCTGTACTCATCAAGAATATCCTCTTCGAGACTGGGAGGAGGATGAGGTGACCAAGGGCATTGTCGAGGACCAGGGAGACATTTCATTGTCAGCAGGCTTTTCTCGGCCAAATATTTTTTGACTGCCGGACAGATTAACCCATTCTGTGAAAAATGCAGCGTAACCCAGCCTTAGCATTAGCGTGCCACATCACTTGCAGATTTTCATTTCAAGATCCTTTGGCTCTTGAAAGCACATGGGTTTTCTGAGGGGTACACCAGCAGTGACTTGACCTTACAGTCACCGCTGGCATTGGTACACAAGGCTAGAGTTAACCGGTCCTTCCATTCATGGTTTATGGCCCAGTAGTCTCTTCTCCTCAGCCGTGATGAATGTCCTCCTGGGCATCTTCCTCCAGAAAAGAAAAGGCCAGTTTCATCACAGTTGAACACTTGTTGGGGGATGTATCCTTGTTCTGCGATAACTGAGGCAAAGGTTTTGACGTAGTCCGCCGCGGCTTTCGAGTCGGAACTTGCTGCTTCCCCATGCCTCACAACCGAGTGTATCCCAGTCTGTTTTTTATAATTATCGAACCAGACACAACTGGCTTTGAAGGTTTCCGTTGGCGTCGAAGTCTCCCCTCTCTCAGCTGCTTGCTTTCCTTTCAAGTCATCGTAGATTCCTCTGGTCTTTTCACAGATGATCGTCTCGGTCACGCTATCTCCTGCCAACTGTTTCTCCTTTATCCATATTAAAAGAAGCCTCTCCATCTCGTCCATGAATATCACTGCACAGCTTGGAAAGGATTGGTTAGTCCTTTGGAAGGATTAGTACTCTTTATAGCATCCTTCTGCTTGAGGATGGTACATATTGTTGGTGTACTCCTCTCATATTGGCGAGCCAGCTCAGTCACTCGTACACCACTCTCATGTTTTTTTATTATTTCATGCTTTATCTCGATTGTCATCATGCACTTTTTCTTTTTCACTACCCTTGTTTGCACTTGCTTGCTTTCGACCCATTGCTTATTCACTGAATTCTGCACTGATTAACGCAAAAAACACGTAAAAAATGCAAAAACTACGGCTGATGCTCGGAGATAACTTTACGCCGTGACGGAGATCCGATGGGAAAGAGCGAGCAATGCTGTCCTCGTGAGCAGCCTCTTGCACACTCGGCCACCTAGCGGCCGCATCGGGAACCGTCTCGTATCCTCGTATCTCAAATTTGTCTCATATCTCAGGGAAAACAAAAAATTTGCTCGAAACTTTCCTTGTATCTTAAATTTCTCGTATTGTTGGGACACTCGTATGTCGAGGTATTACTGTATATATATATATATAGGATATATATATATATATATATATATATATATATATATATATATATAAATGAATCACGGAAGTTACGGAACATGATAAATCCTATAAATAAAAGATATATGCTCCCGTCGTTTATTTTCCTTCGTGGCATATATCTTTATATATATACATATATATATATATATATATATATATATATATATATATATATATATATATATATATATATATATATAATTATTTAGTCTACTGAATCTTGTGTGATACAAACTTGATCTACCTGATAATATTACAATCATTATGATACATAATTTGGATATAAGATTATTATATTTAATATTTTTACTTGATTTATTGGTAAATTAATGATATTGATGTGAATTATTATACTGCTGAACTAATATATGATATGATGATTTAAATAAAGTATATTTTTACAAAAGTTTAAGATTTTTACGATCAATTCAGTCATGAGCTTAGTTGAAAATATAGATTGATGTACAAATGTCCTTTAATATCTAATTCGTCCTGAATTTGTTGGTTCCATGGTTCGCGCCCGGGAGCCCGGACGAATTTCTTACCGACTAAAAATTCTCCTTCGGTTAACATATATGAAACAAAATATATTGATTCCGAGGTAGAACGAATCAGATATTAAAGAAAGGACATTTGTAGCTCGATGTATGTATATAAATCACGGTAATGTGATATGACTAATATATATATATATATATATAGTATATATATATATATATATATATATATATATATATATACTCTTTTCCTAATATCATAAGCCGCAGGCGGCCATCTTGGATTATGCCTCTCATAAAGTTATCCCACACTTTTGCGACGTATACCCCGGTTTAATTTGAGAAAACCTATAATGAAATTAACTTCATCCTTTGATCTTGGAAGACTGGTCACGGGGTCGATAGGAGGGTCCTCTACTATATTGTAAGTGGAAAAGTGAAATTCTTTAAAAATGCGTCCGGAAAGCAAAATCAATCACAAGACGATGTATCACAGAGAAAGTGGAACTGGAAAATAACGTAACTGAAGAGGTGCTTTGTGGCAAAAGTGAGATGAGGCCGAAGTTGTATGGAAATTTAAGAACATGAAAGCACAAATAATGCATGAGTGGTGAGAACTCTCACTGACGCTCTGTATCGCACAGCGCTGGAGGTAATGGTAAAGATGACGATGTTTTCATCTGTAAAGGCCATCCTGAAAGTGAATTTGGTGTTTGAATAAGGTTTGTTTGTTATATAGGATGTCTAGCGCTACGACAATTTTGTGGATGGACTGATGAGAATTCACAGAAAGGAAAGGGTGCGTAAATGGTGCTTGAGGGCTTAGAAAAGGAGACATTTGAGGATTCAGGTTATGCTTACCGATGATGCAGAATTAAATAGTAATACTGAGGTGAAGAAGCTGTGTCAAGTAGAAAAACTTGAAACTGAAATGGCTTGTTCAAAATTAGGAAAAAGCAAGGTCACGATAATAAATGTAATCTTAAAGAAAGACAGTTGTGTCCATATAGTTATTTATTTAGTAATAGGCAAAACAGATATCACTCGAACAGAGGATGGTAGGACAATATAGTGACTGGTATATTCAATGAGATATCTGTGTACAATGTTGGACGACTGACTATTCTTGAGTCGAAGAAAAGAATTCACCAAGATATGAAGTTTAACAATAGAGTACGAACTGTAATATTACGAAAAGGAAATAATAAATTCCTTCATGATATGGAGAATTTCACCAGGAGATGTTGAAGAATAATTTTGATAATAATAGCAGCAGAAGAACCGTTAGATATTAGAAAATAAAATTCTGGTTTGTAATTATGTGTTCATATTTTCTTACGTTACTCATACAATTAACATTAGTTAGATAATCATAATAAAAAAATGGCAAGAACTTCGAGAGTTGGGAAGCGTGCTCCTTTCCTTGGTATTAAACATATTGATTTTGGAATTAATTCCCAAGCATCTAATTATGTTGTAAGGTTAGATTACACTTCATCATTATTTTTTCGTGGCAGCAAATTAGGTATTCATGGCTCTTACTCAAATTTTGCTAAGAAAATTTCTTCATTAATTTGGGTTATTTTCCATCAATGTGATTTCCACATCTTTTGCAACTATCGATCTTAGTTCAGGATGACAGCAGAAAAATACGAGCAAATCTGGTTAAAAATACATTTATCGATAAGCTCACATTTTGTTAACTAACTTTCTATTTCTTCCCTGATTCATGATAAGCTGTATTTCTACCTGTTCAGTATGAAAATTCTTGATACTAAAATAATGAAATAACGTCATTTGAAGTAGATGAATTGTTTATGAAGGAAACCTTATCCTATACAAATTATGGTTCTGTTTATAATTATAATATAGTTTCTCTAATTTCCTGAAAAATCTCTCTGAAAAAGGGAAGGTCACATAATAATTGTCCTACATTTACTTCATCAAAGGAAGGGTATGGCCGCACTGGAGAATTAATGCATTTTAACGTATCAGACAACAAGAAATGTAAATATTGTAGTCAACGTTTCGCTGCAGTCCAACACTGACATATACAGCTATTTGTTGTTTTACGTTAGGCTGGCCATACGCATAGACTGGCTCTTTCTCTTGCTCTTGCTCGCAGAGCAGCGCCGAGGTGGTTCTCGCACTGGACATTATTCATATTGCGTTTAACTGTTATTTACATCACTCATTGCTGTTTCGTGAAACTGGCCCTGTGGTCATTCCTGTAATGAATACATTATTATGTGAACTTCCGCCAATGTGTATATATATATAATGTATATATATATATATATATATATATATATATATATATATATATATATATATATATATATATACATATATATGCATATATATATGTATATGTATACACACACACACACACACACACATACACACACACATATATATATATAATATATATATATATATATATATATATATATATATATATATGTGTATATATATGTGTGTGTGTGTGTATATATATAACTATATATATTGCATATATATGTATATATATATATATATATATATATATATATATACATTATATATATATACACATTGGCGGAAGTTCACATAATAATGTATTCATTACATTATTATGTGAACTTCCATTTTACTTCATTTTTTACTCAGCAACATAAAAAACTATGGAGTTGAACACATAAAATATCAGTAGTTTCAATTATTTTTACATGTCACCCTCTTCCATCCCCACTTCCTATTTGGGACTGAACTTAGTTATTATATATATATTATATATATATATATATATATATATATATATATATATATATATATATAAATATATATATATATATATATATATATAATATATATGTATATATATATATATATAATTCTAAGTTCAGTCCCAATAGGAAGTAGGGATGGGAAGAGGGTGACATGTAAAAATAATTGAAACTACTGATATTTGTAGTGTTTCAATCCATAGTTTTTTATGTTGCTGAGGTAAAAATGAAACTTTTGAAGCCCTTTGAGTCCAAATTCAAGTTGTTAAGGGGGCTGGGGGCGGGGGAGGGGTGGGGATGAGAAGGGGTAAAACATAAAATGTAAAAAATTATGGATATTAGTACCTAATCCATAGTTTTTTGAAGTCACAGGGTTGAACAGAGACACTCCTGATACCCATCCAATTCCAAGTTCAAGCCATAATAGGATTGAGGGTGAGAAGAGGTGAAATATAAAATGTCAAAAATGCTGGACACTGTAACTGAGAATGCTGAGGTGGATTATGGGAATATCACTTCTTGAGAGATTGGAAAATGATGAGTGAGAAATAAAGAGAGAAAGAAGGAGAGGAAGTGAGTGAAAGGGGTCCTGGGAAGAGAGAGAGAGAGAGAGAGAGAGAGAGAGAGAGAGAGAGAGTTTATTAGTTGTTATTCAAGTTTTTCCCGGGCAGTGCCTGGTTGGGTCCTGAATGACAACTGATAAACTCTTTCTCTCTCTCTCTTTCTCTCTCACTCTCTCTTGCTATCTCTCTCTCTCTCTCTCTCTCTCTCCCCAGATCCCTTCTACTCCCATAATCCAACCTCAGCATTCTCATCTCTGTTCTCCCTAAGCTTTACTTCCTCTTTTCTTTTCTTCTTAGAGCCCATGTTTCTGCTCCATACATTAACACTGGTCTTATCACTGCGTTATGTATCTTGACTTTTAGCATGACTGGCATTTTCTTATCACATACCACTCCCCCATGTAACTTTGACCCTACTGTCACTTCAGCCCTCATCATTCCTCTTGGCTTAAACTAGATCCTAAGTATTTAAACTTTTCTGCCTTTATAACCAGGCTCTTCTTTCTTGTATTACTACTCTGTCTCTGTTCTTCCCTACTTGCACAAGGAAAAAACCATGTGTTTTATTCACATTCACCTTTAAGCCACCCCTTTCCAACCCTTCTCTGTAGGTCCTCCTCATTTTCATCAGTAATCACCAGATCACCGGTACACAACAAACTCCCACAGCTCTTCATTCCTGATCTCTTCACTCAACACATCCATGACCAGAACAAACAAAATGGTGTAATCTAACACTAACTTCAAAATTTTATGTTTCCCCAACTGCTGTTATCACTTTCGTGCTTGTTCTTTTAATAATAATCCATCTCAAATCAGCCTAACCAACTTTTCTGGGACTTTCCTTTTTCCTTAACCACCAAAACATCACATCTCTTGGGATTCTATTGTATGCTTTATCTAGGTCTATACATACACAATAGAGCTCCTGGTTTCCCTCTCTACCCAACTTTTCCCCGTAGCTGTCATACCATGAAGATGTCATCCACAATCGCTCTTTTTCTCATGAATCCATACTGCTGTTTCCCGATCTTTACAGTCTCTCTTAATCTCTCATCCAGTATTCTCTCTAAAGCTTTCAATCCATGCTCTGTTAGTTTAATGCCTCTGTAGTTTACCACAATCCATGACATCTCCCTTCTGTTTATATATATATATATATATATATATATATATATAATATATATATATATATATATATATATATATTATACATATACCATTAGGCTAGCCTCCCAGTCCTTTGGCATTTTTTCTTCCTCACAGATAGCTTTTAATAGATCCAGCATCCATTTCTCCCCCTATGTACCTAGAAATTTGATAATTTCAATTTGGAACTCTGATGGACCTGGTGATTTACCAGTCTTCCTTTTCTTTAATGCTCTCTTCACTTCTGTATCCTGTATCTCTATTACTGGTCCCTCCACCCTATGTGCTTCCCTTATCTCCTCTCTCTCATTTTCAGTATTTAACAGTTGTTCAAAATACTCTCGCCATCTCTTCTTAATGTCGTCATTCCTATACAATATATTTCCATCACTATCCTTGATGACACCCAATTTACCCACATCCTGTCTCTGCCTTTTCCTCAAGTTTGAAATCTTATAGACATCTTTTTCTCCTTCTCTTGTTCCTAGTCTTTCATTCAACTGCTTTGCTGCCCTTCCAATAGCCATACTTTACTTACCCCCTCCTTGGCCTCTCTTTCCTCTTCTCTGAACCTTAGCTCTGCAACCTGTGTATGACCTTACTTTCCAGTCATTAAATGTTTTTTATTTTATTTTAATCGATTCTTGCAACTCTCCATTACACCACCCCTTTTCTCTTCTCCTTGTCCACTGGTTCTTCCCACCAGTTCCTCTGCCTCCCCTACACATATTTCTCTCTTGTCTGCCCAGATATTTTTCCTCTCTTGTTACCCTGTCCAAATTCTGTTTCCCCCCCTTTGCAGACATCTCTCTCTCACAGTCCTCCTAAATTACTCCCCATTTTCTCCTTTAAGGTAAACCCAAATCTTAATTCTAGATCTTCTCTTTCTCTTCTTGGGTTTCCTACCACTCATTTTAAAATCCATTGCCACCCAATATGCTGTTTAACACACGCTTTTCCCAAGGTCACTTTGTAGTTTGTCACATTGCTTTTGTCGGCTCCTCTAACCAGGATGTAATCTATTTGGCTCTGCACTCCTCCACTTTCATAACTAATCAAGTACTTATCTAACTTTTGAAACCATTCATACATACAAGCCAATTCAAAACTCTGAACCATCTCCAATAAATAATCCCATCTTCATTTCTAACTCCAAACCCATGGCCTCTGTGTACCTCCTCATACCCATCTCTTTTCTTTCCCACCCTGCCATTCATATCAGCTCCTATTATTAATTTCTCTTCCTCTTTCACTGTTCTAATTGCAGCCTCAAACTCTTGTCTGAATAATTTTTTCTCTTGCTCTTGGCACCCAATTTGAGGAGCGTATGCTATTATTATATTTACTACCTTGTCTCCTATTATCATTGGAATCTTTAAAAACCTATCATTTACTCTCTTTAATTTTACCACTTTTTTCTTACAGTTGTTACTTACTATAATTTCAACTCCATTTCTTCCTTCTTGTGACCAGCTGTACATATCTTATACCCATTTCCTATCTCTCTAGTTCCACTCCCTTACCACCTAGTCTCCTGAACACAAAAAATCTATCCTCCTCCTCTCCATCACATCTACTATCTCCCACAGTTTTCCTGTTAGAGTACCTACGTTCCACGTACCTGCTCTTATCTACACTCTTTCACTAACTTCTTTGGCTGCAGTCGTGAACCCTGTGGTACCCCAAACCACTTTACCTATCTATCA
>NC_061087.1:59706850-59711850 GCF_015104395.2 Macrobrachium nipponense | reverse complement strand
GAAACTCCGTAAACACGTGTCACTTACAATGATTTTCCCAGCATAGCATTTTATTACTAGACATCTTTTCCCGTTCTATGGTTCCGTCAAAAGGTGCTGGCTTTTCAGATTTAAAACGTTTATTGGAATGAGGCCGCTAGCGGTTCTTTTCCTCTGTCAGAAATTAATACTACTGCCTGCAATCGTCAAACTATTCCACACAAGTTTGGATCACTTTATTTATTCTACTAACTTGCAAAGTCATATGCTTTTTTTCTAAAGTCTCTCATCCCTTCATTCATGAAACTATGGACGCTAAAAGCCTAATTTTTCTGAGACTTACTCTTACACCAATCTAATAACTCTCTACTGGCCACTTTTTACCACTAAGGTATCTGTTAAAAAGTGATCAGCAGATTCTATTGTATACAGTATATTGCAGTCTAAGAAGCAATAACACGATTACCAACTTAGCTACAATGGTTAGGATTAGTCTTTTCCAGGTTTATTCAATGTCTCTGAATTTGACAGGTACATGTATGTATAAGTAGCAACAGACTTTTATCCTTTTAATATGACCTCTTTTTGATACTCCAGTAATATGACCTCTTTTTTATACTCCAGTAATATGACCTCTTTTTGATTGCTCTAGATGCAAGTTCAAATTCTGCTTCGGGGTCGTCAGAATTTCTTGCCAGTCTTGTATCTGGACCTCAAGCTGTGTAGCAACGAGCGTTCCCAAAAAATGAGACGAATCCGAGAAGTTAAAGAGGTCATTTTGGTTTATTACAATTACATTTGCTTAGTTTTTTTAGTCGGGGATACTTAGCTAAGCCAGTCAGTAAAAGATTAATTAAGGAAAGGATTTGTACCTTTATCTGCGACTAGGACCCAGTTTCAAGTGCCCAAGGGTGTGCCCTCCCCTCTGATGTACCACCTAGAATGAATCAGTTTGCACGATCTCTGCAATGTGCCTGCTAATGGGTTCACAGTTCCCAAAACCAAAGTCATCACATAGACACTATATTTTCTTTCTCTAAATAAAACCTTCCTCGGATATCTGCAGAAATGGAGTTTCTGATCTCCCGAGACTCCTCAGAACACCGAGGAACTCGGTAAAAATTCAATACTCTATTAAGAATTGTTCTCTTTAATTTCAAGTAATTGGAATATCACTGAGGATCAACCAAGGAATTGAAAATTGACAGATTAATATAAAAAGATATAAAAATTCATAAATTTTGGAAATAATGACAAGGTGAAACTCATTCCATTTTGAGTGTTATTCACATTACGTTAACTACAAAAACAAACTAAATTTAGCACAGCGCATAAATACACGATGAGCCTGGAATGCTTCGCTGGGGAATTTTCCTTGCTTTAGAAAACTGGAATTCATCATAAAAAATGAAACTCTGGGACAACACATTAGCCGCCCCCCCCCCCCCCCCCACCTCTCTCTCTCCTCTCTCTCTCTCTCTCTCTCTCTCTCTCTCTCTCTCTCTCTCTCTCTCGAGCTGAGAATAAGAAGAACTCCAACTCTAAATGCGAGTGATACATGATTCGCGACTATGAAGATGTTTTTGCTAAGGATCAAAACACAGCAGCCTATATTAAAGATTATGGTAACATTAAAGGTTAGGTCAACACTAGAAAGAATTCAAGCAAACTGGAAAAGCCATTTTTATGTCTACCAAATCCTCTTTTTAGGTGTCTTAATCATCAGAACTAATAACAACTACGAAAGTGACATTCCCACTTCCATACATACATTTTTACAGCTATCAGGACATTTCAGTTAAACTTGGTATAGCAAGTAACGTATTTCTTAGAGTCCTGAGAATTTGCTCCCCAGATTTTCTTGACAAAGAACTTAAAACAATCAAAATTCAACTTATCTTCTTAAAGTATTCCACACACATAGTAGAAAAAGCCACACATAAAGCAAAGAGCATTTTTTACAAACTCACAGAAAACAAAGAAAATGAAAAATACACAAACAAAATCATAATCCCTCACATGGATAATCTATGAGAGATCACATAAACCTTAGGTCACCCCAGTCCTTTCATCTTCGCTTATCCGAATACATTAGGGAAATCCTTAATTAACGTTCAGCAGAAACCAGTTTCCAAAGACACAGGGATTTATAAAATCCCCTGTAGGGATTGTGATAAGTCACACTATGGTTTCACAGGAAAATCTCTCTCGGAACGATTAACTCAACACAAGTGCTCAGTTTGATATGGACAATATAGTTCAGCAATTTTCCATCATATAAATAATGTGAACCATACCATGGATGTGAACTCATCCTGAATCTTATACAAGAGCAGTTGTCGTTGCAAATGTCAGATGGTAGAATCTACACTGATAAAATAACAAGATAATAGGATCAACTTTTTCAGTGGAGCCTAGGACTCTGCCCATATAGACAATATCTTCCTCAAGGCAATGGTGAAGCGGATGAAGACAATTAACAGAACCAACGTCAGCTTAGTGGTGACCCCAGGCATCACCTAAGGTCATATCTCCCATTATATATTTGCTAATGTAACTCCTTCTGTCATTCACTACTTGATAAGAATGGAAATTAGTCCACCGAAATATAATCCTTAGCTTAAACTAGAGTGTTTTAATGAGCCTTTTATACTTGAGACTTATCCTGTTTTAACAGAAGAATTATTTACATGATATATATATATATATGTATATATATATATATATATACATATATGCATTAAGATACAAATGTCCTTTATAATTCAATTCGCTCTACCTCAGAATTAATATATTTTCATACATGTTAACCGAAGGGGATTCAAACCAACGGCAGAGGAGAAATCAAGACTTCAGTGACATTACCGATTCGGCCAACTATTTGATAGTGATGTATGATATATAGTTATGTTTGGAAAATATAGGTTTCGGGATTCGAATATAATGCAAAGTTGTTTACCAAGGCTATACTTCTTTTTAAGTTGTTGTGAGGAAAACATTCTTCTACTTCGAAAACTCAAAGAAGATTGTGTCGAAAAGAACAACCAAGAACCTACCCTTCCGTAACTGAGTCTCTCTCTCATATATATATATATATATATATATATATATATATATATATATATATACACATATATATATATAGAATATATATATATATATATACATATATATATATATGTTATATATATATATATATATATATATATATATATATATATATGAATAATTATCACATCGAACCGTGATCCATTTATATATCAATTCAAGCTACAAATGTCCTTTAATATCTAAATTCACTTTAGATATTAAAGTAATAACCAAGTAACCAGTCGACAAGGAATACCATACGTAGTTTTAGGAATTATGATTTATGAACGCTTTGGGAGCTCTTATATAAGATTAGCACTAGAATTGTCTTGCTTCGATTTTACCATTCAGACATACACTTAGACTTATAAAAACTGTTGACTATGGGCGATTTATATTTAAGCGATATAGAATAACATCTAATAACTTATCAAACATTCTTAAAAATAAATAGGAATTCTACCTATTCAAGATAATATTTTTTAGATGTATATAGGAATTCCTCTTAGATATTTACATTATTTGTTACACCATTATTGTAAGACTGCTATTCAGAAGAAATAAATATCTTCGACACTTCCATAATCTGAGAATACCGTGTTACCGGGAAAGTGCTCATGTGTTTGTGTGTGTGTGTGTGTGTGTGTGAAAATTATTCTAGCAGATTATACTATACGTTTGCTGTCTACAAGTGAAGTCTTTTGTTATTTTTGGCCTAAGCAGTAAAGGTTATTTCAAAAGGACTACTAGACATCCTAACAATTGTCTTCATCAGAAATTTCCCCAGTATTTTTATATTCGTTTATCCATTTCCCACTCGCCTTTTATTGAAACCTTGTCTCCATATTCTGAATCGTGATCAGCCACCTGAGACACAGAGAAACAGCCCTGGGCTATGAAGCCATTAGTCCCTGCTCCCACACAAATGGTTCGCACTGCATGGGTCCATATAAGTACTACTCGTCCAACCCGGGATTATTCATAGCCTAAAGAAACCTTACCAATAACATCAGGCCCCAACTCCTCTACTGTTCCTGCGTTGCTAATCATAAATTAATTTCTTACTGGAGCAGGTGTGACAGACGACGTATAGGCGGTAGATGCCGGAATCCTGTTGACGAAAATGACCCGGTTGTTGATTTCTGGTTGAGATTTGTACCGGAACGCTGGAATACTACCTTGGGAATAGAGCCTGGGATTACCCTGTATCCCTCTGACAGATTCCAATTCATTGTTTGATTGATGATAGCGGTCAAAAGTCAGGAGAAAGTGGAAATCGTATTAGGAGCCAGTGCTAAAGGATTATTCCAAAATCCGCCATTGTCAATGAAAGAAAATGACTGAGACCGTCAGGTCTAGGGATAATCCTGTGGCCATATTTTCAAGTTGATTTTCCAACAGATGACCCGAGGGCGCCGACCTGACCTTATATACCACGCTACAGCGTTGCCATGTCGTACAGGGTTGTAAATGTGTGAATCGGTTTTCGCCGTAGGCTGCAGCGCAATTAGGAGGCCCACGTGCTTCGCGGCGGAAAGAAAACAACGACGGCGAACGATGCTGGTGACCCTAGAGCTTACCCCGCAGCAGTCACCGTGGCTCCCACGTGCAATGCCTGGAGCTACGTCAGGTGCATTTGACATGGCGCGACCACCCACGACTTGTTTTGAACATTTCAAAACTGGAGCGGGCTACGGCGCCCTAGTGGAGGGCGGAGCTTTAACACCCGGACGACACGTCACCGTACGTCTACGATTTTACGTTAGTTTTACGTTACATTTACGGTTTACTGACGTAAGCTGTTGCCAACTACCAATTTCCGTTCATGCGTGGGCGTGCGTGCGTTGATACGTGAATGTGTGACCTTAGCATAAGGGGGAAGAAAATCTAGCTGCCCACGAAGACTCGACATATCTGCAACGATCGGTGGT
>NC_061087.1:59676850-59694350 GCF_015104395.2 Macrobrachium nipponense | reverse complement strand
AAATTGTGGCCAGCTTCCGTCGCTGAGAGGGACTTTGAAGGGTTCGATACGCCAGACCCTGATGATCCTGAACCTATTGTGGTGGAGGAAATCGTGTCTCTTGGAAAGTCCATGGGGCTAGAGGTAGATGAGACAGACGTGAACGACCTTGTCGAGGAGCATCAGAAAGAGCTCACGACACAGGAATTGATCAAGCTCCAGGAGTTGCAACATTCGAAAGTGTTGCAGGAGCTCAGTAGCGAGGAGGAGGTGGAAGAGGAGGACTGCCTTTCTACAAAGGAAATCAGAGACATGTTAGCGAAGTGGCAGGAGTTTTCTGATTTTATGGAAAAGAGGCACCCAGACAAGTTGGTGTGTGGTCGTGCGTTAGCCTTTTGTGACAACACTTGTGTACGTCATTTTCGTAACTTTTGAAGGGGAGACCAAAGCAAACATCTCTAGATAGGTTCCTTTTAAAAAAGCCGGCAAACAGTGAAGGAGAAAACGAGTCAAAAAGCAAGGCAAAAAGAGCCAAAACGGAAGAAGAAAAGTAAAAAAATGAAAATGAAAACAAAAATCGAATTAAGTTTAGTGTAACGTAAGATTAACATTTATTTTTAAGTATGTGTACAGTAAGCGAATTTCATTTAAGTTAAATTTAAAGTTTAAGTTATGTTACGTGTTGCCGTCAAGTCTCTCTCCTCCCCTTTCTCTCTTCCTCCTCCTCCGCACACACCGCCGTTAGCCGCTACCGTCTGTCTCGAAGGTAAGAACTCCATAATAATGTCACATTTTATTGCAGATCATAACCAGTACATAGGTATCTGTTATTTTGTGGGCAAAGGTTGTGAATTAGAACAATTAAAAACATGTTTTTCCACTGTAATATACTGTTTTTAGGTGTTTTTTCAGAGGGTGGGAACGGATTAATTTTTTTATAGTTATTTTATATGGGAAAAATTGACCCGAGATACGATCGAATTGACATACGAGCTCGGGTCCGAATGCATTAAGCTCGTATCTCAAGGTATTACTGTATATGTGTAGATATATATATTATATATATATATATATATATGATATATAGTTATTATATGCTTTAATTAATATCTTATATATATATATAGATATCTCTATATATATAATATTATATATATATCTATATATTATATAATAAATATAGATATATATCTATATATATATATTATAGATATTATATATATTAATATATATAATATATATATATATATATATATATATATATATAGATATATATATCTATATATAATTATATATATATATATATATAGTATATATATCTATATATATATATATATATTATATTATATCTATATATATATTTGTGTGTGTGTGTGTTTGTATGTATTGTGACTAAGCCCCAAATATCTTGCTATTAAACTTACTAATCATAAAATTCAAAGTTACTTGGAGCTACCTCACAGCAGCCAGACACTTGAACCTACATAGCACATAGAATACGACCGAATGCTCTAAAGACAACAATGATCCCTTAAAGAGCCTATTAAACATGCATGAAATCAGTCTAAAATTCATTAAAACAAGTACGAGGTATTCACATAGGGTTAAGTTAATTAAGGGTATCACTTCCAACAAACACTTCAAAAGTCTAAGTATTTCCCTTTTCTAATGCACTTCAAGAAAATTGAAGGAAAACAGCACAGTTAGAAGTCTATTGCATCTCTTTTTGGTCAACAACTCTGAAAAACAAATCTGTTTATACCATATCTTCTGCAGCTCCATTAGCATTTCTCTTTTCACTTGACCAACATCAAGGGTTGAACTCTCAATATCTGCTAAGTCAACTACCGTAGTTTCACTACAATCTTCAGGAACACTCTGACCCCTCTGAGTCTCTTCAAGAACAAAAGGTTCTTCTTGAGAAATCTCTTCTTGAAAATATCACTTTCTGGGACAATTCCTCTAAGCTCAAAGATCCTTCACTTGATCCTTCTTGTGTGCGTAAATCCTCAGTCTCTTCACTTACAGGTGTAGTCCCCATCATACTACTGGTAGTTGCACAACTTGGAAATAGGTAGGGTCTATTCTTCTCTAAATTTACCATAGGACTAATCCTCAATGGTTTGTCTGTCACTATAGGACAAGGAACCAATGGGGCACTGCTAACTTCATTACCCAACAAAACATGTACACCTTCCACAGCCAGTAAGTCTTTTACAGCAAAATCAACCAGTTCACATGACAGGTGCAAGCAGCATTTAAGAGTTACCTTTTCTCCTCCTACACCCTTCAGAATAACTGTATCTCCCGTTAGATTCTTCTCCAACTGTGGGCGAGCACCACTTACTACCACACTGTGGTTAAACCCTGTATCACGTAATACCACTTGTACCTGCACACTCCCTCCTTGAGTTGTCAGCGTACCCTTATAGATATATAGCTTAAAAGCCTCCAAGCTGCTCAGCCACTCACTGCTTGAGGTTACATTTCCACTGGTTGCTAGACACTCAGCTTGTGTAGTTTCAGTCTTCCCTATAAGCTCAGTCTTCCCTACGCTGCTCTTAATAGTCTGTCTTACCTGGTCATCTTTTACCACTTGACCAACTTGCTTTGACTGCTGTTGTGTCTGATAGCACCCCCAACTATGGTGTCCTGCTTTTCCACACTTGAAGCAGACATCATTAGTCTTCTGTAACTGTCTTCAAAAACTGGATGATGAGGATTTCACATTCTATTGCTGAGGGGTATTACCTTGCATTGCCTTGGTTTTAGCACTTGTAGGATTCCCGTTAGTAAATTTGTTCCTAAAATTTGGATGAGACCTAAAACCTGTGTGTTGCTGATTCTGCCTAGTGACATTCCCTCAGTTAGACGTATTCATTCATGGTCTGATTAATCAACCCGATATCACACGCATAATATACAACTAGCGAACAACATACAGCTACAAGTCATCGCGAACTATCGGTGTTTAGATTAACGTCAGAATAACACGATAAAGCGTTGACTAAGTTGTTTATTCTAGTAAATTATTAAAAATTCGAACATCATGGCAGTGTCTAGCAACAACAGTGGTAAGAAATGGAGAAACCTTGCTTGTCTTGCAGACACCCATACGATGACTTAGCAAACAAGGAACTGGGGTTTCTTATCTAAGAGATCCATATCAACTCCATCCAAAATGATGCAAAAATATTCAGACATATTGAGAGGTTATGATCCTTCAAACTGGAGCAACTTTGCAGAAAACAGAATGAAAATAACTGAATGCTTATCAAAGAAAATGTAAGTGATCAAGAGACTTAAAAAGAAAATTTACATCAATCAACACATTCCAAAAAGAAAATTAATAAGGTGAAAATAGCAAATAGACTGATAGATGCAATAGGAAAACGAATGCCTAAAGCATGTAATCTATGTAATGTGTGGTATAGCATTGTAAACTCACAAAAACTGATCAGAAAATGCTATGCATCCTACATGTGCAGAAGTCCAACAAAATAAAAATAAGGACACAAGAGTATTTTGCTCAACATATCTAGTATGAATAGATAATTTCATTAAATCAAGACTTAATGTGCAAATTGTAGAGGATGAAAAAGATGAGGAAGAGGAAGAAGAGGAAAACAGAAATAAGAAAAAAATAAGATTGAAGAGATAGAAAAAATAATGAAAACAAAGAACAGGATAAGAGTATGGATGCAGAGAAACTCATAGATACTACATATGAGGCAATACGTCAGCATACATATGATGAAATAAATTATGACATGATAACCCAAAATGGAGAGGAACTGTCTTATCCTTATGCTACTGGCCAGTGGCAGGAAGATAAAGTAAAGTAAGTAAGTAAAGATAGCCCAAAATATAATCCCAGAGAGGTTGTACCTGGTTCTTCATACTGATGGGAAAGAGCAAAAAAAAAAGAAAAAAAAGAAAGACACAGTCTACACCCTTTTGAAAAGAGGGAATTGCAGACTCGGTGACAGATGTTACTACAAGCATCCGTAGATATGTCACAATTATAAGATATATGGCAAATGTGCAAATATAGACAACTATGAGGATGAATGCAACGATTTACATCCAAAAAATATGCAAAAACTTGAAAGAAGGAAAAGGATGTAGGTTCAAACAAAAAACGTAGATATATGCATCCTGTAGCCATGAAGAATAAAAATCAAAATAAAAAACAAAATAAAAATCGAAGTAAAAATTAAGCAAATAAAGAAAGGAACAAAGAACATGAGATGAAGGAAAAAACAAGCCAGCATCCCAATATGAGTCATCAGCACCTAGGTACAGAGTAAGCAACAAGCACTGTATCTACGATGCCAGGGGAGGCTGCAGATACAGCGATAAATGTAGATACATACACAAAATGAATAAATATGAAGATGGAAGTTCAAATATATGGGAAAAGTGGATTTGTAATGTCCGAATTTCTGGAGATGAAGAGAAGAACAACATATCAGAACATATCAGAATGATAAGGCGTCAGCAATGGAGGGATGCAAAGAGTCCTGACTCGAGGACGAGCATGTTGGGGCGTACAAGGGACAGGCAAAATGGACGACGAGTGTCCATGGTTAAGTTCTGGGCTCTTCTGAGCTCGAAACTTTTCTGAGAGAGAACTGTTGTTGTTGTTTAAGATTAAGCTGGCTTTGTGCCAGCACGGGCTCTTGCTCACTGAGCAGCCCGTAAGAGAGAACTGCCGGTCTGTTTCCCTTATATAATCTCTGGGGGATTGAGTCTGGGCATAGGTGGCGTTGTAGTCAAATGCGCGTTCCGTTTTCTATAGGGTCACGTGGTGGTGAGGTCATCCTCCAGGCGTCGTAGCGGCCAGGGATATGTTCGGCTGCTGTGGGCCAGGCGCTTTCTCATTTATTTTCTTCCTTTGCCGGTAGTCCGCGTCCGGCGATGATTTGCTCTTGGAAGGTTACACCTGGAGATTAGGATTTTTGGCAGTCACGTTTAACAGAGAAGGTATTAAAGGCGTACCCAGAGAGTAAGAGAGAGAGTTGGTGATAGGGGCGAATTATACCCGCCATGCTTTTACTTAAAAATGAGTAAAGTTAGTTTTATTCTTATATCTTTTACGTTAGAATTATTAATGTCTGACGAGGTTGCTTGGTAAGAAGCTTCTTTTGTAGCAATATACGTAGATGATAGAAAGCTAGAAATAGCAGACAGATCTTTATACAGAAGCAATAACCTCATAAAATAATATCACGAGGGTGTTTAGCACTGATGTTGTAGAAAACTCCATTTCCACTTAGTCTACTCCTGGTAATAATCTCCATGTGGTTCTGTGATTTGATCATTACTAATTTTAAATCGTGGGTTCAATGAAAAAATACATCCAAGGAAAATGTGTATGGAGACTGGAGGGGAACTTTTTAAATCTCATTGATTGCACCTTTATAGGAGATGCCTTTTTTCCTTCTTTTCAATGAACTGTAATTCTTCGTTATCCAACCAGTCATCATTCTTCACTGTTACTACAATCACCAGCACCATGATCATCGTCACTCTCAGTATTTGTCGCTCAGCGGAGATCTTTTATTTCCTGGAATAAAAGATCTCCTGAAACGAAAGGCACAAAGCAGCAGTCGAGGATAACTTATGTAGTATACGAAATAAAATCATCATGTATTAGAGTCTGATCTCTACAATGTTGAATATTTTTTGTACCATAAGAGTATTTAAAGAATCTAAAATACTCGATAACATGATAGCTTGAAGCAAGCAGATTATAAAATGATGCTCATCCAAGATATCGCATCAATATCTTTCAGGACATAAAAATGTCGATGTTTTTGAAGAGTAGTACAAACTCTCCTTTTTCTTTTTTTCTTTTTTTGTCCTCTCAACATAAAAAAAAATTAGAGATACAAAACTGAATCCGCCATTTTTCACGATTTCCAGAAATATTCACTTTCATCCCTGAAAGAATTTTTAGCTTGTGTATTTATTCTCACTGAAAAAAATGTGCTCTCTTGTGAAGGTTGAAATTCTTCCGAAATGTTTATCGGCTCTTTTGTCAACATTTCCGAGGCCGGAGTGAGCGCCAGTCTAGTGGTACGGAAAATTTTGCAACCATTCAAATAGACTGATGTCCTATTCTGTCAGAATCGAGCTGATTTTTATTCTCGCCTCCAATAATTGTTTTTGATAAGCAAAAGTTAGGAGACGTCTTCGGCACATTTCCCCTTTGCACTGATAGTTTTAACTTAAATATATATAAAAAGAAAACATTCTATTACGATGATTAAAAAGTAATTTATCCTGTTATATAGAACTTTCGGAAAGACGTAAAAGATAAAGAATACTGAGGCCGATGTCTCCTATTAAAGTGCCTTTATCTGCCTGATCCCAAGTCACTCAAATTATTTGATTTATCATTAATAATACTATGTATGTCAACTCACAACGAAACAGATATATATCTTCACAAATATCGCCACTGTTTACGTGTTTTCCTTCTGTAACATGTTGTCATGGTCAGTATTAGTCCTGATCTCACAAACTGCGCCTCAATTATACTCTGAAGAAGATATCAAAAGGTAGAACTGCCTGAGGAGAATCTTATCACTTTACGACTTATAGGATTTACCAAAGAAGAGGTCATTGCTTCCTGCTTTTCTGTCTCCCGCTTGGCCTTTTGTTCCCTAAGATGTGAGAATGCTAGTCAAGATGCAATCTCTGAATGACATGCTTGGATAGAGTGACTTTGCTGTTTTAAGGGGAAAAGCTGATGCAGTTGGCGTAAGAGGACTGTTTACTCAGTACTTGGAAATAACAGTTGACTCATATTGACTAATAATGGTTAATTTTCTCATATTTGGCTTCAGATTGTAAAATCATAAATCTTGAGGAGAGAGAGAGAGAGAGAGAGAGAGAGAGAGAGAGAGAGAGAGAGAGAGAGAGAGATTTTGTTGTTGTGGGTATTTTCGTCATGAAATTGCTAAGGGTCTCAAGGCTATCATTCCACTTTTTAAAATAACGACGTTAGATCGGGTAACCGCTAACTCCTAAGTAATATAAGGAAAAAATTATACTATAGCGGATAAGGGTTTAATCTCGAAGGTTAATAAACATGTTTTATGGGAAAAGGAGCGTTATTGGATAAAAACTAAAGAATTCAACCGTTTTCTGCCCGATGGAAGTAAAGTGGACAAACCAAGCAATGCCAGACGGGTGATAATCACTTATTTATGTATAAGCAATGGTCTAGTGGCTCATGAGAAGGGAGTCCTGAAGGATATAGAAGCAGACAAAGAGAAGATGAAGTTAATCGTCGTCAGGGAGAAAAAACGGTCTGCATAAGAGATGTTGAAATGGTCTTTAATTAGAGATTTTCTTAGATTGATTTGTGCTGTAATCATGCGATCATAAGCATGATTACAGCACAACCTTATTGATTACCAAATATTTAGCATTTATGCTGTTACATTTTCGCAAGTTTAGATAATGATACCGTCTTCATGTTCCACGCCACTAAAATCCTTTTAGTGCCGTCTGAGCGTGAGAATATGACTACTTGAACTCGTGAGATTGTAATAGCGTAAATGATGCTAAAAATCAGGTTATCAATAAGATTGTCAAATATGACCTGTAAATGCATATGAACCACTTTTCATGTTGTTCAATCGTTAGAAAGGAAAAGTGAAAATCTTTATGATTAGTTTGTTTCCGCAGTCAGAGTAGTCATGTCGGTATGAAGTCATATTCTATGTTTTGAAGGTTTCAAACATTTCCGATCTAGTATTACCCGACTGCCAGAAAGAGCATCATTCACTACGGATGGAAGCAAAAGCGAATATTCCACAGATCGTTTCATCTGGGATACATTTGCCTTTAGCATCCTCCCTTTTTTTTCTTTTTTTTTTCTTCTTTTTGTTAAGCTTGGAGGTAAAGAACTGCTGCCTCTCTGCACACGATCATCGAACATGTATATCCTCTCCTTTTCCATCCTACACTTGATCCCAATACCCCTGCCTACAGTATTATTTTGCTATCTACAGTATTTTGCTCTAATAAGAGAAGAGGACCAGGGGTAGGGAGGAATTGCACTGGTAAATTCCAGTTGCACTTTGTTCTAATCGTTGTGATGTTAATAGGTACGCCAAAGGAAGATTCGAGGAAAATGCAATAAACAGCTATCACCTGTTCTCTCGATTTCTTTCCACTGACTTCTTATCTCTGATAAAACAAATTATAATTTGAAAAATCAAATTCCTCAAATTGAAATGACTGAGGAATTGGAGGTAGTCGCTTGAGGAGGACATACAAAAGCTTACAAAGGCACACCAGTAATCTGTGTTGCTAATCGCTTTCGTCTTTGTGGTTGAGATGACTTTAAAAGAAGAGAGAGGAGAAATTGGAACAAAATATGGAAAACAGTCTGATAAGGGTTCAAGGGAAAATCTGTTTTGCATATTTTTCCGCTTGCATTTCTTGGTTATTAATTATTTGTTCAGAGTACAACTAGCTCAACAGGAAAAACATTTCAGTCAGAATAGGACTTCCTTCATGCAAAATACGCAATACGTGTTCACAATTTGTAGGCGAATCTATAATTATTTGATATCATTTTCTTTTTTCAAATTGCTTCGAAATCCAACCAACGTAGCCAGTGAGGTGCAAGCCTAGCTCAGCTCCGGTCATAAACCCAGATAAATTTGGAGGGTTGGAGATAGAAACAGCTGGAGGAGTCTTATCAGAAACGGCGACCACGGCCATAGATTAAGTAGGAAGATTTTAATATCTGTCTAATAGAAAATAAAAGAAAGTAATACCTTCTACATTGTCACAACTATAAGAAAACAATAAAATGAAATCCTTCAGTGTAGAATGGAGTTCCTCTAAAAGTACCAGCAAATTGTTTTTTCTTATCAGTCATTATAAAACCGTTTTCTCTCTGACTCTCCCAGGCAATTCACTGACTTTCAATGCCCCCAAAAAGCATCATTTCAGTTTTGTCAAAACCTCTTACCGGTTTTCCTTTTATATAAATTTGCTCATAAATATACTAAGGGGTTGCTGTTGGTTTTAGTTCTTATCTTTTATGATATTTTATCAGTTATAAATGTAATTTGTAGAAAAATATTAGGAAAAACTTTTATAAATCCAAAACAAATGACTGGATCTTTGTTCTCAGTAAATTTATGAATATATTTCACAACAAATATGCTAAGAATTTGTTACTGATTTTATTTCTTATTAGTTTTGATACTGTGTGAGCCGTAAATATAATTTTACAAAATAAAAAAGTTGTTTTTTTAGAAAAACATAACTTGATGAAATTTAAGATTGTCTTGTAAACAAGGCCCCTCAAGGTAGGGAAACTATATTAGAACTTTTTTCTTTTTCTTACACCAAATGCATTTGCATATCTTCCTCTTTCCACTGCCTGGGGTGCTGCATATTCATTTTTTACCCCGGCTCCTAAGTTAAATATTCAGTGACAGAAAAACAATGCTTCAAAGGCTTTTCAGTTTCTCTAAAAAATAACATAAAGAATATGTACAGTGAACCTAAGAATACAATGGTTTATCATTTTTACTGGAAAGTGTATAACGGTGAATCACTAAGTACCGATGTCACCTAACATAACTTGTCAAAAACTATTATCACTATTAATGGTAGTTCTTTTGGTTGGTGGCAGAGGTGGTAATGAAAACAAAATATAACTTTCTTTTATTGTAGAGTTGGTTGACTGTTGAGAATAGAAACCATTTACATCCTACGCCAAACATGTTAAGTCTTTAAATCTTACAGCCCATGTATAGAGATTTCAGAGGCTATGGTAATAAAAGACTTTTCCTGCAGAATCCAGGTAACCCCTTTTCTGCCTCAAATCTTCAAATATTTCACTTCAAAGAACTCCCGAAAAATATGGAATTGTATCTCTTAGCTTTGAGTCATATTGGTCTGGGAGCCAGCAGGGGTCAGGTTAGCTGAAAAGTGAAAGAATTTTTTCCTCTGTTGCATTATTGTATGCATATCATGGGTCAATGAAATGAAAGTCTGCTGGGTACCTGGCAGTGAGTGTGGCAGTAGGACATATAAGAATTACCTGGAAAAATGGCCTAGGTCAACTCAGAATCAAAACGCTCGAAACCTGCACCAAAATGTTCCTTGTGATTCAAACTATCACGAATTGCCAATGCCAGACATTTTTGGTGGGGGGTAATTCCCCCCGCCATAGCTACCTAAATTATGCACAAAAAATAGCCTAGATTAGCTGGAGTGCAAAAGAAATGAAAATGATTGGAAAATGCCCAGCATAGTTTCAGGTATCTTGAATTGGCATTGCCAGACATTTTCATAGTTGGAGTACCCCCGCCAAAATTGCCCAAAAGACCACACCCTGCAGCTAACCTAGATCAGCTGAAAAGAGAAAGAATTGATACCAACTCCATAATGTTCAGCAAATCCACAGGCACCATGAATTGGCATTACTAAACATTTCCATTGGTGGGGTACCCACGCCAGACATGCCCACAAGACCAAACCCTGCAGCTAACCTAGATCAGCCAAAAAGTGAAAGAATTTATACCAACTTCAAAATGTTATGCACAGGCATCATGAATTGGCATTGCCAGACATTTGCATTTGTTGGCTACCCCCGCCAGACACACGTAAAAGACCACACCCTATATATGATCTATATCAGCCAAAAAGTGAAAGAACTGACACTAATTCCAAACTGTTTAGCAGACTTCCATGCAGTAGAAATTGGCACGACCAGACATTTTTATCAGTAAAATACCTCTGCTAGACACGCTAAGGCTAACCTAGCAGTATGGTCATTGATATTTAGCAGAAATTGAAAACCTAAATAATCTTTCTTTCAGAGAATGCAGAAAACTCATTTGGGTCAGACTTGCCCAAAGCACTAAACCTTATGGCTGATCTAGATCAACCAAAATGTGAAAGATCTTAAACTTTAAAATACTCTCCATCTCATCTGGTGTCATAATTTCTATTGTACCAGACATTTCCATAGGGTACCCAGGACTCTAGACCAATGATCCATGCTAAATATATGAAACTAACTCCAAAGTGACTTCCACAAACAAAGGTAACAAAAACTGAAACAATGATATGCTTTTACATAATTTAATATCAGTTCATCAAATTCTCCACACCCAGAAGGAGGCTAGGGCCAGACTACCCACAGAATAAAGGCCCTCAATTTTGTTGATTTTGCAACAGCTACAGGTCTGGGATGATTAATCTGTGACATGTACTTGAATGGAACTCAGAATAAAAATGAAAACATTTTCTTCCAAAAAAATAAAACAAGTAAGGGTGTCTTTTGCTAAAAAATAAACATGAAATCCCTGCAGTGTATGATTACATCAAACATCTAGATTCATATCAAAACCAAATTTTTGGTAGTCTCTTGATTCATGTCTAAATGGTTAACTAATTAAGAAATAATAAAAGGTCGATATAGTGCCATCTCAGTAGGCCATATGTGCTGGTAAAGAAGATAAGTCCCAGAGGTGCATATCTAAATAAATATATTTGGCAGCTGTGTTCATGCAAAGACTACCACAATCATTCAGTTTTAATCTTATTATCCTTCATCTTCTAAATCCATGTCAGAAACCTTACTCCATACTTTGTCATCAGATGGGTCAGGATTGATGTAACCTTCTAACATAGACATCTGTTGAATCTACAATGATTGTTTCATCACTGTCACTATAAGCAATATTGCTGTCATCCTTATTGTTTTCTCGGTCTATGAATAGAGCATCAGGAAGGGCAGGTTCATCAAACCACACTGAAAGCACGAGGGTTCCATTTGCCGACCAGCCATAGTCAATAGGAAACACCTTAGTCAGGGAACGCAAGGTTGGCATGGTTCCACAATATTGTAACGTGGTGAGCCCTTTGGAGCTTTTTACCAAGGGTTTGATGAGAAGATGGCAGAAGTGTGCAATTGATCCTCTTCATGGTCGCAAATGGCTTTTCCTGAAAAGGAACAACATAACAGTAGTAAGAAAACTAGAAAAACTATTTGAACAGGTTTTGTTTTCCAATATACCTGATCTACTTTGCACCAATTTGTCGTAACAAACCTCGTCCACTGACCGTGCATCTACTTCATCCATGCCTGTAAACACGTGTAGATATTTTCAGGCTGCATCCTTTTCTATGATCTCCAAGGGCTTCATTTTCCTTTCCTGTAATGTAAGAAATAATCAAAGGGTTTCATTCAGATGATTATGTCAATTATGACCTGTAACAAGTTTCAGTTAAGGCATCGTACCACATGAAGTTCATTACTGTGGTGCACTTTTAAAGTATTATGTACAAAACTCAGGCATTTGCATGATTAATTATTTATTTATTTTATTCTATCTATATATTTTTTAACCATCAGGACTTACCTATACAATGACAATGTAAAGTCACATCATGTGAAGGCATGGTATCCCGGTAGTGCTCTTGACAATCATGACTTCTTTTCTTCCAGAATGTTCACGTGTTGCAGATATCAATGTAATGCCCACTGTTACCACTGCCGCAGTCCATGATTATGGTTGAGCAAGTTCTCTCTTCCAGGGTTTTTGTTTTTTTCCAAGTATGCCAATCAGACTAACCAGGACCTTGGTATCCGATGCTTTAATAAGGACTGTGTTTGAAGTTATGTTCTCCACAGGCAATCAGTGTGTCAGCCTCCTCGTGGTTACCTTGGAGATGTTCAGGGGTAGACACAAGGATCTGCCAGTGCTCATTTGGAGTGTATTTGTTACACACTCCTCTGTGGTAGGCATACATGTCTTGCCATTCAGGAGACTCCAGTAGCAATCGTTTCTGTCATTCACAAAGGAGGAACTTGCCAAGTTCATTTTTGAATGAACAATTGCTAAGGAGAGTCTGTCCTTTTTGCCATAGAGATTGATGTGATCCTGAGATTGAGTAGACAGTATACACTGTTCCCCTTAACTTCATTTCGCTGCCCTTTATTGAGTTTTTGACATATTTGTCAATGCAAACATGGACCTCACTTCCACTCCCAGAGCTAACTGCTGATAGAACTGTTCTGGCAATAGACCCAAATATTGTCTCAACATTCACCAGTGAAAGTACCGAGTGGATCAGCCGTCCACCATCATACACACTTGTATAATTCATGGGGAGATCGGTCGACACATTATGTTTGGAGGTCCTCTAGCGGTTGAGAAGAGCTGATTTTGCTGTCTTCATATGGGCTCCATCTGAATGTGGGGGCAGTGGCAATGGATATGGTGTTATTGGGTATGTGAAAACATGTCTCAGATCAAATGTTATGTTTTCTGAAATTATCCTGATGAAGGTGTCTCTAAGGCTTTCAGCACTACTGATGGCATCTTGTACGGCTCAAGCTTTTTTTCTTTCTCTTTTCATTTTCTGAGGCGAAGTTGCATATCACTATTCTGGCAAAGCGTACTACACGACAAAGCCTGGAAGAACGTGTTAGCAGTTAATAGGCGCTTTGCATCTTTAATACACTTACTATGCATTTAAGACCTGATGGGGCATCGTTTTTCGGGAATATCTTCAAGGCTTTAGTCGGACAGTGACAATATTCTAACACATTGTTTACAACACCCCGTCGTAAACTATTAAACAAATTTACTATAGCATAACTATGTGTAAGACTTTAAATCTCCCTGTGTGTAATTTAGAGAGAGAGAGAGAGAGAGAGAGAGAGAGAGAGAGAGAGAGAGAGAGAGAGAAAGTGGGTAGGAGAATTGGAGGGGGGAAAAGGAGGGAGTGGGAATGGGGAGAGGTATGATATAAGGATGGGTTTACCAGGGGAATGATGGGAGCTTGTTGCTGGGGGAAGGAGGGAACTAATGAAGGAGAGAGCGGTATGTCGAGTTATCCGAACCTGTGCTCGGGTGTTTTGATTCTGACTAACTACAACTTAAGATCATAAGAGTAAACACCTAAAGTATATAGATTCGACTAACTCCTATAATAACATTATAAATTACGGCAGGGTGTTGTAAACATTGCATTAGAATGTCATCACTGTCCGACTACAAGCTTTGAAGATATTCCCAAAAAATTATACCACATCGGGTCTGAAATGGATAGTAATTTAGTCCTAACAACTGGAACACATTTTACCATATTGAAACCCAAAGATCTCACACACACACACACACACACACACACACACACACACACACACACACACACAAATTCAGTGAGTTTCCGATCTACATTCTCCTTTTTCGTTTTTTTTTTTTTTTTCTGCCGTTTGCCTGCCTCTTTACAGAAAAAGGTATGTCGACCTCTGAGTCCGAAAACTAATCCGAACCTGCAGGAGGTCAAAACAAAGCTGATAAAAGGCTCAGACCTTCCAATTGCGAGTCGAAGACAGAAACCAACCTGCTCCTCTCCAAGCTTCATCGCTGCCCTTGTTTTCCCATGCGGTTGCTTACTCTGATCAGTGTTTGATGAATTGGGAGTGAAACTCCTTTCTCCACTGGCGCCCATAGGAAGAAATAGAATCCAAAGACTGAATACGGTAGAGTACGGGTTTAGTTTGGAAGTCACTTTTGTCTCTTTCTGTATTTTTCTTTATTTTTTTATATTAAATTGTGCTTGTGCGATTGTGAGCCCTTCTCATCTCCCAACAGTTGAGTCCTTGATCTATAAAGCAAACCTAATCTAAACATTGTGGTTCACTTGTCTGTGATTTAATAGTGTTCATTGCTTGAATGAACCCCAATATTAGCAGTTCTAAGAAACTTTACTAAGGGAGATAACATAATCCGGTGTCTGAGAACATACTTATTTATATTAAAGAAGGTGGGAAGACTTTGACGGCATCACCGCTTTGATCAGTCCTTTATGTGTCCCACAGCCTGTTTATAGTGAAATACCTTGTTTCAGGTATCCTCTCGCCGTCATTCCTGCTGTGACCGGTGGCATTTTCCTTATCCTAGCTCGGGAGTACCTCCATTTTCGCGTTCCAAGTCCTCAGCACATATCGGAACCTGAACACGTGTTTCCAGTACTACAAGCAGCTGTTTCATCATGAGTAGCGCCATTGCTGGCACCCTTCACTATGTAAATATACCTCCTTTAAATTTGAACCTTAGACTTTATCTTACATATTTCCCTTGAAATATAATCTTTGGCCCTAAGCCATACCCTTGTTTATAGGCTAGACACCATAAGGCCTCAAAGTCAGATATGGTTATTCCATTGTGCATTCATTCAAGTCCTAGATTCATAAAAAAAATTATATATATATATATATATATATATATATATATATATATATTATATATAAGTATATATATATATATATATATATATATAATATATATATCTTCAGAAAGGAAGATCATGAAACACTTAAACAATTGGCAAGTAAAGAAAACCTCATAATCACCCCTGACCAGACAAAGGAAAAGGGACAGTCATATTGGAAAAAACTGACTAAACAAATAAATGCATAATATTTTAAGTGATCAAACTAAATTCACTGAAATTAGAGTACCTGACTTTTATCTATATTATTAAAAATGAAACAAAATAAACAGGGGTTTTTACGAACACTAAAAGCTAAGAAAATCATGATAAAAACACATATCAAGATTTGTTTGTGACTGATCATCATATGAATTCTATATGGGCTGCCCAAAATACATGAGCCCAATACTCCTTTGAGGCCCATTCTGGCATCTTACAATACGCCTAATTAGAAATTAGCTAAATTTTTGGTACCCTTACTTGAACCACTAACAAAAAATAATTTTACTCTGAATAACTCGTACCATTTAAAGACAAAATTTTATCAACAAGACTCAGGGTTTATAATGGCCAGGTTTAGATGAGGAATCTCTATTCACAAATGTCCCCGTGGAGGAAACAATTAACATCATATTAGATAAATTATTTCCTGAACCCGATTCTGTTTTTAGCAATTTTAAGCGGTCTCATTTTAAAACCTTTTTAGAATTAGCAGTGCGGGGGGACACTGCCTTTGTTTTTTATGGTAAACTTTTTAAACAAACAGATGGTGTAGCCATGGGCTCTCCTTTGGGCCCGACATTCGCTAACATCTTCATGTCCTCCCTGGAGGAGCGCATGCTTGAAGATTTTCCTCTCAGGTTTCACCCTATTTTTGACGTGAGGAATGTGGATGACACATTCGCATTATTCAAGAGAAACTCGGATATTGACTTTCTTAGCGTATGTTATTCCCAACATAACAATATTAAATTTACGGTCGAAAGAGAGGAAAATAGTCAACTGGCTCATTTAGATGTACTCGTTACACGAGAGAATGGTTCTTTTAACACTTCTGTTTTTAGGAAGAAAACTTTTACAGGTCTAGGATCTAATTATTACAGCTCATGTTTTTATCATTTTAAGCTTAATTCATTGTCAACTCTTATACATGGGGCATTTTTTATTACATCAAACTGACATTCCTTCAATCAGGAAATAAATTACCTATTGGAATATTTTAAAAATAATTGCTTCCCTCAAAAGCTAATAAGAGGCTTCGGAGTTTTCTTAATAAGCAGTTTTTTAACAATACGAAAACATTTATCACGGTACCAAAGTTAGTCATTTATGCAAAATTTCCATTTTTTTTACATGATGACTCCTTCAGAAAAAGGTTTACCCAGATTATGGAAAAACATTATGGTGCAGTCAGTATTAAACTAATACCAAAAAATCCATTAACAATTGGGTCTTTCTTTAAATATATAAAGATCGATTGAGCCCCTTCTTGAGCTCAAATGTAGTATATAAATATACTTGCCCTAAGTGTAACTCTGGGACTTACGTGGGATCTACGAAGAGGTTACTGAAGGTCAGAATCGATTCTCATCGTGGAATAAGTTTCCGAACAGGAAGTAGGCTCTCCAACCCTGAACATTCAAATATCAGGAACCATGCAAAAATCTGCAAAACACAAATCGAAAGAGACGATTTTGCATTATAGGGCAAACACCAAACCCCCAAGAATTACCCATTTTAGAGTCGTTACTCATTAAGCAGCTGGTTCCCCAGTTGAATACCCAAACCTCCTCCATCCAACTGTACCTTAGTTAACGTGTCTCCTTTTTTGTTATCTCCTACCATTCAGTCTTTCTCTCTCTTAACTTAAGGTTGGTTGGCGGTTCAAGCTTTTAAATAATAATTTTCTGTAATTGTATATTTTAGTAAATTTTAGTCTTTTTATGATTTTTTTTAATTGTTAGTAAATTTAAGATTGTTTTATAATATTATTACTTTAATTAATTGACAGATTCCCAGAAGATGTAATAAACTGTTATTACGAAATGTTGGAATACAAAAAACTATGTAGATTGGCCTGTTTCCTTCAGTCAACGCCTGATTTGTTATATATATATATTATATAGATAGATCAGAGACGATATATATAGATTATAGAATTATTAGACGATTTATATTTGTATATATAATATAGATTATATAGTCTTATGCTGTTCCTTTTCCACAACGCATAACTTCCCCTCAG
>NC_061087.1:59660702-59676350 GCF_015104395.2 Macrobrachium nipponense | reverse complement strand
TTATGCTTTTTAAAGTCAAGTCCAATTTCAACTCTATTAATATATGAAGTTGAAACTTAGATTATCGGGTCACGTGTTTCTTTTTTTTTATAAAATTCATTTCCTCTTAAGATAAAAATCATATACACAGAGAGAGAATATAGGTACTTTAAAATAAATGAAAACTGAATCCTCTGCGTACCAAAAAACGTTACTAAAAAGAGAGATTTTACGGTATTGGGGAGCAACTCCCATCGGAAATCGAGGTGTAAAGACTAAGTGACTTCCGCCTTTTGACATGAAAAAATGCCACAGTTTTTTCATCAAAGAAGAATTTTCTTTCAGTTTCTTAAAATAATTTATACCCTACATTTCAACAGAATAAGATGTAGGTGTTGAAAAGCCAACCTATTTTGATAATTAATGAGCAAAAAATGTTGCTTTGATGTACCTTTCCCGAGCTAAAACAAAGGCAAAATATACTCATTTATCTTTTACTGTGCTGTCGACTGCCGTTTTTCTTGCCTCTCATTTATTTCAGGGATCATCTCTTGAACTATGATAGTGATGTATGGTGTAGTTATCTGGGAAATATAGTCACAGACTCGAACATAATGCAAAGTTGTTTATTAAGGCTATGCTTCTTTTTAAGTTATTGTAGGGAAAACATTCTTCTATTTCGAAAACTCAAACAAGATCGTGTCGAAATACACTGCCGAGAACCTACCCCTCCGTAACTGAGCACATATTCTATATATAAATATATATATATATATATATATATATATATATATATATAGATATATATATATATATAGTATATATATATATATATATATATATATATATATATATATATATATATATATATATATATATATATATATCTATATATATATATATATATATATATGCGCTCAGTTACGGAAGGGTAGGTTCTTGGTTGTTTTTTTCGACACAATCTTCTTTGAGTTTTCCAAATAGAAGAATGTTTTCCTCACAACAACTTAAAAAGAAGTATAGCCTTGATAAACAACTTTGCATTATATTCGAATTCGTAATTATATTTTTCCAAATAACTATATATCATACATCACAATCATATAGTTGGCCGAATCGGTAATGTCCACTGAAGTCTAGATTTCTCCTCTGTCCGTTGGTTCGAATCCCCTTCGGTTAACATGTACGAAAATATATTAATTCTGAGGTAGAGCGAATTGAATTATAAAGGACATCTGTAGCTTAATGCATATTTACGTATATATATATATATATATATATATATATATATATATATATATAAATATATATATATATATATATATATATATATATATATTTATATATATATATATATATATATATATATATATATATATATATATATATATATATATATATATCATGTAAATAAATTCTTCTGTTGAAACAGGATAAGTCTTAAGTATAGAAGGCTCATTAAAACAATCTAGTTTAAAGCTAAGGATTATATTTCAGTGGACTAATTTCCATTCTTATCAAGTAGTGAATGACAGAAGGAGTTACATTAGCAAATATATAGTGGGAGATATGCCTTTAGGTGATGCCTGGGGTCAACACTAAGCTGACGTTGGTTCTGTTAATTATCTTCATCCGCTTCACCATTGCCTTGAGGAAGATATTGTCTATATGGGCAGAGTCCTAGGCTCCACTGAAAAAGTTGATCCTATTATCTTGTTATTTTATCAGTGTAGATTCTACCATCTGACATTTGCAACGACAACTGCTCTTGTATAAGATTCGGGATGAGTTCACATCCATGGTATGGTTCACATTATTTATATGATGGAAAATTGCTGAACTATATTGTCCATATCAAACTGAGCACTTGTGTTGAGTTAATCGTTCCGAGAGAGATTTTCCTGTGAAACCATAGTGTGACTTATCACAATCCCTACAGGGGATTTTATAAATCCCTGTGTCTTTGTAAACTGGTTTCTGCCTGAACGTTAATTAAGGATTTCCCTAATGTATTCGGATAAGCGAAGATGAAAGGACTGGGGTGACCTAAGGTTTATGTGATCTCTCATAGATTATCCATGTGAGGGATTATGATTTTGTTTGTGTATTTTTCATTTTCTTTGTTTTCTGTGAGTTTGTAAAAAATGCTCTTTGCTTTATGTGTGGCTTTTTCTACTATGTGTGTGGAATACTTTAAGAAGATAAGTTGAATTCTGATTGTTTTAAGTTCTTTGTCAAGAAAATCTGGTGAGCAAATTCTCAGGACTCTAAGAAATACGTTACTTGCTATACCAAGTTTAACTGAAATGTCCTGATAGCTGTAAAAATGTATGTATGGAAGTGGGAATGTCACTTTCGTAGTTGTTATTAGTTCTGATGATTAAGACACCTAAAAAGAGGATTTGGTAGATATTAAAATGGCTTTTCCAGTTTGCTTGAATTCTTTCTAGTGTTGACCTAACCTTTAATGTTACCATAATCTTTAATATAGGCTGCTGTGTTTTGATCCTTAGCAAAAACATTTCATAGTCGTATATCATGTATCATCGTGTTTCAGAGTTGGAGTTCTTCTTATTCTCAGCTCAGCTCGAGAGAGAGAGAGAGAGAGAGAGAGAGAGAGAGAGAGAGAGAGGTGGGGGGGGGGGGGGGGGGCGGCTAATGTGTTGTCCCAGAGTTTCATTTTTTATGATGAATTCCAGTTTTCTAAATCAAGGAAAATTCCCCAGCGAAGCATTCCAGGCTCATCGTGTATTTATGCGCTGTGCTAAATTTAGTTTGTTTTTGTAGTTAACGTAATGTGAATAACACTCAAAATGGAATGAGTTTCACCTTGTCATTATTTCCAAAATTTATGAATTTTTATATCTTTTTATATTAATCTGTCAATTTTCAATTCCTTGGTTGATCCTCAGTGATATTCCAATTACTTGAAATTAAAGAGAACAATTCTTAATAGAGTATTGAATTTTTACCGAGTTCCTCGGTGTTCTGAGGAGTCTCGGGAGATCAGAAACTCCATTTCTGCAGATATCCGAGGAAGGTTTTATTTAGAGAAAGAAAATATAGTGTCTATGTGATGACTTTGGTTTTGGGAACTGTGAACCCATTAGCAGGCACATTGCAGAGATTGTGCAAACTGATTCATTCTAGGTGGTACATCAGAGGAAGGGCACCCTTGGGCACTTTGAAACTGGGTCCTAGTCGCAGATAAGGGTACAAATCCTTTCCTTAATTAACCTTTACTGGCTTAGATAGTATCCCCGACTGAAAAACTAAGCAAATGTAATTGTAATAACCAAAATTACCTCTTAACTTCTCGGATTCGTCTCATTTTTTGGGAACGCTCGCCGCTACACAGCTTGAGGTCCAGATGCAAGACTGGCAAGAATTTCTGACGACCCCGAAGCAGAATTTGAACTTGCATCTAGTCTATCAAAAAGAGGTCATGTTACTGACCTGACCTCGAAAAGGATAAAAATCTGTTGCTACTTATACATACATGTACCTGTCAAATTCAGAGACATTTAATAAACCTGGAAAAGACTAATCCTAACCATTGTAGCCAAGTTGGTAATCGTGTTATTGCTTCTTAGACTGCAATATACTGTATACATAGAATCTGCTGATCACTTTTTAACAGATACCTTAGTGGTAAAAAGTGGCCAGTAGAGAGTTATTAGATTGGTGTAAGAGTAAGTCTCAGAAATTAGGCTTTTTAGCGTCCATAGTTTCATGAATGAAGGGATGAGAGACTTTAGAAAAAAAGCATATGACTTTGCAAGTTAGTAGAATAAATAAAGTGATCCAAACTTGTGTGGAATAGTTTGACGATTGCAGGCAGTAGTATTAATTTCTGACAGAGGAAAAGAACCGCTAGCGGCCTCATTCCAATAAACGTTTAAATCTGAAAAGCCAGCACCTTTTGACGGAACCCATAGAACGGGAAAAGATGTCCAGTAATAAAATGCTATGCTGGGAAAATCATTGTAAGTGACACGTGTTTACGGAGTTTCTCCACACGGGCACAGAAGGAAATATTTTAGTGGGAAATTTTGGTAATTTGGATGAGGTTGAGGAGACAGGCTCTAAGAAAGAATAAAAAAGGCCAAGGGCTATGTAGGAGCAAAATTTGTTCATAGAGAAACACGTTAGTTAGCACAAATTAGTCGGAAAAAGATGTTATCTTTTAATAAGACAATCTTGTTTCTATATACTAATCAGACCTATGGGTCGTTTAATTAAACAAGGATAAGACCAAGTCATGATTGCACAACAAGGATTAAAAGTTACTTGAATTCACAAAACAGGCCTTGAAGAGGTCTAGACTTCAAACAAACAAAAAACTCTACAGCCTGAAGACCGTTACAGAGTAAGGGAAAGTTTAAGGGAAATTCTAGGGTTCGATATACAGGGAGTATATTTACAAAACAGATTACATGAATAATCGGGCAAACACAAGAGAGGTGGCGTGGACTCTAAAGGTCTGATACACAATGCAATTACAGAGGTTGATTGTAGACAGCTATCTCGTGGTCTGGCGTGACCAGGACACGTGAATAAGGGGGAAGAAAATCTAGCTGCCCACGAAGACTCGACATATCTGCAACGATCGGTGGTTCTATAAGCACAGGTGCGATATACATGGTTATTGATCGGGGCGGTGAGGACAAATCGCAAAACTCCCGATCTACTTATTATGACCTACCTCTCTCATAAGCAATGGTATTACTGAATCAGGCATAAAGGGAGAGATACGTTAATCCCTGATGTGGGAATTGATACACAATTACCAAATACGTATGGTATGTCCCAAATAAATTACATTAGCGAACGCAAATCACAATGGGCATTCCTAGCACAAATGAAACAGTAATTCAAGCAAAAAAGGTGGTTCACCTCATCCCGAATAGCAAAAGCAAACTAGTAAATTAAGGTTTAGCAAAGGGAAGAATGATGTTGCTATTCACAAGAGGGGAAAAACAAAAATATTGCACTGGAATCAGGGAATGAATATCAGTTGGAGAAATAAAAGAACGTAACCTGACTGTCAATCTCGCTCTACAGTACCTTAGCCAGAACTCGATCCATGTTCCTCGTTGCCGCCGAATGGGAAGCAATGGAGGGGCACAGCAAAAGCAACATTGTGTAGTGGGCGGGCGGTAGACACAAAAAGAAAAGAGGGCCGGGGAGAGGGGCGAATGTGTCTCAAGTGGCTAGGTGTTGCTGTTTTTATCGACAGGTGAACGTGTAAGCACGTCCCTGCCCGCTGCCCAGTCCTTTTATGACCTTGGATTCGTTCCAGGCTGCGCCGCGGATGGCGAGTGAGAATGATTCATGTCTACATGGACACCGCATATGTTTTTTTAATTCAAGATGGCTGGCCGCATCTGCCCCAAACTTTCTTTCAGTCGAATCATAGTCATAGATACCTGGAAAGATCAAAGGCGGCAGGAGCTAGGTTCGGAAGGATAGGATTTCACAGATTAGTGTAGGGATATGTCATTTCTGCCTTTGATTCTTATATAGACGGTTAATTCTGATTGGGTGAGGCTTGAAATACATTTATATTAATAATATATATATTATTATATATAATATATATATATAATATATTATATATATAATATATATATATATATATATATATATATATAAGAAACTATGTACAAAACTAGATTATGGTAGTTATATACATATGAATTTAGAACTTGAAGGGCATCGGGAGTGTCTCTATTCATCTCAGCTACCTAAAAAACTGTGGATTAGACACTAATATCTGCCCATTTTCAGTTATTTTTATATGTCTCACCTTCCCTCGCCTTCTTACCTCACCCCTATCCTGGACTCAAAGAACATCGGAACTGTCACTATTCATCTGAGCTACCTTGAAACTATGGATTAGACAAAATAATATCTGTCATTTTCAGTTATTTCTACATGCCAACCCCGTTCCCACCCCTACTCACCCCCTACTCACCCCCATATCCTCACTGGTTGAGGTAACTTGAACTTGAAGGGCATCAGGAGTGTCACTCTTCATATCAGCGACCTCAAAACTATGGATTAGACACTAAGATCTATTCTTTTCGGTAATTTTCACATTTCACCCCCTTCCCACACAATGACTTGATTTTAGTCCTGTTTTCACCATGACCTTCCCTGGTTTGATATCAACTTATATTTAAAATCTCACCAAAATTAGTCAAGAAAATGGTTTTTGTATAGCGTTCATACAAACGACATTGTCCGGTTTTATATATATATATATATATATATATATATATATATATATATATCAATATATATATATACACATAGAGATGTAATATATATATATATACTTAAATGTATATATATATATATATATATATATATATATATATATATAATATATATATATATTGTGTGTGTGTGTGTGTGTGTGTGTGTGTGTGTGTGTATGTGTGTATAAATAGATATAGATAGATAGATAGATAGACAGAGTATTAGTGTAAGGAAGTTTTTCATAATACAAAACAGCAATAGTTTAGAAAATGATACTGGTGGTATATTGACCTGACTTTAAAACTGCACTTTTAATAAAAGTGAAATATAACAAAAATATAGAACGCAAAATATGTTTTCATGCTGCTGTCACAAAAGTTTCATTTAGGAAAAATGTTATCATTTTAGGGAAATCAAGCTGGCAAAATGCCAACCAAAATATGACCAAAATGGGAAACTTTTCTTCTCGCGAATAGTCATCACCAGTTTTTTTGTTTGTACTGAAATTTGCATTGCAAAGAATTTACATAACCACACACTTGTATATTATATAAGCAAGTGTATATGCTTTACAAGATAATTTTGTCTTATTGAAAGATATCTTCCTTGCAGTAGAATCATATTGCAAGTGGGTGTTTAGTGCTAACTTGCATGTTTCTATATGACAACTTTTGCTCTCACGTAGCCATTGTTTTTTCATTTCTTCTTTTCTAGATCCCATCTTGCTACCTCTTTCGAATTGTGTAAATTTTCTAGTAGCCTTTCGCCTTCTAATTTCTTCATTTTGAAAAACACAGAAAACTCACGCACTCTCTCTCTCTCTCTCTCTCTCTCTCACACACACACATACATACACACACACACACACACACACACACACACACACATATATATATATATATATATATATATATATATATATATATATATATATATATATATATATATATATATATATATGCCAGAACACAGCCACCAACCTCCTGCAAGCAAACTGGATTTGTTTTACAGAGAAATCTACTGTCTCAGATGGTACCTTCAGATGCGCTGAGTTTGCAGTGGACTATTCCGATGAAATATTGGGATGTGTTGTGCATGTTTCCGTGGGCAGAGCCAGTGAGGAATAGTTCCTATCCTTCGAGATTATTACTTCTTGGATCAAGGGGAAAATATAGAATGTAGAAAACTCTATTATGTGTAGATCAGAATTATGAAATAAATGACGTGTTATGACACAATCTGTTTTGCACAACAAACTCGTTACATGACCGTGACGTCATCATAAGGAGTGGCAGTACGAGAATGCTTGTTCGTTCGTGTATCATGTTTCACCTCCTATGCTAACTTTTCATATAGTTTTGAGGAACTATCTGCCCAAGATTTGAGTGAAGATGAAAGGTGTGTAAAAACCACCAGATACTTTAATTTGGACATAGAGAAGTAAGTGGTCCTTCCCCTCACTAATCTGTTTCTTTTTTCAGTGATAGGGTCCTTCTCTATTATGTGCCGATGCCGTGAACTTTCTTTTCAGATTTTAATTTGCACTGACTTATTTTACGAGATTTATCATTATTTATTAATGAAATTCTTTGCTCTAATTTCATGTTTGATACACAAAAAATTATTATCGGCTGTTGTTTTTTGTGGACTCATAAAATTAATCATTTTTCCATTATGAGATTTATTACTATTGTATTAGTGACATATGTGCTAATAAGAGTTATATTTCCTTCTGACAGGAAACTCTCTTGATTTGTTTGCTGTGGCCTCTGAGCCGAGTTATTGTCAGTTTTGATAGCTCTAATGGTGCACTTGACAAAATGAGAGACGATACTTTTGTTATTTGACTATTTAAATTGTGAAACAAATCTGTCGGAGATTTGGAGAAAGTATGTCTGCATTTTTCTGTTCATTTGTGGGAATTGTTTAGTTACCCGGATACTGTTTTGAACAGTCCGTTTTATATGTTCGAGTTTTGAAGAACAAGTTTTTTTTTACTTCTTAAATCTAGCTGCTTCGGATAGTTAGAATCTTGTTTTTCTTTTAGGAATAAAGTATATTTTTGTAGTTTAGAGTGTACTTCATTGCCTAAACTAGTTTTTGTGAATGTCTTTGTGTTGATTAGGGTTTGAAAATTGGTCCGGGATCCCGACGGACAATTTTCAAGGTTCAATAATCCCGGGATATTTTTTGCACATCCCGGGAAACCCAGGATAAGATTAAGTACAAAAATAGGGACAAATTTGACTGCAGTATAGTTGTAGACTTGTTGTTCTGTTATATATATATATATATATATATATTATATGATATATATATATATATATAGTATAGATGCCAGAAAATTGACTGTTTGTTGAATGCTGTACAAAATCCACATTTCTTGACCGAATTTGGTGAAATTTTAAATATAGTCAATATAAAACTGGGGAAGGTCATAGTGAAAACAGAATCAAAATCAAATCATCGGTTGGGAAAAGGGGTCTGTAGGGAAGGAGGTATAAATGTAAAAATTACCAAAAACAACAGATATTATTACGGCTAGGGCGTCCCCTGGAAGTGACCTTCGTCAGAATCTCCCTACTGGGGTGATAGATAGGTAAGGGGTACCACAGGGTTCACGACTGCAGCCAAAGATGTTAGTGAAGAGTGGTAGATAAGAGCAGGTACGTGGAACGTAGGTACTCTAGCAGGATAACTGTGGAGATAGTAGATGTGATGGAGAGGAGGAGGATAGATTTTTTGTGTTCAGGAGACTAGGTAGAAAGGGAGTGGAACTAGAGAGATAGGAAATGGGTATAAAGATATGTTACACGGGGTCACAAGAAGGAAGAAATGGAGTTTGGAATTATAGTAAGTAACAACTGGAAGGAAAAAAGTGGTAAAAGTAAAGAGAGTAAATAATAGGTTTTTAAAAGATTCCAATGATAATAAGAGACAAGGTAGTAAATATAATAATAGCATGCGCTCCTCAAATTGGGTGCCAAGAGCAAGAGAAAGAATTATTTAGACGAGAGTTTGAGGCTCCAATTAGAACAGTGAAAGAGGAGGAGAAATTAATAATAGGAGCTGATATGAATGGCAGGGTGGGAAAGAGTAGAGATGGGTATGAGGAGGTACACAGAGGCCATGGGTTTGGAGTTAGAAATGAAGATGGGGATTATTTATTGGAGATGGTTCAGAGTGTTGAATTGGCCTGTATGTATGAATGGTTTCAAAAGTTAGATAAGTACTTGATTAGTTATGAAAGTGGAGGAGTGCAGAGCCAAATAGATTACATCCTGGTTAGAGGAGCCGACAAAAGCAAGGTGACAAACTACAAAGTGACCTTGGAGAAGCGTGTGTTAAACAGCATAGGTTGGTGGCGATGGATTTTCAAAATGAATGGTAGGAAACCCAAAAGAAGAGAAAGAGAAGATCTAGAATTAAGATTTGGACCTTAAGGAGAGAAAATGGGGAGCAATTTAGGAGGATGTGAGAGAGAGATGTCTGCAAAGGGGAAACAGAATTTGGACAGGGTAACAGAGAGGAAAATATCTGGGCAGGACAAGAGAGAAATATGTGTAGGGGAAGCAGAGGAACTGGTGGGAAGAACCAGTGGACATGGAGAAGAGAAAAGTGGTGGTGTAATGGAGAGTTGCAAGAATTGATTAAAATAAAATCAAAAGCATTTAATGACTGGAAAGTAAGGCATACACAGGTTGCAGAGCTAAAGGTTCAGAGAAGAGGAAAGAGAGGCAAAGAGAGGGTAAATATGGCTATTGGAAGGGCAGCAAAAGCAGTTGAAATTATCAAATTTCTAGGTACAGAGGGGGAGAAATGGATGCTGGATTTAGGAAGAAAAAATGCCAAAGGACTGGGAGGCGAGTCTAATGGTATAGGTATATATATATATATATATCTATATATATATATATATATATATATATATATATATATATATATAAACAGAAGGGAGATGTCATGGATTGTGGTAACTACAGAGGCATTAAAACTAACAGAGCATGGATTGAAAGCTTTAGAGAGAAAACTGGATGAGGGATTAAGAGAGACTCTAAAGATCGGGAAACAGCAGTATGGATTCATGAGAAAAAGAGGGATTGTGGATGACATCTTCATGGTAAGACAGCTACGGGAAAATTGGGTAGAGGGAAACCAGGAGCTCTATTGTGTATGTATATGACCTAGATAAAGCATACAATAGAATCCCAAGAGAAGTAATGTTTTGGTGTCTAAGGAAAAAGAAAGTCCCAGAAAAGTGGGTTAGGCTGAATGAGATGATTATTAAAAGAACAAGCACAAAAAGTGATAACAGCAGTTGGGGAAAACATAAAATTTTGAAGTTAGTGTTAGATTACACCAGAGGTCAACATCAAGCCCATTTTTGTTGTTCTGGTCATGGATGTGTTGAGTGAAGAGATCAGGAATGAAGAGCTGCGGGAGTTGTGTGTACCGGTGATCTGTGATTACTGCTGAAAATGAGGAGGACCTACAGAGAAGGGTTGGAAAGGGGTGGAAATTAAAGGTGAAGTGAATAAACAGAGGTTTTCCTGGGCAGTAGGGAAGATAGAGACAGAGTAGTAATACAAGAAAGAAGAGCCTGGTTATAAAAAGGCAGAAAAGTTTAAATACTTAGGATCTAGTTTAAGCCAAGAGGAATGATGTGAGGCTGAAGTTGACAGTAGGGTCAAAGTTACATGGGGGAGTGGTATGTGATAAGAAAATGCCAGTCATGCTAAAAGTCAAGATACATAACATGTTAATGTATGGAGCAGAAACATGGGCTCTAAGAAGTAAAGAGGAAATAAAGCTTAGGAGAACAGAGATGAGAATGCCGAGGTGGATTATGGGAATATCACTTCTTGAGAGATTGGAAAATGATGAGTGAGAAATAAAGAGAGAAAGAAGGAGAGGAAGTGAGAGTAGAAGGGTCTGGGGAGAGAGAGAGAGAGAGAGAGAGAGAGATAGCAAGAGAGAGTGAGAGAGAAAGAGAGAGAGAGAGAAAGAGTTTATCAGTTGTCATTCAGACCAACCAGGCACTGCCCGGGAAAACATTGAATGACAACCAATAAACTCCTCACTCTCTCTCTCTCTCTCTCTCTCTCTCTCTCTCTCTCTCTCTCTCTAATAGTATGTCACAACTATGAAATATATTGGTAAATGTGCATACCTAGATGGATATGGGGATGATTGCAGAGATCTGCATCCAAAAAATATGCAAAAAACAAAAAACCTAAAGAAGGAAAAGGATGTAAGTTCGACAAAAAATGCAAATATATGCACCCTGTAGCCATGAATCATAATCAAATAATAACCAACCAAGTAAATAAAATCCAAAATAAGAAAGAAACAAATAAAGAGAGAAATCAAGAATATCAGGTAAAAGAGAAAGCAAACCACCAATGAGATATGCAGAGATGTCAGCAAAAAATTTCAATGCATCAGCTCCAAAATTCTACTCAAGGGATAATAACTGTATTTATTATGCAAGAGGATATTGCAGAAACGGAGAAAAATTGCAGATTCAGACACAAAATGAATAATTATGATGAAGGAAGATCAAATATTATGGAAAAGTTGGATTTTTTAATGTCAGAATTTCTTTCGGAAATGAAAAAAGAACAACAAATACCAGAACAGGAAAGAGACATGGGAAAATCCTTATTACTACCAATATTAAATGAAGGAGAAAACACGCAAACCATCATAGTGATGAATGCGCAGGGTTTAGTTTACGAGTAACTCAAAAAGAAAAATAAGAGTACTTAGAAGAACTAACCCAAATTGAAAGAAATTAGATATAATGAATATAAGTGAAACCTGGTATTCCCAAGAGACTGGGAATGATGATCAAATAAAAGGGTTCCAAACTTATAGATCAGATAGAAAAAAATAGGAATCAAGGGGGAACCGCAATATATGGGAAAGACAAAAAACAAGGAAAAATATATGAGAAATATAGTAACTCAGAATGTGAACTAATAGCGGTTAGAATTTGAATCTGAAAAATTAATGAACATAGTAATATATAGACCTCCTAATACTAAAGAGTTTGACTTAATAATTGAAAAATTGGATGATATATGTAGAAATCACAAGGACTGGACTATTCTCCTATCTGGTGACTTCAAACTTTCCTTTCGTAGAATGGAAAGAACGAATAGGAGATTGTGGATGTACTTATACATATAAAAAAGAGAGTAATGTAGTGCAGAAAGATAAGAGGCAATTCGAAAAGCTATTAGATATGCTACTAGAATACAACATTCAACAAATAAATCACCTGCCAACAAGAAAGGAAAATACTTTAGACCCTAGTATTTGTGAACGAGGTGAATTATGTTAAAGAAATAATAGTTATAATGCGAGTATTTCAGACCATAATGTCATAGAATTAACAGTTCATTCCAAAGCAAGTGAAAACAGAGATAAGCAAGAAATGAAAAAGTGGGAAGGATATGGAAAATACAACTTCTACAGTAAAAATATAAAATGGTCAGAAATAAATGAAGAATTAAACAAAGATTGGGATAACATTTTCGTAAGCGATGACATAAGGGTAAATACGGAGATATTATATAAAATATTAGAGAAAATAGTGGTATAAATATATACCGAGAAGAAAGTAAACATCATTCATGCATACAAGAGACAGAAGGATCTTGTTCCAGAAAATCAGAAAGTGGAAAAAAGGTCTTGCAAAAGAAAAAAATGCATGGAAAGTTATAGAACTAAAAGTAAGATAGAAAAATGCAGAACAAAAAGATTATACAATCAAAAGAAAATGAAAAACGGGAATTGGAAGAAAAAACCCTATTAAATATCAAGCAAAACCCCAAACTATTATACTCATATGCGAGAAGATGAATATAAAAGAAGAATAGAAATAGGCCCTCTGAGAATTGAAGGGAGATTAACGAATGAAAAAAAGGAAATTTGCAACATACTGGCAGAACGATATAAGAGAGAATTCACCCCTAGAATAGATAATGAAGATACTGATATAGAAGTAAGGGACGAAAATAGTGAATATCTAGCTGACATAGAAATTAATGAAGTGATATTGTGCAGGCAATTAAGAAATTAAAAATGGAGCTGCTGCAGGGCCTGATGGCAATCCCTGCTATTTTGTTAAAGAAAGTAGTTCATTCTATCGCAAAGCCACTTGCAATATTATTAGACAAAGTGTAGATACAGGCAAGATTTATGATGAGCACAAATTAGCATATATCACCCCTACTTTCAAAAGTGGATCAAGACTTGAGGCAAGTAATTATAGGCCTGTGAGTCTAACATCACATATTATGAAAGTGTATGAAAGGGTAATGAAGAAAAATATTATGGAAACATTTAATAAAAAATAATTTGTTTAATATAGGACAACACGGTTTCGTACCCGGAAAAAGTACACAAACCCAACTGTTAGTCCACCGTGAGAACTATTCAAAAATATGAAAAGCGGAAATGAACAGATGTGGTTTATCTAGACTTTGCAAAAGCTTTTGACAAAGTAGACCATAATATATTAGCGAAGAAAATTAGAAAACACAATATCGTAGATAAAATAGGAAGATGGTTAAAAGAATTTTTACACAACAGAAACAGATAGTTATTTGCAAACGATGAGAAATCGGATGAAACCAAGGTAATATCCGGTGTGCCACAAGGTACGGTGTTAGCTGCAATACTGTTTGTTATTATGATTGAAGACATAGACAGTAATGTTAAGGCATTCGGTAGTGAGTAGTTTCGCTGATGACACAAGAATAAGTAGAGAAATTACTTGTGATGAAGATAGGAACGCTCTACAAAGAGACCTTAACAAAGTATATGATTGGGCAGAGGAAATAGGATGGTATTTAACTCTGATACAAATTTGAATCAATAAATTATGGAGACAGAGAAGGAAAGCTATATGCATATAGGGGACCTAATAATGAGACAATCACAAATAAGGAGCAGTTAAAGACCTTGGTGGTGTGATGATGAATAGGAACATGTTATGCAATGATCAAATAGCAATTCTTTTGGCAAAATGTAAAGCAAAAATGGGAATGTTGTTACGGCACTTCAAAACAAGAAAAGCTGAACACATGATTATGCTTTATAAAACATATGTTCGTAGTCCACTTGAATATTGCAATATGATATGGTACCCACACTATCAAAAGGATATTGCACAAATAGAGAGTGTACAAAGGTCCTTTACAGCTAGAATAGAAGAAGTTAAGGACCTTGACTACTGGGAAAGACTACAATCATTAAAATTATATAGTCTAGAAAGGAGAAGAGAACGCTACATGATAATTCAGGCAAGGAAACAGATAGAAGGAATAACAGAAAATATCATGGAACTAAAAATATCAGAAAGAGCAAGCAGAGGTAGATAATAGTGCCCAAAAACAATACCAGGAAATAAGGAAAGCACACAGGACATTAATCCACTACGCACCAGCATCGATAATGCAGCGTCTATTCAATGCGTTGCCAGCTCATCTGAGGAATATATCAGGAGTGAGCGTAGATGTTTTTAAGAATAAGCTCGACAAATATCTAAACTGCATCCCAGACCATCCAAGATTGGAAGATGCAAAATATACCGGAAGATGTACTAGCAACTCTCTGGTAGACATTAGAGGTGCCTCACACTGAGGGACCTAGGGCAACCCGAACGAACTGTAAGGTAAGGTAAGGTAAGGTAACTCTCTTTCTCATTCTCCCCCTTCCCTGTTAAGTTAGTTGCCTTCAGTTACATTGTCCAGCATTTTTGACATTTTATATTTTACCTCTTCTCACCCTCAATCCTGCTGTGGCTGAACTTGGAATTGATGGGTATCAGGAGTGTCTCTGTTCAACCCTGTGACTTAAAATCTATGGATTATGGTACTAATATCCATAATTTTTTTACATTTTATTTTTTACCCCTTCTCATCCCCACCCCCGCCCCCAGCCCCCTTTACAACTTGAATTTGGACTCAAGGGCATCAAAAGTTTCATTTTTTATCTCAGCAACATCAAAAAACTATGAATTGGACGCTAATATCTGTAGTTTCATTATTTTACATGTCACCCTCTTCCCACCCCTACTTCCTACTGGGACTGAACTTAGAATTATATATATATATATATATATATATATATATATATATATATATATATATATATATATATATACATATATATATATATATATATATATATATATATATATATATATATATATATATATATATATATATATATATATATATATATATATATATAGTATGTATATATATATATATATATATATATATATATATATATATATATATATATATATACACGTTGGCGGAAGTTCACGTAATAATGTATTCATTACAGGAATGAACACCAGGGCCAGTTTCACGAACAGCAATGAGTGAT